>NW_012103343.1:2913873-3018395 GCF_000951045.1 Mandrillus leucophaeus
TTTTTTTTTTTTTTGCTTGAGCTTTCAGTTACCCTGCTGATTAATAACACATGGTGTGAATTAATCTTTAGAAAAATGATGTCCCATCATTAACATGGTGGATTTGTGTTCCTGTTAAGGCTAGCAGTTGCAAATATAGTATGTAGACAATTATGATTGTACATCCCAAGCTTCTTGGGGCAGTATTGTTGTGGCTACTTTACTTTGTGTCACTGTTACTGGGTGCAGTTCCTTTTAAAATTGTTTACGATATTCTAAGCCTCTCAAACAAGAAACAAAAACAATACCAGTCTGACCTTTTTTTGAGTAGAGACAAAGTTTTTGGGGGACCATGTCAGCTTGGGAACACTCTTCCTAGGGATACATTTGGACCGTTGATGCGTTCCTTCTCCCAAGTCAGCTCCGCTTGCTCTTTGACAATCTGAGAGAGGAGCTGAAACCTTCCAAATCATCTCCATAGGCCAATAGAAGTGCGCAGTGTTGGTGATTTCTCTTGTTGGTTTTTTTCTGGAGTTGTATGTGTGATAATCTCAACTTTGCTTTTCTTTATGAGTTGCTTAAGAAATCAGTTCAAACCATTTAGTTCTCGACATCAAGCTTGAAGGACAAGTTTTAGGTGGCAGATTTTTAAGTATGTATGTGGAGGACAATGGAAATTGTGTTGGCGTTATTGATACCAGTTCAACTTTCTTGTATAATAAAGATCATACGGGTGTTTTGGGAGGAAAACCAGATAGTAATACTGTACAGAAAAGTGTCCAAGCACCTCATTGTAAGTATGGCTTACATCAATAATTAACAGACTTTTTCAAGCTAGGAAAACAATTCCTCCCAACCTCCAGCTCTAGAATATTTAAGGCCTCAGGGAGAAGTAAATAAAAATTAAAATGACAGAAGTCTATTTTATTTCTTGTTAGGAAAGCCTTAAGAGAGAACAAACCTACTCAGTAACTATCCCCTCCCTCCCCATCAGTTTATATGGGTTAAATTGTGTGAATATAAAAAATTGGTGGGTATGAATGGAAATGAGAGAATAAAAGACTAATGAATTTACAGTAGAGGGGTGAACTTTGAAAAGTAATCTTTTTAATGAAAAAAATGAGTTCGTGACTAGCAAAAATTGGATCCCAGTCTTAGGAGTTTAATCCTCCCAAGGATAGGCATCTTCAGTATCATTATGGTAATAGTTATAAAACTTCTGTTTAAGGGAAAAGATTACTGTCTTAGTGTATACATTTAACCATTTGCTTCCCTCTACTGACCTTTCAGGTAGAGCTGGAAGGTGAGATACATGTACCTTTGTGTGTGTGTATGTGCAGTGTTTCTGTTATACTCTAACCTATGTATAATTTATATGGAAGTGTTTCATAAATTATAAAGTCAGCCACGTACTTCAATCTTTGTTCTTTGATGTAAGGATGTATACGTTTCATAGGTAATATTAGCCTGTGTTTTTGGGGGGGTTCTTCACATCTATAATAGCCATGTGGCCCTCCATTGTATTTGTTAACCATTGTCTAATTTTGGGGGTTACATCAAGCTTGTCAACCCACTGCCTGTGGGCTGCATGGGCCCAACACAAATTCATAAACTTTCTTAAAACATTATGAGATTTATTTCGTGATTTTTTTTTTTAAAGCTCATCAGCTGTTGTTAGTGTTAATGTATTGTATGTGTGGCCCAAGACAGTTCTTCTTCCGATGTGGCCCAGGGAAGCCAAAACATTGGACATCCCTGGGTTACGTACACGCACCCACAAATACTCCCATGTCCTTTATTTTTAAAGATGATGATAAGAAGGTGGTTCTTGGTGGATGTGGTGAACAACTGATGGTTTTTGTCTGAGAATACCTCTTTCTACATTAGACACTCCATAATATTCACTTATTTTTGGCTTGCAGTCACTGTTTACAACTTAAAAGGCACACCCTTGGATGCCTTTGTTGAAGAGCTATCCTAAAAATTCTTTTGTTGAGTTTCAGAGGAAAGGACAATTTTTAAGTCTCTGTCTTATCTGCTGTATCTTATGCAATATCAGGTATCAGGCAGCACTGCAAACAGATTTAAAATTATTAGGAAGTAATGGTTTAGGGCAGTATCATCTTATATTTGGTATCAGGAACTGCTTTGGTATCTGATTAATTTGAGTCCATTTCCTTCTCATTCTTTTCCCCCTTGCCCTGAGATTGAATGTGGTCATTTTGTTTTAGGAAGGAGTGGGAACATTTTCTGAGTATCTACTATGAGTAGGCCTTTTACCCGTTCTCATTTAATGCTCATAGTAACTAATGCTATCAGCAACATTATAGATGCATAAATAATGATTATCTAAGCTGGGCACGGTGGCTCACACCTATAATCCCAGCACTTTGGGAGGCTGAGGTGAGAGGATCGCTTGAGCCCAGGAATTTGAGACCAGCCTGGGCAACATAGTGAGATCCTGTCTCTATGAAAAAAGAAAACAAAGATTAGCCAGGTGTGGTGGCTTGCACCTGTAGTCCCAGCTACACAAGAGACTGAGGTGGGAGGATCATTTAAGTCCTGGGGGTCGAGGCTGAAGTGAGCCATGTTCGTACCATTGTACTCCAGCCTGGGTGACAAAGTGAGACCATGTCTCAAAAAAGAAAAAGATTACCTAAGTTGCCTAAAATTGTACAGTTATTAAATAACCGATCTGGTCTTTCAGCAGAGATTTGGATCTGTTCCCTGCTCCCTCTGGCCTTTCCTTCATATTATGCTTCCTTAGGCTTAGAACTGGGAAGAAAAAAAGGGCCTGGGACTAGCAGTAAAAACTTCCTGTCTGGTTAGTGCAAATTTCCGACTGGATAAAGTTGGCAGAAATTCTTCAGAAGTCACTGAAGTGAGGTGCATTTGAAGTTTCTTCTCTTTAGATGTCAAGCCTTTTGGCATCTTCACTGTGCTCTTCTATTTTCAAGCATGGAGTTAAAAATTGATCTGGCCCAAAAAGGTACTCTTCAGTTTTTCTTTTCAAGGCAGATTTGAAATACCTTGGTTGAAAAGTTTGTTCTCCAAATCAGAAGGAATAGACAACCTGTCAATGCAACGCATATACTCCATATATAATTACCTGTGAAAAGGAAAGGAAGGTCAAGTTATGTGTGTTTTTTTTTTTTCTTGAGATGGAGTCTTGCTCTGTTACCCAGGCTGGAATGCAGTGGTGCAATATTGGCTCACTGCAACCTCTGCCGCCCGGGTTCAAGCAATTCTCCTGCCTCAGCCTCCTGAGTAGCTGGGATTACAGGTGTGTGCTACCATGCCCGGCTAATTTTTGTATTTTTAGTAGAGATGAGGTTTCAGCATCTTGGCCACGCTGGTCTTGAACTCCTGACCTCGTGATCCACCTGCCTCAGCCTACCAAGGTGCTAGGATTACAGACATGAACCACTGTGCCCCGCTGGAAGGTCAAGTTTTAGCGTTTAAGTTTATTTCCCGCTGCAAGGCGTTGCTCCCTTTCAGCCACTTCAAGGAGAACACTTGCCATGAAGTCTGTTGAGCAGATGGATGGGTGGGAGTGTAGTGAGGCCATCGGATGCTGCTGATTTGTTTTCTCACATTCTTTCTCCTGTTGTGAGGGAAAGAGAGTATGGGAGAGGGGCGGTGGAGTGTTGTCACGTTGAGCCATTACAGTTTCACCCTAGGCAGTAACTCCCTGAGCTGTTTTATTCTCCTAAGTGGGAATATATGGTTAGGGCTGTATCATTATCAGGATACATTTTTTCCTCCTAATAATACCAGTAAAAACTGTGACAATATATTGGGGTGTCTAGGATAGAAGTTGATCAAATGCAAATATTTGGCTCCAGGAAGAGACTGGCAACAGTGTAAAGTGATGAAATTTGGGGAGCGATGGTATGCGTGGCCTTAAATCCCTAAGTGATAAGAAGTACTTTTGCTTGTGGCCTCTCATTTAGCATTGGCCTGGGAGGCAGGAGACCTAGTTTCTAGAATCATATTTGCTGCACCAACTTGGACAAGTTAAACTCTTTCCTCTGGCCCTTGGTTTTCCTCCTTTGTGAGTAGGAATAGAATTTGGCACAATTGTTAGTATAGTCGTGAGATGATGGAAATCATAACACTCGAAAGCATAAAATTTCCAGAACATAATACATTGTGATTCATTAGTTGACGCTGGCTTTTGAAGAGCTTTCAGGTGGAAATGTGTGTAGGGGTGTTCTGTGTGGTCTAAAGAGTAGAATTCCCCAGGGTCAGTGACTGAAAGTCATATGAGCATAGGGAAAAATATTCTAACACATAGAGTTGTTGAAAATGGATGGTGCGTTCTCCATTAAAGTTATTCAGATAATCTGTGTGAAAAACACTGGTGACTGGAAGGCCCTTTCCAGCCCAAGACGATAGAAAGTACATTATTGGCTTGAAAGTTACCCTCTTTGAGGTGAGTCTGCCACTTGCAGGTTCTAGACATAGAGTTATAGCCCCTGAGAGTGGGGGAAGATCTCCTGGTAGGTCCTTCTTGGGCTCAAAGAAGAAAAGGATAAGTATGTGCTGATGTTTGTTCTGGAAATTCATTTGACTTTATGAGAACTGTTGCCTAAAGGGTTTGGTCTTAATGAACAGTGCTCTTCTTTTCATATTTAGAGCTTGGGGAATAGGGACAAGGTAAAGTGGGCTCTCTAGCCCTCAGGTTTAAGCAAGTAATAGATGTCAAAAAAGCAGATAATACAAGAAGCACTGATTATGGATGATTGCCCCTCCTTTGGAAGAGGGCGCTGTAACTGGAATCCTTTTAGGAACACAGCATTGAATCCTTAGAAGGAACAGCCTAGAGGAGCTTAGGAGGGAATGTGAGTTACAAGCTATACGGTTGCTTGGCAGATCTCGTCTTGTAGAGCAACTCTTTATGGAGTGCCACCCCATCCTGCAGATAACAAGAAGTGTGTCCCCAGGCTTTGGAGTCATGGTTCCTTAGAGAGCCTTCATGTACCTTCTTAGTTCTCACCTACTTGAACACTGGGGACAGAGATAGCTCATTTCTTGTCTTCCCTTTAGAATTCCAACTGTCCATACTGCAGGGTGATCTAACTCGCTCTTTCCCAGTGACCCACTCCTCCTTTCCAGAAACCTGTCTTTCAACATAACGGCAAGGACTATGCAGTTTCCAACTGATAGGATATAATTTGGAAGCATTGTGTAAGGGAAGAGCTGTTAGGTTGGAGAGCTGCCTCTTGAACTGGGATTTCAACCAAGGCCCGCAGATGTGGACCAGACGGGCTTGGAATTCTGAAATTGGGCAACACTTAGCCCTGTTTACCAGGTATGATGATGTTCAATGTTGACACATAAAAATGTACTTTCTTTTCACTCTCTTAAAAAACAAACAGAAAAACATGACCATCAGTGTTCACTGGTAGGCACTTAACACAAACTCGGTATGATTTCTAGTCTTGTATAGTTTCTAGGACAAACTTCCTATAGTTTCTGTGATTCCATGATCTTCAGTGTTCTTGTGTAGCCTGTAACTGACTTTGGTGACTCTTGTTTCACATGTAACCTTAGTCCACTTTTTCCTTTGCAGAAGTTCTGAGGCATTTGTAAGCCCCTATAACTACATTGCCACAGAAACTGAAAGCCTTGAGGTGTTTAGACCCTGTTATCTCCAGAAGTAGTCTCACTAGACTGACTTCTGTAATCTCACCTGACTTATTTCTTCATCATTTTGGGAATGATGTCAAATATCAAATAGTTCATTTTTTTTTTGTTTTGTTTTGAGACGGATTCTCTTTCTGTCACCCAGGCTGGTGTACAGTGACGTGATCTCAGCTCACCGCAACCTCTGCCTCCTGGGTTCAAGCGATCCTCCTGCCTCAGCCTCCTGAGTAGCTGGGATTACAGGCATGCACCACCACGCCCGGCTAGTTTTTGTACTTTTAGTAGAGGTGGGGTTTCACCATGTTGGCCAGGCTGGTCTTGAACTCCTGACCTCAAATGATCCACCCGCTTTGGCCTCTCAAAGTGCTGGGATTACAGGCATGAGCCACCACAGCCAGTTTAAATAGTTCACATTTTTGACCTTGTGCCTGGTGCTGGGACACTAAAGTGTGACTGATGGTGCTTTTAAATAACACATCTCACTAGTCTCAAGTCCTGCCTTGATTGAGGGTTTGCTCAGGGACCTGACTTCCTTTCCTTGTTTTTTTTTCTCTCTGTGGAAGTTTGGCAGAACACCTTATTTAAGGTAGGATAAGGGTATTGGTAAGTTAAAGTAGTGGTTCTCAAACTTGGTTGTGCATTGACATCACTTGGGGAGCTTCAAAAAGTACAAGTGGGCCAGGTACAGTGGCTCATGCCTGTAATCCCAGTACTTTGGGAGGCCAAGACAGGAGGATCGCTTGAGGCCAGGAGTCCTAGACCAGCCTGGAGCAACATAGCAAGACCTATCTCTACTACTAATGAAAAATAGCCAGGTGTGGTGATGCACGCCTGTAGTCCCAGCTTACCTGGGAGGCTGAAGCAGGAGGATTGCTTGAGCCCAGAAATTTGAGGTTGCAGTGAGCTGTGATTCACGCCACTGCATTCCAGTCTGGGCAACAGTGCAAGACTGTCTCTTAAAAAAAAAAAAAAAAAAAAAAAAAAACCAAAACAACAACAAAAAACAAACCCACATTTGCCTGGGTGCCACTCCCAGAAATTCTGATAAATTTGTCTGGAATGTGACCTGGGTATCATTTTTTAAAAAAAGCTCCCTAGGAGGTTTGAATGTGCAGCCAAGGTTGATAGCCACTGTGCTAGATGTTTTTCCCCTTTTTCTTCCTAACACAAGGACCAAGCATATGAGTTAAAACCAGCAGAAAACAAGATAGTGAGTGTAACAGAAGAGGGCTTGTTTAAGAAGTTAAAAAAAAGTTGGAGAGATTAGGCAAAACTGAGAAGGTTGAGAAGAGTTAAAAAAACTAGACATTCGATTCGACTAAAAGCTGTGAGATGAAAAAATACAGAAGAAAAGGATCAAATCCTGTTGAATGGTAGAGAGACTTTATTTAACTGTTTAAGAAATGTCCACCAAATTATCATAATGAACATTTGTGAGAAAATTCTATACATATTGTATAAGGTTGAGCAGTGACCTAGAGGTATACTTCTGGAGTAGAACAATCAATAAATCAATTGCATTTTTGCTTAGGCCTCTATTCTGCAGCCTAATTGTTTGTTGGTTCAATGCAGGCCTTTTGCTTTGATCTCTGGTTTTACCACTTACAAAGACTTGATGAGCTTGGCTTCCTGTAGTGAAATTCAAATACACTTGTGAAATGTAAACAACATTCATTTATTAAGAATCCTATAATCAAGGCAAATTGGCATGCTTATATAAGCAATTAGCCTTGAGAATAGAAAGATAAATAGGATGCTAGGTCAAGAATGAGCTGATTGTTCTCAATGCAAGACTCTAGTTATTTCTTTATTCATTATAACATAAGCAAATAGACATTCCTCTTATTCATAATTTTTAGCATTTGTGGTTTGGGGTTTGAGGACAGAATATGTGGTTTTCTGGAACTGAGAGGATAGTAGCAATTATTGTTTTGTTTTCATTTAGAAATATAAATCAATCTTATAAGGAACTGTAGGTGGTTGATTTATGATTAGATAAAACTTTCTAGTAATAGGGAACAGGGCAAGAGAAGGTATGGATTTAGATGGGAATAGTAAAGGATAATAGTTTTATTTTGGTGGGGAAGGTAAAGAAGATGACAATTTTACAGTGGCAGAAAAATTAAAAATAGTCTCATCTGCCCTCATTGAATAAATTGAATAAAAAAGGAATAACTTTTTTTTTAAATTGACATAGAAGGAAGCAGTATGATAACTAATAGCAGGAGAAGTTGGATATGTCATGATCAGATTTGCACCATGGCAACACTCAGTTTTGGCCAGTGAGTTCAGTACTGCTGACTGTCTTAGTTGTGAAAGCTAGAGACCTAAAATGCAAAGGCAGTGAATTGGGTGAATAGCTTTGTTAGGTTCGGTTCTGGCCCTTTCATTCCCTGATATGGTCAGCTTTGTTGTTCTTCTGAAGAAATTTTCTCTTTGGTGACAATGGAGTATCTTGACTAATCAGGGTTCTTTATTCCCAAGGACTTCTGACGGGTGAACCTAGGAAGCCAAATGTCTTGGGACCAGGATGCCATAAACTTGGATTCCTTGGGCCTTACCATAAAGTCACTCTACTGCCAAATAATTCGGCCATCCAGATGTGAACCTGGAGAGGCCATTTAGAACTGTGTGGCCTCTTGGGCTTGTGCAGCCCTTCCCCTTGCCAGTGTTTAGACCCTCCAATGGCCTTTTATAGCAGAATGTTTGGTTTGGTTCTCAGGGTCCGCTTTTTGGAAAGCATTATTTGGCTTAGAAATCTCCAGATTGGGCCGGGCGCGGTGGCTCAAGCCTGTAATCCCAGCACTTTGGGAGGCCGAGACGGGCGGATCACGAGGTCAGGAGATCGAGACCATCCTGGCTAACACAGTGAAACCCCGTCTCTATTAAAAAAATACAAAAAACTAGCCGGGTGAGGTGGCGGGCGCCTGTAGTCCCAGCTACTCGGGAGGCTGAGGCAGGAGAATGGCGTAAACCCGGGAGGCGGAGCTTGCAGTGAGCCGAGATCCGGCCACTGCACTTCAGCCTGGGTGACAGAGCCAGACTCTGTCTCAAAAAAAAAAAAAAAAAAAAAAAGAAATCTCCAGATCATTTGTGAATTTACCAGGTCTCATTTCTCATTAAACAATTCTTTAACATTAAACACCTATACTTTTTTCTTCTTTTTTTTTTTTTCTTTTTAGATGGAGTCTTGCTCTGTTGCCCACAATGGAGTGCAGTGACACAATCTTGGCTCACTGCAACCTCCACCTCCTGGGTTCAAGCAATTCTCCTGCCTCAGCCTCCAGAGTAGCTGGGATTACAGGTGCGCGCCTCCATGTCTGGCTAATTTTTGTATTTGTAGTACAGACGGGGTGTCACCAGGTTGCCCAGGCTGCTCTGGAACTCCCAACCTCAGGTGATCCTCCCACCTCAGCCTCCCAAAGTGCTGGGACTACAGGCATGAGCCACCACACCCGACCTATACTTTTGTTATTTCACCAGTAATTATCAGAAGTTCTGGCAGGGTATGGTGGCTCACATCTGTAATCCCAGTGCTTTGGGAGGCTGAGGTGGGAGGATCGCTTGAGGCCTGGAGTTCGAGATCAGCCTGGGCAACAGCAAGATCCTGTGTCTATGAAAATTAAAAAAAAAAAAAAAAATAGCTGACTTAGTGGCACACTCCCTGTAGTCCTAGCTGCTTGGGAGGCTGAGGTGGGAGAATTGCTGGAGTCCAGCAGTTTGAGGCTGAAGTGAGCTGGGATCATGCCACTGTACTCCAGGTTGGGTGACAAAGTAAGATACCCTATCTCTAACTACAAAAAACGTTCTATGATTGATTTCCTCTGATGTTTCTAATGATAATGGAGAAATTTAAAAATTCTTTCTTCGTCATTTTTTAGAATGACATTGCCTGATCCTCCTTTAAAAAAATCTTTTCATGGCCAGGCACGGTGGCCTAGACCAGGCGCCATGGCTCACGCCTATAATCCCAGCACTTTGGGAGGCTGAGGTGGGCAGATCACAAGGTCAGCAGTTTGAGACCAGCCTGGCCAACATGGTGAAACCCCGTATCTACTAAAGATACACAAAATTAGCCGGGCACAGTGGCACGTACCTATAGTCCCAGCTACTTGGGAGGCTGAGGTAGGAGAATAGCTTGAACCTGGGAGGCGGAGGTTGCAGTGAGCCGAGATCGCACTATAGCACTCCAGCCTGGGCGACAGGACGATAGTCCACCTCAAAAAAAAAAAAAAATCTTTTCACAAAACAAACACAGTTGCAACCAACTCCCAGATCAGGAATCAGAATCCCTCCCTCTTGTTCTTCAGTGGTGGTGAGACTTGGCTTCTGGTCTCCCAGCCACAGTTACTGCTCACCTGAACTTACTTTCTCAGCGGTCACACTTCATGTGGAAGAGAGTCGGCCACAGGATTGTACCTTGTGGTCTGACTCCAAGTGACTCTAACCATGAGGTTTCCACCACTTCCTTTGAGAGTGTTCCTAGTCCAAGGAGGCCTGAATATTAGGAAATACTGACACAGCAGCATTTTCCTGTTGCTTTTAATTATATCATTGATCACCTTAATGGTATTTTTGTTTGTGTGTGTAGTATCCCTGCTTTTCATAATACTGGGAAGAGGATATTTTGATTTGTGTTCCCAAAGTAAAGCATGAATGGGGAGGGATGGCCACAATGAAAATGAGCATTTGAAATTTTGGGCATTAATACTTGGAATTACGGACATGTAGGTAAAAAATTTATGTACTGCTTCTCAAGCTTAAGTTCTGGCCTTTAGCTTTTGTTATCTTTCTTGATGACTTTTGAAATATTAAAAGGTATAAGATTGTGAATTTCATGTTCTGGTTCAGTTTCCCATCACAACCGTATTGTGTTATTCCAGACGTTATTAATAGATAAAATTTGAGGGGCTCATGGCCATGTTTGTTGGTCTCCCTTCCTTTCCCCCCTCTGTAACTCCTGTATCCCTCACAGCCTTCTTCCTGAAGCCAGCTGCAATGTGACCTGACCCATCTCTCTCCTCTTCTGTTTCTTTACAAGTGCCTAACTTGGAGTTTTCTTGTTTTGTTTTTTTCCTTTCTTTCTTTCTTTTTTAAATTCCTGTCCCCAGATTAGACCTATGCTTTCTCTCCTTTGTATTTTTTTCCCGGTGATTCCCCTGCATAGCATGGGCTCCCTTTGCTTCTCTGCTTACTGAAACTATACCAGCCTTCAAAGTTTTCTACAATCCCACTTTTTCCAAGGGTCCTTACAGGCCCACGTTAGCTTGGGGGTGATGAGAAAAACAACTCTCCTTACTTTGATTGCTTTGTGGTATGAATTATCCCTTACTCATGAGGCACTTGATTAAATATCACTTTGAGTAAGTTCTGATTGTAAAATAGGGAGATGCTTTCATGTGTAGCTTTGTAGTTACTTGTTACATTCTTAGCGTCTTAGTTTCACCTGCTAGTTCACACTGTGGGCTCCTGAAAGGCAAGGATCATGTCTTACAGGGTCTGACAGCTTTTACTTATCTTAGCCTTGGGAAGGGTCCCAGCAAATGATTGCTGACTTGAGAACAGTGCTCACTGAAAGAGGACTGGGAATTGGAGTGGCTGCTCTGGAAACGTATGTAACTGACCATACCAGGCTGTTAATTGCACATAACTTGCCTTTGTGTTGAAATGACACTTGGTCATAGATTCTTATTCATCTTGGTATTCCCCTTATCACTTGACTGTGGTAGGTGTCGGAGAATACGAAACATTCAGAGACAACAAGTTGGCATCATGCTTCCCTGATTCCTTGTGAATTAGCAGAAGAGGAGGAGGGCAGTTTATATTGTTTTTGTTGGAGTGAGGAAGTTTAAATGGGCAGCGTTCTTTATTTTGGCATGTTAGTGCTTTACTCTTTGCAGAGTGCTCTCCAATTTCTTCTGTGCTTCTAAGGGTTTTAAATAAATGAGACAAATAGCGCATGAGACTGGATGGCTTGAAGTTATGTAAGAAGGTGGTGAAGTTTGTGGTCCAGTCCTAGGTCTTCATACTAAAACTCCAGGGTGCAGTCCACTGTAAACTAATGATGTTTATGAATTCTCTCGAGTTTTGTTAGGTACTTTATATGCATTGTCCTTGATGCTCATGACGGCTTTTCCAGGGAGCTATTGTCTTTTACTAATGAGACAATGGGCTGAGGGTGTTAAGGTGGCCACTACGCTATCATAGGGGCAGGGTTTGAATCCAGGCCTGCCTCAGAGAGCCTGCTTCTTTCTACTGCACTACACTATTATGTTTTCTGAGTTAGCTATAAGGTGTCATTAAATGTATGCTTCTTGTTCGTTCTTCACATACCCTCTGTACTAAACTCATTAATTCATACAATAACCGCCTGAATGAGTCCAACTTGCGTTATATGCTGCAGAATCTGACCTTAATCTCAAGGGACTCAGGATGTAGCTGGGGAAACAAGCAACAATAAGCAACCCAAAGAGCTTCATAGTCAGTATAGATATAGATATGCTAAGGGTTTGGAGGGAAGATGCCTTTTCTGAGTTTTGAGTGTTCAGAAAATATTTCCTTGGAATAGGAAGTAGGTGAGATTCTAGCTCAGTCCCAACCGCTGCTGGGCTGCACTTTTCATTCTACCTTGTGGGTTTTTGCTCCTTTGGTGCTTATATACTTTATTTAGACAGTCCAAAAAATATTTATTGAGCACTTACTGTGTGCCAGGCAGTGTTGTAGGCACTGGAGGATGCTGTACTGAGTGGTACCGATTAAACGTCTGCTCCCAAGGAATTTACATTTTAATGGGAGGGTGCAGAGGAGGAAGCCAGACATGAAGGGGATGCACAGGTACAGAAATGGAGCATTTAGATGGTGGAGAGTGCCATGAGGAGAATAAAATGGGATATGTGAAGTGGTGTCATCCCGATAAGGTCTGAGTGAGGAGGAGCAGGCAGCCATTGTGATCAGGTAGGAGCCCTCAGGAGGGAGGAGTAGCCAGAGTGCGATTTATTTCTCCCTTTGCTGGTCCAGGAGCAGTTTCCAGAGACCCTGGAGCAAATGAAGGGTCATTCCACAGCATATGGGATGTACTTAGCCCAGACATGGGATGTACTCAGTCCCAACAGTGCCCATGGGACAGACTCAAGGTAGAGGCTCAGGAGTCTGTCCCCTCACTCTGTTGTTGATAACAGAGCCATTTCTTGTCGGTGGCTTTGGGTAGCCAGAGTTCTGCCTCTTGTTAAATTCAGGTGATTTTCTAAGAAATGAGTATTTTAGAATTGCCATTGTTCTAGACCCATGGGACACACTGTTTGAGAATGGACTGTTTGATCAGTGTGAGCTGTGCCCTAAATGCAAGCCCTCTGAAGGCCAATACTTAGAATGACTTTCTTTGTCTGCTTGAAGCTATAGGTTGACCTGGGGCAGACTTTATTGCTGTTAACTTGCTACTAGCTTATAGCTCAGATTCTTTCCCTCTTTTTCTTTTTTTATATTTCCTTTACAAAATTATTGTATTTTAAGGGGCACAAAGAAGCCTGGGCACGGTGGCTCACACCTGTAATCCCATCACTTTGAGAGGCTGAGGTGGGCCAATCACTTGAGGTCAGGACTTTGAGACTAGCCTGGCCAGCACGGTGAAGCCCTATCTCTATAATAAATACAAAAATCAGCTGGGTATGGTGGCGCGTACTTGTAGTCCCAGCTACTTGGGAGGCTGAGGCAGGAGAATCATTTGAACCTGGGAGGTAGAGGCTGCAGTGAGCCGAGATTGCGCCATTGCACCCCAGCCTGGGTAACAGAGTGAGACTCTGTCTCAAAAATAATTGAGTTCTAAATTTAACAATTCTAAAGTTAAAAATAAGATGAAAGTTGTGTATGGTTAAAATTATCCCGAACAAACCTGAAGTTGCCCATGAAAGTACAACATGTTCAATTCTGTAGTGAAACAACCCTAGAAAGCAGTTATTATTTCTTTTAAATTTTACTGTAAGTTCTAGGATACATGTGCAGAACGTGCAGGTTTGTTACATAGGTATACATGCCATGGTTTGCTGCACCCATCAACCTGTCTTCTAGGTTTTAAGCCCTGCATGCATTAGGTATTTGTCCTAATGCTGTCCCTCTCCTTCCCCCTCAACCTGCGACAGGGTCTGGTGTGTAATGTTCCCCTCCCTGTGTCCATGTGTTCTCATTGTTCAACCCCGACTTATGAGTGAGAACATGTGGTGTTTGGTTTTCTGTTCCTGTGTTTGCTGAGGATGATGGTTTCCAGCTGCATCCATGTCCCTGCAAAGGACATGAACTCATCCTTTTTTATGGCTGCATAGTATTCCATGGTGTATATGTGCCATTTTCTTTATCCAGCCTATCTCTGATGGGCATTTGAGTAGGTTCCAAGTCTTTGCTATTGTAAATAGCCAAGTAAACATACGTGTGCATGTGTCTTTATAATAGAATGATTTATAATCTTTTGGGTATATACCCAGTAATGGGATTGCTGGGTCAAATGGTATTTCTGGTTCTAGATCCTTGAGGAATCGCCACACTGTCTTCCACAATGATTGAACTAATTTACACTCCCATCGACAGTGTAAAAGTGTTCTTATTTCTTCACAACCTCACCAGCATCTGCTGTTTCCTGACCTTAATAATCGCCATTCTAACTGGCATGAGGTAGTATCTCATTGTGGTTTTGATTTGCATTTCTCTAATGACCAGTGATGATGAACTCCTAGAAAGCAATTCTTATGAGTGTTAAAGTTTGAGAACTTTTAAGCATGATTAAAGGAGAAGCCACAAAAGAAAAGTGGGCAATTCTGACTTAGAACTCTCAGACCTCTAGCAGTGACTGGAGGATGGGTAGGAATTTTGATATCTTCCTGCTTGACAGTAGGTTTACACAATTCAAGATCAGAATAAGTCTTTAAATACCTGTTAGTGGCTTTGTTTATTGTGAGGATTTTAAGGCAGCCCTAACGTGGGTTTAAATGTGGATTTCATGCATGTTAGTAATAATACAATATAGGTCACTTGTGTATTTCTTTAATCATTTCAGTAAACACGAGTGGTAGCTCAGGAAACCCGAAAGGTAGGTATGTCCCTGTCTCATATATGAGAAACTCAGGATTAGGGAAGTTAAAAATCCTACTTGAGAATACATATTTCTAGTAGGTAATAAAGCTGAAAATCAAATTTCTCAACTCAAAAGCTGTGCTCCTGACATTCTGTTTTGACTTCCAGTACAAAAATATTATGTAAATATAAGCTATATGTGTAATAAATACAAATGTTTCAAAGCAAATTGAAAGCTCTGTGATGGCAAACTCATCATCTTTTCAGTCTGTTCATTTTGTTATATACCCAGAACCAACAGTAACTACATATCCTTCAGAAAAATTAAAGATAAAATGAGAACTGGATGAATAAAGCCACTGTTCACTATTGAAATAGTAAAGGCCAAGTAAGCTTGTGATCAAATCGTTTTTTTTTTTTTTTCTAGTAACAGTTGTCCTCTGAAGGCTTTCTGAAGGCTCTCTTTCAGACAACTGTCTCTGAACCTTTGTTTTTTTAAATGTCCCTAGTAAAATGGCTGTGTTGTTACAGCTTGAAGGCTGTGTGGTAAGCCTTTTGCTCAGCCCTCAGTGATAACCCATAGACTTGGGCTTCCATGTGAGAAGAACAACCATTATGATATTGTGTTAGTAGGCCCTTGTGTTGGAGAGTGCTTATTTTTTAAAAAAACAAATGCCATATGATCTTATTTCTGTTTAACCAATGTTTTGCTTGAGTGTACCAAGCAAGGCTTCTTGAGATGCTGGGACACAAAGGTGAATTTTATTTTCCCTTTTGCCTTTGAGTAGTTAACTGCCTAGCAGATGAGGTACTGGAGGCTAGAGAATGAAGATTATAGGATATTTAAAGCATTTATCATATGTATGTGTGTTATGTTTATAATATGCTATAGAAGGACATATTAAGGTTAAAGTTTCTAATATTTTAGATTAAGCTGATAAATCTAGACAACTTACTTTGGCTGAAGATTGTAATACATAATTGCATGAATTCTGCTCTGTGCCTGAATGCTTAGAGATTTGAGTGTGTGTCTAGGTATATCTGTGCAAACAACTTGGAAGAATCTGGTAAAAAGAATCTGGTAGGAGAATCTACCCCAAAGGCAGTCGACTATAAGCCTTACTTCTCTAGGTTGCAAGCATCAGAAACTAAGTATATGTCCCTATACTCACTTTGTTAGAAAGCCCGCAATCTTTTCTGCAAAGTCCATTCAACAAAGCTTGTTTATGCTCTTGGACTTTGGAATAAATCTGAGTTTGAATCAGGATTTTCTGCTTACTAGTTGGTTGACCTTTCTCAGCCTTGGTAGCCACATCCGTCATGAGCTCAAGAGCTACCTTTTTGACTTGTTGTGGATATTAAATGATATTGCTTAGTACAGTCAAGTTGTGGCACTCAGGTAAGCACTTCACAAGAAGTGGTAGTTCTGATTATTTTGTACTCTTTTAAAATTTGGCTTTATTAAAGCACTGGCTTTACGGTCCAAGCTATGGACTTTAACTGGATTCTAGTATATTTCACAGGTAACTTTAGTTAAATCATCATCAACTTCAGATGTGAAGAACAAGTGAAGCAGGGCCCCAGAACGCTCAGAACTGAACTGATGGTGGCTTGTATTTGCTACTCTTGCCATAAGATTGTACCTACTGACCTGTAATACATCAATGTTTTCAAAGTTCTGGTCCATGTGTGCAGCCCCACTTGGATATTTTATGTTGACTCTTGTATATTTTGTTCTTTCTGGAAAAAGAGACCTAGGTGTTTCAGGACATTAGGCTATTCCATTTCCGAGCCTAATGGAAGTGCTAGTGTTGTCATAATTGGAACAGACAGCTGCCGTGCTACATATGATGCTGTGACCACTGAGCAGCTTGTTCACAATGAGAAAATACATTGAAGTTGTGACCATCTGAGCCTTGAAGAAACTGCTGTTGAAGTTTTGTTTGGCTCCAGCTCCATCCTGGGATGGATGGAGTCATTGGACTTTATTCTGAATTCCAGTAGTGGCAAAAAAAAAAAAAAAAAAAAGAAATTGTGTAACTTGTATATAGATGGTTTTCTGTTTGATTAAGAGCATTGTTCAATAAAAGCATTGTTTTAAATCAAGAATACAGTGCCATCTGACTTGATCTAGGAAGCAGAGAAAGAAGACATTACACATTACATTCCCCAGTAAATCCCTGCTTTATTTTTTCCAGAAGGTTCTATATTAATCTGTTTGGGTTGCATCCTGCGTGATCTTGCTGAATCAGACAGAGCTAGGCTTATGAAACAAAGGCCAGTCCCAAGTCAAATAAAAACATCACCACCATCCAGAAATGAGAGCCTAGAATTTTCTAAAGATGCACACGTCTTTCTTACTATCTGGTGAGGAAAATTGCTCATTTTTCTCTCAGCTGATAAATGTCACTTTTGCCCTACATTTTTAGAGTGGCAGTCTACTTTTTAAAGTTAGATAAAAGAATATTTGATAGCACTGTCTGACTAGTCTGAGATAAAATTCTCTGTGTTCTCAGACCCTTAAGGGTTCTTAAATTGCGTGGGCTGAAGCTGTGTGCATGTTTTTCTTGGTGCCCTATTTCCATATCAAATAGCCTTAATTTTTGTATTTTAGTAATGAAGGTATGAACCCATTCTGTCAGGCTTCTTATGCCATTTATTGTAGCCTTTAGTCAGCTTAGAATAGCATGAAAGGAAGTAATAAGCCAACTCTAAGAAGGTCCAGATGAAAAGGATTATAATATGGTACAAAAATAATAGCATGCTTGGCCCAGCCACGTGACTCATTTCTTTTGGAGTATTCCTTTTGACAGCTTTTTTGAATCACACATCAATCACAATGCTGGTATTTTTGGCGGGGTGCTAGACTTTCCTCTAATGCTCATGATGGTAACTGCCAAAAGTGAACAAAGAGGAGAATTATAAATGAAACCTAACAGCATCACAAACATTTATTTTTTCTTGAGCAGAAACAAAATTGGGAGTTAGATGGTATCTTTTTCACTGCCCCAAGAAAACCACTGCTTTATTCCAATGAAAATGAGACCTTGATGGGTCATCCCCCAGTCTTTGGCAATAGAAACTATTCGTCTTGTCTTAGTTTCCATTCAGGAGTTTTCCTTCCCAAACCTTGTCCCCTGCTTTAGGAGTAATTTTTTTAGGGCTTTAGGTTTTTCTCATGTCCCAGTGACTAAGCTTGCTTTTGGGTGGTTCTCTGTGCTGCATGTAGTCCTTCTGGGAAGAAACTCCCATGAACTCGAAAGGAACAACAGATATGCAGGGTGCATCTAGAAATGAAAATTTGACCCTTTGTCCCTTTCCTTTTCGTCTCTCTTTCGTACAGGCCTTCTTTCCTTCTGTGCAAACAGACCCTTGTCATAGTCATAGTCCATCATGCTGTTAAATGATTGCCAGCACTGCTCTATGATGTGCTGTAATTTCAGGGAGCAGTTTGCTTTTCTACAATGTGTTGCTCTGTAGCATGTGTATTTCACTACTGAGTGGTAGTTCTAATGGACATATTCTTAACAAAATAGTTCCAGCATCACAGAACACTAGGTTAAAATACATACCCAAAGAAATAAAATGTTGTAGACACAGTCCAAGCTCGCTCTCTCCTGACTTCCTTTCTCCTTCTTCAGAGGAAAATTACCCCGAATTGGCACATCTCATTCCTATGCGCTCTTGTTAAAAATAACTTATGGTTTGCTTCTGAATTTATAGAAATGGTACTATAATCCATATGTACTTTTGAATCTTTATACATTTGATTTGAGAAGTATTTATGTTGATGCATGTCGCTTTAGGTCATTTATTTTATTTTATTTTTTTGAGATGAAATCTCGCTTTGTCACCCAGGCTGGAGTGTAATGGCACACGGCAACCTCTGCCTCCTGGGTTCAAGCAATTCTCTTGTCTCAGCTTTCCAAATAGCTAGGATTACAGGCGTGCGCCACCACGTCTGGCTAATTTTTTTGTATTTTTGTATAGATGGGGTTTTACCATGTTGGTGAGGCTGGTCTTGAACTCTTGACCTCAAGTGATCCACCCACCTCAGCCTCCCAAAGTTCTGGGATTACAGGCATGAGCCACTGCGCCCAGCCTGGCTAGAGGTCATTTAATTTTTAAATTATGTTCATTGAATAAATGTGCCATAAATTACAATTGATCCTCATTATTTGTGAATTCTGGATTTGCAAATTTGCCTATTTGATAAAAATTTATCTGTAACCCCAACATTAATACAGTGCTTTTAGGGTCACTCACAGACCACAAAGTGGTGAAAAATTTGTCACCAAATGTGCAGATTCTCAGCTGAGGTTGAACGAGATGACTCTGCTTTTTTGTTTCAGCATGCATACTGTACCCGTGTGTCCTTTTTGCTTTGTATTTAGTGCCACACTTTTTGCACTTTTGTGCTTTTTTTTTTGGTGATTTTGCTGTTTAAAATAGACTCGGAGCATAATGTTGAAGTGCTGTCCAGTGTTAACTAAGTGCAGGAAGGCTGAGATGGTGCCTTACGGAGAAGATATGTATGTTGGTAAGCTTCTTTCATGCTTGAGTTTAAAGAGCTGTTGGCTGTGAGTTCAATGTTAATGAATCAACAATATATATTAAATAAGTTTAATATAGATAACAATAAATATTAAATACCTTTAATATATAACTATTAAATAAGTTTAATATATATAACAAAATGTATTAAATAAGAAACACATAACACAGTTTTATGTATTGATCAGTTGACAAAAACATTGCAACCAGAGGCTCTGGGGAGCCTAACCCTATATTTCCGCTAGAACTAATGGTTCACTGGTCAATAATTCAGTGTCCATGGTGACTTTATAGAGCATAACTGTGATGGTTAATATTGAGTGTCAACTTGATTGGATTGAAGGATGCAAAGTGTTGTTCCTAGGTGAGTCTGTGAGGGTGCTGCCAAAGGAGATTAACATTTGAGTCAGTGAACTGGGAGAGGCAGATCCACCCTCAGTCTGGGTGGGCATCATCTAATCAGCTGCCAGTGTGGCTAGAATACAGCAGGCAGAAGAAGATGGAAGAGCTGCCTCACTGAGTCTGCTAAGTCTGCCGGCCTTCATCTTTCTCTTGTGCCCAGTGCTTCCTGCCCTCGAACATCAGACTCCAAGTTCTTCAGCTTTTGGACTCTTAGGCTTACACCAGTGGTTTGTCAGGAGATCTCAGACCTTTGGCCACAGATGGAGGGCTGCACTATCAGCTTCCCTACTTCAGAGGTTTTGGGACTGGGACTGGCTTCCTTGCTCCTCAGCTTGCAGATGGCCTATTGTTGGACTTCACCTTGTGATCCTGTAAGTCAATTCTGCTAATAAGGCCGGGTGCGGTGGCTCACACCTGTAATCCCAGCACTTTGGGAGGCCGAGGTGGGTGGATCACCTGAGGTCAGAAGTTTGAGACCACCCCTGGCCAACATGGTGAAACCCCGTCTCTACTAAAAATACAAAAATTAGCTGGGCATGGTGGTGCCTACCTGTAATCCCAGCTACTTGGGAGGCTGAGGCAGGAGAATTGCTTGAACCTGGGAGGTGAAGGTTGCAGTAAGCCGAGATTGTGCCTGGAGAGCAAGACTCTGTCTCAAAAAAAAAAAAAAAAAATTCTGTGAATAAACTCCGCTTCATGTATACATATATCCTATTAGTTCTGTTCCTTTAGAGAACCTGATGAATACAATAACTACTGCAAATAATGGGAGTCAACTATTTCTTGCCCTATTGATGAACATATGAGGTTATTACAGGTAATGTTACAATCGAAATCCTTGTTTATGTCACCCGATGCACAGGTATAAATTTCTTAAGGTTATATATTAACACTTAGAAGTGCAATTGTTGGGTCTTGGGCATATTCAACTTAAGTGATTACTGTTGAAGTGCTTTCTAAAGTGGCTATATTCCCTTGATGTAGTTGATGTTAGCAGAATTCATCCCCACAGTGTACACACATTGTACCTACATATGAAATTAGCAAAATTTTTAAATCACCTACATGGCACTAGATGTGACTATTAACAGTGAGCTGCCATCTAGGAGCTTACATTTCCAGTGATAAGTTTTACAAACATAAATAAACTTATTAATACTTGCCATCCATTTTAAACTTTATCTTTGAGAGGAATACAGATTGAGATTGTTTGTGGAAAGCTTAATAGCAGTTAATATTTATGGAGTCTTTTTTTTGTGTGCTTTTTATGCAGCTAATCTTAATAACAACCCAATGAGATACTGTAATTAATTCCATGTAACTGAAGAGGAAATTTAGGTGCAGAGTTTGAGCAACTTGCCTAAAGTCACACAGTAAATGACAGAGTCAGGATTTGCATTTGAGTCCCTTGGCTCCTAAGTGCCCAATCCTAATTGTTGTGCTATATATTCCTCATTTAATTTCACGGTTGTAGCTGTGACCTAAGAGGTAGCTTTTTTTTTTTTTTTTTTTTTTTTTTTTTTTTACCATAACAGGTAAAAACAACTCAAGGAAGTAGGAGAGTCAGGCATTAGGAAGTTGAGTGTGGAGTTGATTTTTTTTAAACTGGGGCGGTGGTGAGACAGAACATACAGAGGATCATCTTGGCTTCAATATTGATTATTCAATTTGTCTTTGATCTTTTGGTGGGAGAGATTCTTAATATCCCTGTGTGTTTCACCACCCTTTACAAAGCCACTGAGCTATTTTGGAAGAAGGGGAAAATTTGTATATTCTGTCTGTCCTGGTTTATTTGCTCAAATGAGGGCTTCTCTACTTCTACAAGAGTGTTTTAATCTTCACTACTTTTTGAGGGCTTTTACTGTGCGATGTTTTATATGTATTTCTCAGAACAATCCTACGGTATCTTAGTATTTACTTAGCAAGTAGTTGAGGGATTTTGGCTGGCCACTCTGACGTCATTTGAACTAGGCACACATTCAACTACTCTGCCCTCTTCTCTTGTTGAAGATAGTGAGAGTGGAAGGCCTGGAGTAGATACAACTTGGGAAAGTGACATCCTTCAATAACAAGCTTGTAGGCTGTAAACCACAAAGGACGGCTTATGGAAATGGAATATCACTATTAATGTCTCATTATCCTGTCAGAAAAGAGAAATCGCAACTAAAGCATAATAAAGGGGGTTTTTGAAGCCACAAACCGTATCATTGCTCTTCAGACGTATCTTACTTGTTGAATAGTAAGGTGAATGAGATTTATGAGATGTTCATAGTAAGATGAATGAGAACAATTGTTTCTCCATTTTTTAGAATCAATTGCTTCTTTTACTTTTTTCGTCTCTTTTTCTTTCTTCCTCTCCTTCTCTTCTCTTCCCTTTTTTTCTTTTTCTTTTTTGACAGAGCCTCACTCTATTGCCCAGGCTGGAGTGCAGTGGTGGAATTACAGCTCACTGCAGCCTCTACCTCCTGGCTCAAGTGATCCTCCCACCTCAGCCTCCTGAGTAGCTGGGACTACAGGTGCCCACCACCATGCCCAGCTATGCTTTGTTTGTTTGTTTCCTTATTAACAGATGGTCTGTATGCTATCTTCTGAAAATAAATACTCATGGCCTACTCTGAAGGAATTAAGATTATTCTTTGAATAATTGACTGTGAGCGGTGCTAAAATATATTTTACATTTATGGCCCAGTATATTAAGTTCTATAAATTCAAAGGAAATCAAAACAAGCTTCATAAAACAATTCTTATCTTTGTACGTGAATGGTATTGCATTTTCTATACTGTTCTATTCTTTTAAAACATGTTGGTCTGACTTATTTTAGATGGAAAAGATGTCCTACATGATAATTAAATTCCATAATTTATTTGTAATACAATATTGAAGCAAGCTGGTCAGATATAATTTTAACTCTTTGCTCATAAAGCTCACACTGAAGAAAGTATTTACTGTTTGGATTTGTTTATAAGACTTCCTTAAATCTTGCTGAGTTGCCAATATCTATTTCTTGTAGTAATTGATAAGATCGAAAACATTTGCTTTTTCAAATTTTTGACTGCATACTAAACAGTGGGGAATAATTAAGACCCAAAAGGATACTGAGAAAAGGGCTAAATTTTAGCAGACATGTTAATATATTTGGGTCTATAGTCTCATTTTTTTTTCCAGATAAAAGCATTTATGTGGAAAATACTACATTTGTAAAGGGATTTTAAAAAAATTCTTTGATAACTTCTGATGTATATCTCAAGTGTTGCATATGTTGTGAGAATCTGGATAATGATAGTAATCAATTTTTACAAACTTCTGTTTGCAATTTAGTTTGATATCGTCAACTTAACTTTTACTCACTTGAAAACTTCCAGTAAAATATACCTGAAAACCAGAAACACAGGGCAGCCTTTTGGGGTGTGTGTTCTAAATTGTGGCTGATTTCTGGGGCTTTTTGTATTGTTTCCATATACTCTTTTACCTTGCCGATAACTTTATAGATAATTGTCCTTGTTTATTGTCTGTTTCTACCTACATCTGTGCCTCTTGACTTCAGTGGCAAAATAGTATCACAACAGAAGGTGGTTTGATATTTTGTTTCTAGGTGCCTACATTTTACATGGTAAACCTCACAAGATAGTATCATTCTCATAAAATCATCCCTTTTCTTGGTTTTAGCTTTCTGATTAACAGTTTAACTATGAAAGCTGGAATGACTTAAACTCAGGGGTTTTAATCCCAGCTTTGCCAGCCATGCCCTTAAGATCCCCTGCATTTTAACCCCACCATCTGCAAACTAGATTAACTATCACTGTTACCATCTTAGAGCATTGATATGGGATAAATCCTCCAAAGGGCTTTTGAGGGAAATGTTTTATATGTAATGTGGGATGAGGAATATGAGGAATTACACTCTATTTTAGTCTTGTTACTATAAAGTTATCAAATAGAATATAACAAGTTACACTCAATGCTAATGCCAAACATACCTGTAAATACTTTTTTTTCTATTAGTACACATAATATATTCTCATTGTAGAATATTAGAAAACAACTAGGAATGGAAGATAAGAACATTTCTGATTACAATGCCCAGCTATAAGCACTGTTAGTATTTTGGTGTGTATTCTTCCAGTATGCTTTTGTTTAGCTACATGCATCCACATCATGAACATACATTTATATCTTTAATTAGAACTTTTGAGTGTTTGCAAAGTGTTATACTAATGAGCATTTCACAGTTTAACTAGTTCCTTATTGTTTGACTCTTAGGATGGTCACACACTTGTGTTCTGAACATACTTGTAACTGAGTCTTGGCACACATTCTAGATCATTTCTTAGGATGATATCAAGTACAGTGTAAAGAGTGGTGAAAAATAACAAAATAGGCACTAAGAGAATTAGATATAAGTTTTAACTTTGCCTTTAATTGTTGCTGAAACTTTTAAAACACTTTCTTCCCTGGGCTTCGTTTTCCTTCCTGGTTAACAGAGGTAAAACGGAGTAACCCCTGCAGGAGATTTAATTCTGACTGCAACCATTTGGGATATTTTACAGATAAGGAAACTAGGACTGAAAAGGACTCTAGTGTCCACTTCTCTATTTTTTTTTTTTGGTAGTACAGAAGGTCCTTAGTGCCCTGTGGTGCTTTAGAGTCATAGTCATAATCATCCATAGTCATTGATTATTGATTAATGGTGTCTGAAGCTGATTGTATTTTGACTTAAGGAGACCCTTTTATTGACAAAATCTCACTAACTTATTAACTTTAACTGTTTCCTTCAAAATCAGGAATCCCAGCAACTGATGACTGGATAAACCAAATATGTGGTATATATTCATACAATGGGATATTATTTGGTCAGAGAAAGGAATGAAGTGCTGATGCATGCTACAACACGGTGAATCTAGGAAACATTACGCTATGTCAAGCCAGTCACAAAAGATTACATATTACATGATTCCATTTATGCAAAATGTCCATAATAGGCAAAACTATATAGAGGGAAAGTAGGTTAGTGGTTGCCTAGGGCTGGAGACCCTGGGAGGATTGGAGTGGTTGATAGCTGAAGGGTTCAAGGTTTCTCACTGAAGCGATGAAAATGTTCTAAAATTGGTGGTGATAGTTGCATAAGTCTGTGAATATACTAAAAACTGTCGAATTGTGTGCATTACATGGGTGAATCATATGCTATAGGAATAACTCAATAAAGCTGTTGCCCCCCAAAAACAAAAAAACAAAAATCCCAAAATAATCACACTGCAAATGATTCTGAAAACCTTTGTTTCAAGTTTCTAGATGTTTGGATTATAACTAAATGGAAACTGGTCATATTAAACTCCTTATGTGTTGTTAGTTTGTTTCCTGAAAATCTTAGTTTAAATCCCAATGTAAGAGGATGACTGAATTCTGTTTTCGTTTGGAGTTTCCTTTGGGGACTTTTACTAAGATACTTGCTAATTGCAACAATTTATGTTCTCTCTCTCTCTCGTTTCTCTGTTTCTGAAGTGCTTTGTAGAATGATCAGATTTTGGTAGCTTCAATGGTAGGCTCAGTGAGTTTTCTTTTCTTTCTTTCTTTTTTTTTTTTTTTCCTTCCCTGAGACAGAGTCTTACTGTCTTGCCCAGCCTGGTTTACAGTGGTGCGATCTCGGCTCACTGCAACCTCCGCTTCCTGGGTTCAAGTGATTCTCCTGCTCCAGCCTCCCAGGTAGCTGGGATTACAGGCACTTGCCACCACGCCTGGCTAATTTTTGTGTTTTTAGTAGAGATGGGGTTTCACTATGTTGGCCAGCCTGGTCTCGAACTCCTGACTTCAGGTGGTCTGCCCACCTTGGCCTCCCAAAGTGCTGGGATTACAGATGTGAGCCACTACGCCCAACTGCAGTAGGCTGAGTTTTCTCCTTGGTATCTGGCACCTGCTAGACAATACTGTACAGGACCATTTTTTGCTTATAGCAGACCCCAAATAACTTAGAGTTAATTCGATTCTTTTGTTATCGTTGTTGTTGGTGTTTACATTGGAATTCATGGCATTGAGTTTTGTTTTATTTGCCCGAGTATATTCTTGAGTTGCTCGTGAAGTAGTTGCTTGAGAGCCTCAGATACTTCTCTATTGGGACACTTCTTCTCCTAGATGTATTAATTACAGACAAGTTGGGTTGAGCCAGAGAAAGCAGAAGTAGGGGTAAGAATTGGGTCTCTTGGAAATCCAGACTACGTTTGGTCATTTTCAATGAAATTTTCACATCCTTTAGAAGTTTCACATCCATTAGGAGGTTTTCTTTGTTTTTGTTTTGTTTTTTTCCAGATCTATAGATATTAAGGTTAAAATGAAATCACCAAATTTTGTTTTTTATTTACAAAGAACTGTAGGATACACATGGAGTTACTAAACCTAAGGGGTGAATGGAAAGAAAAATGTTGGCAGTTCTATCTTAAGTCTTTCTTGCCTGCCTTTGCATGTTGTCATGATAGTGGCCCGAGAACCAGGCTTTTAAACCCAAACATTAGTAAACTGTAAAACATATCTTGAGACAGTCTAGTGCAACAAGAGCAAATTGGGCAGAATTTCCGAAGCAAGTCCATGACCCGTACTTCCAGTACATTAATCTACTTAGATACGCTTTGGGTACTTTTCCTGGCAACATGATAAGTTGTGCAACTAGTGATTAACTCAGATCTTGGAATTAGCCTGTGACTTTGATCTTAAATAAATAAGTTTCCTCAGTAAAGTTTTTGTTTAGTATCTGAAATCCAGCTTTTTTCAAGAAAGCTTTTAGCTGGACTATCTTCTATATTGAGACTGAGAATTCAGAATTCTCTCTCATGAGTGAAATTTGTTAATAAGTTCTTGAGAGATTGAGAAGTCTTATCCTTCTATCTAGAACACCCCTCCTGCAAACCCTAAATAATGCCTTAGGTAAGCTGAAGATTCAGAAAATTGAGATATAACATGAAGTAAAAGTATTTTTGAAGTCTTTTCAATCCATCTGTGTATTGCACACCTATGTGCCCAGCACATAATATGTGATTATCCATTTAGTGACTATGTATTGGGTGACCATGGTGTACTGGGTACTGTATTAGAGTATAAAGAGATGAAAAGACAATGTCTTTATATAGTTAATGCTGTAATAGAAATATGTACTAAATGGAAGCCTAGAGGTGATGTATGCTCTTTGGAGGCAGAGACTGACAAGGAATTATAAAAGGAACTGAAGGAGAGTTGACTTGAATTGGAGAGTAGAAGATGAATGTAATGGCTTGGAATTGAGAAGTGGGGAGCAGTTTGGGGAGGAAGTCATTCTAGGGAAAGGCACGGTGGTATGGTGTGTTTTGAAAGACTGCATATAGCTGCTATGGCTAAAAGAATATAGAGTCCCTGTGGATATGGCAAGAGAAGTTGTGGTCAAACTTATGTTTCAGAAATGTTATTTAGGAGTAATGCTGGGATGACTTAGAGTGGACAAAGACAGCCCAATCAAAAGTCTCCTGCCATGGCCGGGCATGGTGGCTCGTGTCTGTAATCCTAGCACTTTCGGAGGCTGAGGCAGGAGGATCACCTGAGGTCAGGAGTTCGACACCAGCCTGGCCAACATGGTGAAACCCCATCTCTACTACAAATACAAAAAATTAGCTGGGTGTGGTGGTCGATGCCTATAATCCCAGCCGTTAGAGAGGCTGAGGCAGGAGAATCGCTTGAACCTGGGAGGCGGAGGTTGCAGTGAGTTGAGATCGTACCATTGCACTCCAGCCTGGGCGACAGAGCAAAACGGTCTCAAAACAACAACAACAACAACAAAGTCTCCTGCCATAATTAGACAGTCAGCAGCTATGAGGATAGATAGGATAGGTGTCTGGAAGAATGAAGAAAGGGAGACTGAGAGTTGGTGCCTCAAAAGAAAGGACAGGACTTGGATTCAAATTGATCCTTGTTTCCATCAGGGACTCCTGAGATTCTTATGAAAACCATGGCCAAGTGCATATGCGTATACATGTGAAAATTAACATGTAGTAGCAGAAACCCATTCACAGGCTTTCAGAGGTCATGGATTCCAGGTTTAGAGCCCTTGATCTGTAGAATGATGGAGAGAAAAGAGTCAATAACTCCATGTTTACTAGAGCCCAGAAATTTGGAAGATTACTGATGCAGCCAATAGATTGGGCCAGTTGGGTCATAGCAGGCAAGATGAGTTCAATTTTGGATGTATTGAGATTTCCCCATAAGAATGAGAACAGTGTATTTGTCTCTGTTGAAGTGCTTATTGAACACCTGTGCTGAAGATCTCCTGATGCAGGATTACTTATAATAACATACACTTGACCAGATGCAGGGTCTAGATACACAAAAATAAATATTAATCCTACTAGAGCTGTGGCTTGAAATGTAGTATACCCTGGTTTAAAATGCTCTGAATGGCCAGGCACAGTGGCTCACGTCTGTAATCCCAGTACTTTGGGAGGCTGAGGTGGGTGGATGGCTTGAGCCCAGGAGTAGAAGACCAGCCTGGGCAACATGGTGAAACCCCGTCTCTAGAACATATACAAAAATTAGCTAGGCTTGGTGGTATGTACCTGTAGTCTCAGCTATTCGGAGTAGGGGGCTAAAGTGGAGGATTGCTTGAGCCTCAGAGGTTGAGGCCTTCATCTGAAGAATGAAGGTGAGCCGTGATTGCACCACTGCATTCCAGCCTGGGCAGCAGAGTGAGACCCTGTCTCAATAAATAAATTAATTAAATTAAATACTCTGAGCAATGGTTTTATTTTGCTTGTTTAGCTTAGGAGGCTACCCTCTTATTATGTGTGTGGTTGGTTTTTTGTTGTTGTTGTTGTTTTGTTTTTTCAGATGGGATCTTGCTCTGTCGCCCAGGCTGGAGTGCAGTGGCATGATCCCAGCTCACTGCAACCTCCGCCTCCCGAGTTCAAGCAATTCTCCTACCTCAGCCTCTCGAGTAGCTGGGATTACAGGCGCTTGCCGCAACGCCCAGCTAATTTTTGTATTTGTAGTAAAGATGGAGTTTCACCATGTTGACCAGACTGGTCTTGAACTCCTGACCTCAAGTGATCCGCCTGCCTTGGCCTCCCAAAGTGCACATTTAGTAGGCATTGACATTGTTAATCTTTGAGTGGAAACAGCTGGAGAATACTCCGAATAAGGCTGAAAAAATGTGGGATTATCACTTTTAAGAGGGTCCTGTTTCTATGTACTTAATGCTTTTGCACTGAAATGTTTGATATTTTAGTTGACAGAGTTCTTAAGCAATAATTTTGGCATCAGAGGAGTCACTTAGATAATTTCTAGGATCCCCATGAGCACCATTGTAATTTGTAGAACAGGTTGAAAGAGGATTGTGACAACAGTCAGTCTTCAGGTGTGTGAGGTCATCTTGTCTCGCTTCCTCTCTACCAGGTTAAAACCACACCTCAGGGCTCCAGGAAGCTGACTGAGCACCTAGTCCAAAGAAATTTTGCATTCTGGTTTTTTCCAGTGTTTTCTTGTGATTTTCATCTTTAAGCTAATTGTTGAGTAGGGCTTATAGGATTTGCTCTCTTTGGGCAAGCTTCCTCATCAATACCAATGGCAGTGGTCATGCAGTCCTATCGTGACCATGTTCAACTGAATTGACAACTAGTATGTATCACGCCACACCAGTCTGCGGTTTTGCCCCTTGTAAATGTTGGCTTCGTCTGGGAAATTGTTAGAAATGAAGATTTTAGTTCTTGTTCTTGACCTCTTGAGCCAATCTACATATTAACAAGATCTCACACGTGACTCACATGTGCATTAAAGTCTGAGACTTACTGGAGTAGTTCAGGAACATGGCCTCTCAGAGCCCTTTTGCTGAAGTTCAAGGCTTTTTCCATTTATTTTCTCCTCAGAAGTGATGAGAAACATCTGTTCACTATCTTTCATGCAGTATACATTTTCATGTCATTAAAGATAATGATTTAGGTGCCTCTAAGCTGTCTCTTCTTCACGCTAAATAACTGAAGTTTGTGTGATCACTTTCTTCATAGAGAAGATGATCTTTTAGCCTTTCCTCCTGTATTGCTTTTGGTCTCTGTTTCCTAGATAATGTTTTAAAAAATGTCATTTCTGAAATGGGCAGAATACTCTTATCAGACTATGGTTGCTACTAAATAAGCAAAATAACCCAACCCATGTATTTTTTAAGATCTAGGGGCATTTGGCTAAATTTTTTGTTTTATTTGAAAAGTTTTTTTTTTTTTTTTTTTAATAGCAGTAAAAATAGCAACTAATTCTTCCTTGAGGGGACTTCAAATCCAAAAAGTACCTACTCTCTTTTCTGAAGGATGGAATAAGTTGACCAATGGTCTTTGGCCTTCTTTTGGGTTGGTACTTCAGGCTAATTTTACAATAGAGGGAGGAATGATGGAAAGAGGGAAAGATGTAAAGAGAGAAAGGAAAGAAGGAGGGAGAGAAAGGGGGAGCTAAGGGAACCCGATTAGTAAGTCAAAGCAGGAGAGACTATTGAAAGTCACTCATATGGGAAATGAGACGTTTATTTTTGGTTATTGCTTTACAAATGTTTTGGTTTGGGGATGTGAAGGAGAATTCTTTGAACTATTAACATTTTTTTCCTCCTGACTTTTGAATGTCAGACTTTTATCCACCTTTTGCTTATAGGAAGAGTTCAATTTTGCATGGAATTACATCCGTGGTTTTTGTGTGTGTATGTTTTTTTTAAGGCATCAGGGTTATATCTGAGTCATCATCTTTTGCATGTTTTTAGTCTGGACATCTTTTAATTCAGTGCAAGTTGTAGCTCTAAATGAGATGCTCCTTATTTTTCTGCAGTAAAGCATCCACCTGAGACAGGGACAGTAGTCTAGGTGAAGTATCTTCTAAAGTGATTCTTAAAATCATGCTTCCCACTTTGTTTTAAAGGAAGAATGTTTGCGTAGTGTCAAAACATTAAAAGAGCTGGAGAAACCTTGGCATATTTAGCATTTATTGTATCATCGTGTCACAACAGGAGGAGACAATAGTGGCTAATTCACTGATTGCTTCCTATCACATTTACACAAGGTTGTAGGGTCAGCATTACCTTGCTGGGTTGTAATTCAATGAACCCGAAAGGTTTCTTTATCTTAAATCCAGATTAGTCACGTGGCTGATTGGCAAATAAAACTTGGGCAAGTGCTTGCTATGCAGTTAAATTACAGTCTATTGACCTTAAATATGGCTTTCATTAAACAGTAATGTACTTGCCTGATGCCCTGCCTTTGATATTTCATTTTATTGAGTTTGCCTGTATCCCTGCTAATCCTCAAAATTTGCGGGTCTGGTAAGACTGTTGGCTGAATGAAGAGGGTAGAGGTTTATTGGTGCACTCACTGCGTGCCAATTGTCTAGGCCACTGACACATGCAGCTTAGCCTCTGTGGCTGGACATATACATAGTTAACTGTAAAGCATTTCTCTCTTTCCCTAGACCTGGACCGTAGGGTCTGAGTTAGCGTGAAAGAATGCAAGGATGTGGAAATTTGAACCTCAGGGTTATTCTTACTGCTGCTGTGTTTCCCAGAAAATAGCCATTGACTTTTCTTCTTTCTTTCTAACATGGGGAAGGCATTTATAAGCATAATGGAGTATTGTTGGATTATTTATATGCGTTTCCTTGGGTCTTTTTGCTTTTAGAGTTGTGTTGATTTGTACTTTGCTGTGTATTATGTGTGGGGAATAGGGTATGAAGCCTATAGGGAAGAAGGGTGGATGGAGAGGCACTAAAAGTACAGGGATTTGACTTATTTTAACAAGAAGAAATTCTGATGACTAAAGATAATTTGTGAACACCTAGTTATGGCTTCACACCTTTTGTCTTAGTTCAGGCTGGTATAACAAATGAGCGTAGATGAAGTGGCTTAAACAACAGACTTGGATTTCTCACGGTTCTGGAGGTTGTAAGTTCATGATCAGGGTGCCACCCAGTGTGGTTGGGCTCTGGTGAGTGACTTCTTCCGGGTTGTATGCTGCTGACTTCTTGTATCCTCACATGGCAGAAAGAGAACTAGGAAGCTCCCCGGGGTCTCTTTTTATAAGGGCACTAATCCCATTCATGAAGACTCTGCTCTCATGACCTGTTTCCTCCCAAAGGCCCCACTTTTTAATACCATCAAGTTGGGGGCTAGGATTTCAACAACTGAATTTGGCAGTGGGACACAAAAATTCAGTCCATGCCTCTCTTCTAATAATATGAGCTTTTATTAGCATTAGGTGGACTACATTGATTGAGTTGATTGGAAGTAGATTTTCAGAAATGACTTCCAGTATCTATTGATACTATAAACAAGGTGGTATTTCATTAGTGATGGGACCTGTGTTGGTCTCTTAGGAATGATGCATTATTTGCAGAGAAGAGTTGATCAAGGTGAGTCCTGTTACTTGAACCTTTGTGAGGGACAAAGTAAAGAAACATCCCAAAACAGGAAATGCCACACTTTTATTTCCTGAGGATTGAGTTCATCAGGAAAGGTATATTATAATAGTTATCTATTGTGTAAACAATAACAAACTACTGCAAAGCTTAGAGGCTTAAAGCTGTGGCAAATATTTGTTATCTCCCAGTGTCTATGGGTCAGGAATTTGGGTGGTTCTGCTTTAGGGCCTCTGATGGGGTCACAATCATATGATGGGTTGACCCGGGGCACAGGGATTTACTTCAGAGATGTCTTGCTGATATAGTTGGTAAGTTGCTGTTGCCTAATGATGTGAAGCCTAAGTGCCACTCCATAAAGATATTTCTTTCTTTCTTTTTTTTTTTTTTTTTTTTTTGAGACGGAGTCTTGCTCTGTCGCCCAGGCTGGAGTGCAGTGGCCAGATCTCAGCTCACTGCAAGCTCCGCCTCCCGGGTTTACACCATTCTCCTGCCTCAGCCTCCGGAGTAGCTGGGACTACAGGCGCCCGCCACCTCGCCCGGCTAGTTTTTTGTATTTTTTTAGTAGAGATGGGGTTTCACCGTGTTAGCTAGGATGGTCTCGATCTCCTGACCTCGTGATCCACCCGTCTCGGCCTCCCATAGTGCTAGGAATACAGGCTTGAGCCACTGCGCCCGGCCCCATAAAGGTATTTCTATAGACTGTTTGCATGTTAACACAACATGGTACCTGGGAGCAATCTGAGACAGCAAGATGGAAACTGCAGTGGTTTTTATTCCCTAGCTTAGGAAGTTCTATACCATCACTTTCCAATATTCTGCTGGTAACACAAGTCAGCCCTATTTATCATGGGGGGACTAGTCAAGGGCATGAATATCAATTGGCTAGGATCACTGGAGGCTGGTTGTACCACAAAGGACACTTGATTGTCTTTTTATTTCAGTTGCTTTCTCTAATATTGTCAGTGTTATGGTTTGAATATTTGTCCCTTCTAAAACTCATGTCGAAATGTAATCCCTGCTGGGCACGGTGGCTCACGCCTGTAATCCCAGTACTTTGGGAGGCTGAGGTGGGCAGATCACGAGGTCAGGAGATTGAGACCATCCTGGCCAACATGGTGAATCCCTGTCTCTACTAAAAATACAAAAATTAGCTGGATATGGTGCCATACGCCTGTAGTCCCAGCTACCTGGGAAGCTGAGGCAGGAGAATCGCTTGAACCTGGGAGGCGGAGGTTGCAGTGAACCGAGATTGTGCTACTGCACTCCAGCCTGGGCAATAGAGTGAGACTCTGTCTCAAAAAAAAAAAAAAAAAAAAAAAGAGGAAATGTAATGCCTTAGTCCCTAATGTGGTGGTATTGATAAGTGGGGGCCTGAGGGCTTTGCCTTCATGAATGAATTGGTCCATTCATGGATTAATGGGTTATCATGGGTGTGGGACTGGTGGTTTTCTAAGAAGAGGAAGAGAGACATGAGCTAGCAGACTTAACCCCCTCACCATGCGATGGCCTGCACCACCTCAGGACTCTGTAGAAAGTCCCCACTAGCAAGAAAGCCCTCACCAGATGTGGGCCCTCTTCCTTGAACTTCCCAGCCTCCATAACTACAAGAAATAAATTCCCTTTCTTTATAAATTACCCAGTTTCAGGTATCTTATTATGAGCAACAGAAAATAAATGGCGCCAGGTGACACTACAGCTTCTTTAAGCTCACATGTCGGGTGTAGTATATGGAAGATAAGAGTCCTCAATTTGGCCGGGCGCGGTGGCTCAAGCCTGTAATCCCAGCACTTTGGGAGGCCGAGACGGGCGGATCACGAGGTCAGAAGATCGAGACCATCCTAACACGGTGAAACCCTGTCTCTACTAAAAAAAATACAAAAAACTAGCCGGGCGAGGTGGCGGGCGCCTGTAGTCCCAGCTACTTGGGAGGCTGAGGCAGGAGAATGGTGTAAACCCGGGAGGCGGAGCTTGCAGTGAGCTGAGATCCCGCAACTGCACTCCAGCCTGGGCGACAGAGCCAGACTCCGTCTCAAAAAAAAAAAAAAAAAAAAAAAAAAGGAGTCCTCAATTTGGTGGGGAGAAATCATACACCTCACGGTAAGGATTTTTTCTGTTGCTAATGAAGGTATTTTAATCGATACAAATACAAGTGCTATTTGGCATGCATTATTAGCCTGTTACCTTTGTTGAGCACTAAGAGTACTCTGTAGGTAGGTAAACTATAGTTAGAGGTCCATCTAAGGGGAGTCTAATTTAGCATTTATGTCAGATTTGTGTTTCATAATGTGGTGATTATATGGAAGGTTCTTTTGGAAGTTTGATTATTGCCTGCCTTCGGATATCTACATAAACTGCATAGCATGCACTGTGGGTGCATTCTTTATATGGTTCATGGGAGGAGTTGATTTATTTTTAGAGTTTGACATAGGGTTCTTTGGGATAAAGTTTGTTAAAAAGATCCTGTGGTGATGCGTCTTCATCCCACCTATTTATTCTTGGGATGCTCTCTGTGTGTTGGTGGAGGGTTTTCACCGCATCGTGCTCACGAAGGGCCTCGAACTCCCCCTTTGTGCTTTAACCTTGGCAGGGTCTGTGTGGCTGACCTTGCACTTCTGAGAACTTCTCTGCAGTTTCCTTTGGGCGGCCTGAACATTGGCTGTTTAATGCCAATTAAAAGCAAGGGCTGTTCCTCTCAATGGATTGCTATTAATTACAGCCTGTGTTCCAGTAATCTGAGACAGAGCAGCTTCCTCTGGTTTCATTGAAGACTATTTTAGCTCTCTGCTTTGGTTGGCTGATAAAATCTGAGAGGCACATACTGATTTGGAATAGGAAGAGTATTCTGACCCTAAGGAGAGGTATCTGGGAATTGGGAGATGTGTGCTCTGTTTTTATTGTGAGTGTCTTTGGGTTAGGTGGGGCATATAAGGGAACATGGTGAAATCAAACAGCCCTGGACCCATGTCAGAGATCAGGGTTGTAGTTCCAGCCTTAACACTAATAGGTTGTGTAACTTGAAACTAATCATTTCATCTCTCCCTGTACCAGTTTACTGATCCATAACATTGAGGGTTTGAACAAAGTTATCTTGATTGTCCCTTCTGTGTCTAAACTTTTGCTAAAAATTGGTTACTGTTCGTATAAATGATATGAAATATTATGAGACTATTCAAGGTTAATTCTTTAACTTGAGATTTTAAGAATCAGTTTTGTAAAATGAGTTTTTTGGGCATTTAATGGTATGGGTGAAGTCTGGTGGTCCCTGATGATTGGTTTAGTTTCTGGGAGATTTTCTCCAGGAATAGTTGGGGAGAGTTTTAGTTTGTGCCAGAATGTAGATAAAAGGGTAGATTTGGATTTGGTGTTTCTGAAGCATTTTAGTTCAATGAGATTTTGAAGGAAATCCCTGGATAGAGATTATAGTCATCCCTTGAGTTCTGGGGGATTGGTCTCAGGACCTCCTGTGGATTCCAAAATCCATGGGTGTTCAAGTCTCTGATATAAAATGGCATAGTGTTTGCATCTAACCCACGCACATCCACCCTTACACTTTAAATCACCTATAGATTACCTGTAATTCCTAACGCAATGTCTACACGTCACTTCATTCTTGTGGATTCAGCGTAGTACTTGGCATGTGGCAAATTCAAGTTTTGGTTTCTGGAACCGTGTGGAATTTTTTTTTTTCCTGAATATTTTCTATCCCTGCTTTGTTGAATCCACAGATGTGGAACCATGGATACAGAAGGCTGACTGTATTTTTTTTTTTTTAACTCTCAGAAATCTGGGATATAAGAGTTCAACTCGATTCATGAAGCATAATTTATTACTATTTTTTTTTTTTTTTGCACTAGAAATCAGAACACATTAATGGTTGAAGGTTTTTTGGCTTTGAGAAGAGGCCAGGAGGTGTTGTTTGCATACAAAATAGTAGATTTTCCTATGTGTTGTGATTGGTTATGTGGGCAGAGGAAAAGAATATTTGAAGCTATGATTGATCTGTGTAATTCTAGGCATATAGAGGCTTTGCTTCTAGGTACTTTTCGCCTTCAGACTGCTATTAAGGGTAGCAAACATCTCAGTTATGTATGTAATAGCATTAAATGAATGTTCTCAAATGAATAAAGAGGCTTAATAACAGGTGTAGCATTAAAAGAGAGGCTGCAAAGTGGAATCCTTCACCCTAAGTTCCAAAGGCTAGCGTGGAGGAATAACCGCTCTGGGGTGGGAGTGTTCTTTTCTCAAGTGCTGAAAGGGAGATGAACTATCCTGCTTGGCTTGTCGGGGAGGATCATGGTTATTAGGGTTGGGTAATATTTTTGTTACACATGTGTAGAAGAATGTCATTAATTGTGGCCTTTAGCACGTAGATTTTCTTGATCAGATAATACCTTGACAACTTCAGCCAAGTGACTACTAGTCTTGTGTCAGTTGTAAACATGTGTTTGGAAGGCAATATTGTACCAGTGGGTTTTTTCAGTTAGGATGTTTGAGGTATATATCAAATGAAAATGAGGCAGATAATGGAAAACTCTTAATTTTAATGGCTTAAAAAAATTCTGCATTAAACCTGAAAAACTAGAGACATAGACTAGCTGGGAGGTACTGTGAGAACCTGCTTTACAAATGATTTTCTGTGGAACCCTGTCACCACCATTTGCTGAAACCTACTTTCCATTTGAATATACATTTCGATAAGGCCAATTGGCTGCTAGATCATCGTCTAATGGGCCTGTGATCCCACGTGTACCACTAGTACCACTCTCCATCCTGCTCACCCTTACAGACCATATGAGAGGGTCCCTAAGTCTCACTTTCAGGTGGGCTCAGCCAGTGGAAATCAGAGAGGTGTGAGTTGCTGGTATATATTTTGTCCCTGCTCCCTGCTAGGCTGTCCTGATGCATTTAGACTGAGGTGGTCACTGCTTTTCACTGGTGCTGTTGAACTGGAACTGTAGTTTCCCACTGGTGAGATGTTGTTACTACAATTTTTCACATACATGTATATTTCACATACATATATTTTAATTTTTTACATTTATTGTTTATCCAGTGAGTTAAAGCCTTAGAGGACTGAGTTTAATTTTAGTGCCTAAGAATACTACTACCTTTTCTTGGAGGAAGAGCATTGAAACCGTAAGTTTGCAGTTACAGAAGCAGTATCCTTTCTTTGGAGCACTGAACAGGTATTGGGGGCCAGACCGTTCAAGCCCTGTCCACCATTCCCTGCTGAGCAGCTTCTCTACCAGCGGTAGCTCTTCAGCCTCTGAAGGCATGGCGGAGGCCTGGAGTAGGGCCCTGCTAACCTTGAATGCTCATGCCTGGCAGGTTATGAGGATTAAGTTATGTAAGATTGTATGTGCTTAAAATAGGAGTTGGCATAGAACAAGTACTCCTTGATTTTGATCTGGTCTAATTCATTCATATTTAGGATGAAAAAATGGTAGCAATGTTAAGTTTAATTCAGATGACAAGACTTACTAAAAGGTCTTTCTGATACCTCATCTATACATATAGTATTCTACTCTGTGTAGATCATCTAAAATTTCTACAAGTTGGAGATCTTGGCTTTTGTGTTTTAAGGTTATGATGAAAGACAGTGAAATCTGCAGCTGAATTTAGGGAAGACTCCTTGAAAACATCATCAGTTGGCTTTCTCATTTGGAATACAAATGGACGGTTGTATCCTCCTGCCATTGCTTTGTTATGATTATCTAGGAGTTTTCTTATTTTTTAAAAATGTGACTTTATTGACATTTCAAGTACTATAACATTTAGCCATTTAAGCTCTCTCTATGTGTGTGTGTGTGTGTGTATATATATATATATATTTTTTTTTTAAATTTTTAAAATTTTTTTGAGACAGTCTTGCTTAGTCTTGCTTAGTCCTCCAGGCTGTAGTGCAGTGACGTGATCTCTGCTCATCCCAAACTCCGCTTCCCAGGTTCAAGCAATTCTCATGCCTCAGCCTCCCAAGTAGCTGGGATTACAGGCATGTACCACCACATCCGGCTAAGTTTTGTATTGTTAGTAGAGACGGGGATTTCACCATGTTGGCCAGGCTGGTCTTGAACTCCTGGTCTCAAGTGATCCACCCCCTCTTGACCTCCCAAAGTGCTGGGATTACAGGCATGAGCCACTGTGTCCAGCCACTATAATTGATTTTTAGTAAATTTTTTGGAATATACAGCATTTTATCTTTCTATTCATCAGTTGGTGGACATTTAAATTGTTCTTACTTTCTGGCTGTTATGAATAATGCTGCTGTGAGCATTCTTGTACATGTTTTTGTGTGGACATATGTTTTCTTAGGAGCTACTCTTACTTTGTTGCTAGCTGAGGCTTCTAGGACTGGGATCCTTCGAACACTGCATGTACCTCTTGGAGGAGAGGAGGATTCCTCTGAAGTCGGAAATATCCTCCCTGGAGATTTCTGCAAGCAGTTGGATGGACTCTTTGGGGCTGAGGAAGGAGTCTTGAGCCAGGGATGTCTCAGGAATGTGAGAGTTGAAGCACAGCTGTGCAGTGTGGCCTTAAGCAATCAACTTGCCAGCTGGCTTATCTGTAGGGAAAGGGTGATGTTACTGCTGAAAATTGTGACCTCCTCCAGACACCAGTGGTGAGGATTAATTAGTAAATGTTGGCTGTGCTAAGCTTTTCCTTTGGCTCTTCTTTATTCTCAGAGGCAACCCTGCTTTTTAGGGTTGAAGGTAGTAAGATCTATAAGAAAAAGCTGGAGAAACCCACCTTGTCATTGCTTTCTTGGGAATTAAGGGTTATCTTGTGCTTGGTTAGGATACCAGTTAGTTTCCAGCATTCTCAGTGGAGGTAATCAGATCTTGGAACCTTTGAGGGCATGTGATGAAGCAAACAACAAAACTCTGAGGATTAGAGGACTGATAGAGACCCTGTGAAGGGTTCACCTGGAAGGAGGCAGTATGGTTGTGTCGAAACAACCTGCCCTGTGGAGTCGCATAGATCTGGGATGGAATCCTGGTTGTGCCAGCCTCTCTCGAGTTACTGAATAGGAATAGTGATGGCCACTTAGCAGAATTGTGGCAGGGATGAAATATGACAGCAATTGTAAAGAACCTGTCACAGTGGCTGACATACTGTAGATTGTTTGTGATTATTCATTTCCTTTTTCATCTGGTTGGTTGCTGAACTTCTGGGCGAACTGCCATCTTGGAGAGAGACTGGGATGGAGGGCAAGCCTCCCTTGTAACTGTTGGTATTTATTTGATTTTGGACAAGACTTCCGTTTCCTTCACTAGATCTTGAAGGTTTTTTAGTATCAAAATTCTCAGATAAGCATCTCATCTTATTTTTAGACAGGTAGGAGTTAGTCTATCCTCTTTTAAAGAGTTCTTGTTGAAAGTTAATGCGTTTATTTTTAATCTTCTGTAGTTTCCTGTTCAATATGGTAGCAAACAGTCACATGTAGCTATTTAAATGTAAATTAAATGTAAATAAAAAATTCAGTTTCTCAGTTGCTCTAGCCACATTACAGGTACACAAGAGCTACATGTGGCTAGCAGCTACTGCATTGGACGGTATATAGGATAGAACATGTATGTCATCACAGAAAGTTCCATTGTACAGTACTGCTCTATGGAATGAGACTCTAATAAGTGGGAGTTTCAATAGAAGCTTATTCTTGCATTTGTATGAATCTGTCTGTGGCTCTAGAGTTCTAACTCTGGCATCCTATTACTTGGGATTGCTAAAATAATTCATACTTGCAGTAATGACCCACTGAGACCCTTGTTTCTCAAGTGGTCTTAAAGTTTTGAACTTAAAAGATGGGCTGGGTGCGGTGGCTTACGCCTGTAATCCCAGCACTTTGGGAGGCTGAGGCAGGCAAATCACTTGAACCTAGAAGTTCAAGACCAGCCTGGCCAACATGGTGAAACTCTGCCTCTACTAAAAACAAAAAAATTAGCCAGGCATGGTGGCTCATGCCTGTAGTCCCAGCTACTAGGGAGGCTGAGGTGGGAGGATCGCTTGAACCCGGAAGGTGGAGGTTGAGCCGAGGTTGTACCACTGCATTCCAGCCTAGGTGACAGAGTGAGACCCTATCTCAAAAAAAAAAAGTTAAAAGATAAATTCAGCCTGTGTTTACCCTGCAAACAATCTCACCAGCGCTCCAGACCTCTACCAAGTCATAGCGATTGCCTTGCTTTGAGATGGAAGTTTATATGCAAGTATCTTTTTAAGTAGGACCATTTAGAAAGAATATGTTTGAATTGAGTTTGCTCTAAGTAATGTTTAACACTTTAATATCTTTTTCTCTTTATGGGAATATCAGTTAACAGCATTTATACTTTATTTTCAGAATACCAGTGGTTTTCTTAGCTCTGGAAGTACTATATCTTTAGATCCCAGTGTAGACTTAAATTAAATAAATCTGTTTGGCTGGCTTCATCTGGATACAAATGACTACGTATTTGTAATAGGCACTTGATTTCATGTTTAACTTACTTTTCTGTTTTTCCTCTGTATTTTGTTTTCAGAGCATTGAGTTAGCAATCGGAAGAACTCATGTTTATTCTCTTCCAAATCCACTTCTTGCTTTCTTACTTATTAAGCATTGTCTACGTGATTTACTTAGGATACAAAAAATGATCACAATGTGGTTTTGGCTCCGGAGGGCTCATGTGAAGTGGTCCATGACCTGTCTGCCTTATTGCTTCGTTGATGGGTTTGATAGAAGGTTAAGTGTGAAATGCTGTGTAGACAGTTCATTGTTACACAAACATCTAAATTATTAGCCTCCTTTTTAATGAGATAGATAGAAGTGTGGGCTATGAATGAGGTTCTTCATGGCGTGAGTTTTCTGGTGGGATTTTTCAAGAGTGAGAAGAGGTGTGCCTTGAAGCAGTTAAGTAGGAGAACCTACTCCAGATACTGAGAGGGATGGCTGGAGAAGGACTGAATAGACCAGCTACAAAAAAAAAAGACGAAGACGAAGAAGCCGGGGCAGAGGAAGGGGGTGAATGCCGGGTATCTTTCTGATGACTGTACTGTGTATTTTCTAATATTCTTTGAAAACTTTGAGATCAGCAGAGAGGCTGAGCCCTGCTGATGAGGAAGGGAGATTTGTTTAGAGACCGATAATGATACTTTAGGGTGCATGCAGTGTGTCTGTGTACTAGGCAGGTGCCATTTAAGTCAGAAGCCACTTTCCTGCTTTAGAACAGGTGCTGGGATGTGGAAGCTGAGGATGCAAAGTTATCGCTCTGTGTTGGTTTATTGACCACCTCATCATGAGTACTTCTACTTCATTAGTGATCTCTGATATGACTGCTGGATAGTCTTCTTGCAGTAACTTCCTTTAAAACTACGGCGGTTTGTGGTGAAGAAAATTTATTTTCAAATTGTATTATTGCTTTTACCTGGTCTCAGAGATCTGGGCTGTCTTGATATAGGCCAGTGCTTAACTAAGCAAAGTGTTATGTCAGAATGTGATTACTATTCCATTATTTCTTCATCCTTCAATTTTGCTTTAATTTGCTCTTAAATTTGCAAGTACCTAATGTTTTTAAGAGTGTTATATATATAATTTTCCCCTAATTTAAAAACCCAAATACTTTAACAAGCTGCTCAACATGAAGAAGGGAATGGTTTGCATCAGTTTAGGAAAGAATACCCTGTTCCCAGGTTGGGTGGGTGCCATGTCAATAGCTTTATTATGTATGGCAAACACAATGCTAAGAAAACTTATTAGAAACTGAAGTCTTAAATGCTTGGGAGATTATAATGTGTTCTGACTTCAAAATTTTAAGTTAAATTCCACTACTATTTTCTATGACTATTTTCTGCAGTCTACTTTCTGTAGTCATAGAAAATAGCCGTGAAAGCTATAGAAAGCTGTAGAAATAGAGAGGTGGGTGAGAATTTACTAAGGTGCCTTCAAACATATAAACTAGAAATAGATTCAGTTATATCAAAGATAGGCCTAGATGTGGACGGAATAGTGAATGTAGTTTCTACTGCTACTCTTTCAACATGGATCTGTCTGGTTAATTGATACTAGTCATTCTCTGCTGCTATTTTTATAGCATTCATCACATTTTAATTTTTGTGGCCATCTCCTCCTGGGCTTTGAGCAGCCAAGAATAAGGTTAGTTCATCTTTGTATCTCTTGCATCTAGCATGGTGCCTGGCACATAGAAAGCATTCAATAAATACTGTAATGAGTGAATGAAACATTTTTTACAAATGTGTTTGAACCAAAGGCAGCCTATTGTTAACCTTGGTGAGCCTTGGAAGGCGTTTTGCTTGTGGTGATGTAGCGACTGAAACATTTTGTAAAAAGTGAAAACACCTTCAAATGATTTCTCTCTTTCTGATCTTTATTAAGACAGCAGCGCTGTATCCACACCTTCCTAATTGTGTGTAGTCACTTCTTACAAGTGCTTGCCATGCTTGTGTCCTTAAAATGTTTCACAATTCTGGCATTGAGAAGCCAGAGTGAGGTGAAGGAGTTGCTCGTTGTTCCCCATACACCGTGGATTCTCCCAGCTCTGCACCTTGGCTCAGGTTTTCCCCTTTAGCTAGAATGCCCTTCCTCCTTGGCTTTGGCTGTCTCTTAAAGGATTACTCACTGTACCCACCTTTCTAGGCTGAGCTCACAGCTAACATATGTAATCTAAAATTTGAGTCAGTCGAGAAAACTCTTATCTTCCTGCTCTATACACCCAGTATAGTTGGTTTGCAGGTGTCTGTGGAGTTTGTTTTATACGGTGCCTGTTGGGCTAGGGCTGCATTATAGCTAGCATCTGTAAGACCGTTCCAGTTTAAGAGCATGCAGGGTGGCGACAGTGAGATGAGACTGTCTGTATCAGCTTATGGCTTTTCAGTTTATGGCAGGTTACTTAAACTGAGCCTTAATTTTCCCATAAGCAAAATGGGAACTGAGTATGACTAAGTAGGGAAATGTATATAATGCCTAGGAATGGCTTTTGCTAGGTGCATAATAAGTAGTTTCCTTTTCTTCTGTTTGTTTCAAATGATGTAAAAGAAGCCTTGTTTTGAAACCAAGAGTTGCTAATCTGACCAAATTTCATGAAAGGATATTGATCACAACATATTTGTCATCAGAGTTTGGTAACACCTGACTAATTTTCTGTATTGCTTTGGGATTTATTTAAGCATGTGAGACTGATATTATCTAAGGTTTTAGTTGACAAAAGATGAATAGCCTGTGAGGTCGAAATTATGTGAGCAAAAGACTTTGGAAAATTTCTGCCATGGCGTATTTCATACATTTCAGCTTGGTGTCCAGGGTTTCCCTGAGCAGAGGAGTTTGTGATATACGAGCTCATAAATATCCTTGCCTGTGCCCTCTTCCAGAAGGGAAAGCCAGATCTCCAGGGATGCTCACTGTTGGGGAGACAACGAGAGGAGCTTCTTGTTTGAATATCTTTGTTCACAGCAGAGATCGTATTTGAAGTTCTTCCCTTCAGCAAAAAGAGCAGAATGGAAAGTGGTTTAATATTCCTGTCGTTAGGGTTTCCACTCTGTGTGGGGTCATGAGAGTCATAGTCTTTATTCTGGATTCTGAAATGACGGTTTGTTTTACTTTTAAAAATGCATCTCACAGGGAAATAGAGAATTGTTCCTGTGAACTTCCTGGCTGCTATACTCAACACAGTTGCTGTGGCAGTTTTTAAAAGGAAATTAAAATGCAGTAATGCTTTAAATGTACTGCTTTAAGAAACTCGATAACTCTTGATTAGTCAGCATAGCAAACAGCAAAGCAGAACTTCTTTTTTTTTCTCTTTTTGAGATAGAATCTCCTCCAGCCCAGGCTGGAGTGCAGTGGCACAGTCACGGCTCACTGCAGCCAGGCTTGATAGATCCGCCCACCTCAGCCTCCTGAGGAGGCTGGAACTACAAGCAGGCACCATCACACCCAGCTAATTTTTGTATTTTTTTTGTAGAGATAGGGTTTCACCATGTTGGCCAGGCTGGTCTTGAACTTCTGGGTTCAAGTGATTTGCCCGTCTCAGCCTCCCAAAGTGCTGGGATTACAGGAGTGAGCCACTGTGCCTGGCCTAGAATCTTTATATACCAGTTTTAACCATTTTGTTTCACTTTTTGAAGCACTTAATAGGAGGTAAATATACTTATAAAAGTAACATACTTAATAGAAACACACAATAACGGTACGCAAAGAACCAGCTCACTCGTAGATTGTGCTCCATTTTTGTGCGGAAGTTTTTGTGCCAGCCAATTACATTTGCTTCTGTGGTAGATTTCTCTTCACTGGGTCAAAGGAGAGGTGTCACTAAGGAAAGCACATGTGTCTTTGTTTCCTCTGGGTGTTCTGATGTGAGAGAGCCTGGATTCTTCAGTGCTTCCTGGTGAGAAAAGCAGAACTTAAGAAGGGCTGAGAGAGGGTCCACTTGCCTCCACAGACCTCCTGATGCTCATAGAGGCTAAAGAGTCACTTTCAGCTTCGACTTTTAACTGCATTATTAGGGCTCTTAATGTATTATAGACTTGAACTTTGCCACGAGAGTAGGTCTCAAGTGGTCTCACCATACACACCAACACCAAGAAAAGAAACGATGTGAGGTGATAATGTTAATTAGCTTGATTGTGGTAATCATTTCACAATATAAACTTGTATCAAAAAATCACATATACCTTTAATATATATAATTTTTGTCAGTCATACCTCAATAAAACTGGGGAAAAGATAGAAGTGTGTCCATAACATTCAATAAATAATACAGTCATGGGCCACATAACGTTTCCGTCAAAAATGGACAACAGTGGTCCCACAAGATGATAATAGAGCTGAGAATTCCTATCATCCAGTGACATTATAGCTGCCTTAATATCATAGTGCAATGCATTACCCACGTGTTTGTAGTGATATCAGTGTAAACAAACCTGTGCTACAAATGCAGAGCTCATACAATTATGTTCAGTACATAAAATACTTGATAATAAACAACTAAGTTACTGGCTTAACAAAATAGGAGTGTGGTGAGGGAGAGACCAATAAATAGGGCAGAGAGAGAGATAATAATTGTTTTAATTTCTGGGTGAGATGCTGATGTTAAATTTACCTCCCTTGGAAACCCTGGAAGGAGGATAAAGCAAGAGGGCTCTGGGAATCTAGTGGAAACTTTGTAGGTGTAGACACTTAAGTTAATCCTTTTTTTTGTAGTTTAGGGGGCAATAGTGTATTAGGCTCTAACTTTGGGTTTTGTGATTTCCTTTTATAAGATAAATTTAGTTTTCTTTTTTGGAGTTTCATTGTTTATTGTAATGACAATTGTCTTCATGCAGCATGTTGCAAGCTTAAAATGTTCCATAGAGTAACCTGGCATGGTGGTGCACGCCTATAGTCCTAGCTTCTAGTGAGGCTGAGGTGGGATGATTGCTTGAGCACAGGAGTTCAAGACCAGCCTGGGCAACATAATAAGACCCTGTCTCAAAACAAAAAAACAAAAAATATTTCATAAAAGATAGCTGCTATTAATAATGGTATAATTATAATAATGTCTTACTGTTATATATCCAGAATGGTTATAGCAAACTTGGTGCTCTTTGAAAATTACCACAACAGTTAACCTTGGAAACCAAAGAAAGCCACTGAGGAAATCCTAGCCATCCCCAAACTTAGAGAAAATAAGTTAAGGCATTTATTTAATCTTTAAGGGTGTTATTTATGGTGGAGAAATGAGCAGAGGTCATCGTCAGTTTGATCATTAGCATCTGTTTTATTTAGAGAATTTTGACATCATAAACTAGGAATTTGTAAAACTCTGTGTGCATATTTTTCTACATCTGGGTAGCTACCATATGTTCTACAGATCTCATCCCTTACATTTCTAGAGTTGTACTGTAGGAACTAGGTCTAGTAAAAATCTCACTCTTGGCTCACATGTATTTGGAATTACCCTTTCATATAATAACAAAATAGGGTATTGATTTCTGTTTTTCTGAATGCTTACTTTGTGTGTATTAATCTTTTTAAATTTTCATAGCAGCTCTGCAAAGTAGGCATTTTATCTTTGTTTTCCAGGTGAGGAAACTGATTCTGAGGAGTAAAATAATTTGCTCAAAGTTTTGTGATAGTGGCAGTACTCTGGTTGGAACCAAGGATTGGCTGACTCCAAAGTCCATTTTCTCTTTATTACTTAAGGTTGTACTTACACATTTTCCTGAATTTATTTTTATCATGACTTGTCCTCACTCTAGAGTCTGCATTACCAGCCCCTGTGGTCCAGCAGAAGTTTGGGATGTTGAGGTAGGGCTTGGGCATTGGAGTGTAGACATCGGTATTGCTGGCCAGGATAGGGGCCAGGCCATGGAATGACTGTGGGTAGAACTCAGCTGGTGGGGAGGTGTGGTCCATTTCATGGCTGACGTTAGTGAGAGGGCAGGAGAGTCCTCTTGATCAGTGACTAGTTTCCCAGGACAGAAGCAAAGCCTTCCCTCAGGCTTCCTGAGTGAAAGAGCATCCTTCAAACATCCTGCTGAAAGGTGGACTAGCTTCTCCTCGGTTCAGTGGAGGCAGCCTGCCTGGGTCCCTTGAGTGCTCTTCATCCTGGGGCATCTTGGGATTTAGGAAGCTTGTATCTGAATTTTGGAATGCAAGGGCTTCTGGTGGGGGCCATTATATTTTCAACTAAGATTGGCCTTCCCTGGTCTAGAGCCTGCACACCTTTCTAAAATCTCTTTTTCAAACTCTCTGCTGCTTCATTAAAGTAAGAAAAAATAGCTACACTCTTGATTTGGTTTCTTGTTTCTTCAGTGACATTTTGTCTCCTCATCCTAACACAGTTATCAACTAACCTAGTAAACTAACCCATGTTAGTGTAGCTAATATCCATAAATGTATTAGAGGAAGAATTCTTTTTTAGCAGGAAACTCCGAGGCCATGCTGCCTATCTTTGTCTAACTCCTTGGTGACTTTAGCAATGAGAATTTTAATCCAGAGGCTCCAGGGAGACACCTGCCCCACAAAGTGTGGGACTGCTCCTGTATTCTGTTAATGCCTATTTGTTAAAAGAGTTAACAGTGACCCTTGAACCACGAAGCAACTCTTTTTGGTGGTAAAAGCACACAAGTGCCCAAGAATGCAGCAGCATCGAAACTGGAGATGAAGTGATTTGTTCTTGACATCAGTTGGCAGGTACATTCTCTTACAGAGAGTAAAGATGAAATAGAATCCCATTCATAGATGACAGTTTGTAGGGAGGGAGGCTGGGGATGGGAAAATGAGCTCAGGCTCAGAGGCCTTTTATGTCTTAGTATTCTCACAAATATGCTTCCAATAAAAACAATTTGAAAGGCAAAATATAAAATTCTTCCATTTAGGAGCACCTTGCTGAGATCTATGGTGGTGGTTTAAACTGTGATGTGATTAGAACCATGTCCTATGAGTGTGTAATATGTTGTCGACCAGATGGTCATATAATGCTCACTGGTCCTGGTGAGTTTGAATTAGGGAGCTGGGGAAATCTTGGCTGAGAAAAGGTAGGATAAGGCAAAAGTATATCTGCTTGAGGGGCAAAGTTGCATTCAACTAATTTGGTCTCAGCAAAAGTTCGCCACAGAAATCTGTCAGTGTGTATTGCTTTTTACTATTAATTGGGGTTTTAGTCACATGCTTTGTGGTTTGTTCATGAAGCTTTTATTTAAATGACTTATGAGAACTATCAAAATGTTTGCTCTGAAGGCCTAAATTATGTTCTTATGCCGTGGATTTTTTTCAGATGATCAACTTACCCATGTGAAAATGCTTGAGCAGGTTGGCTGCCAAATTGTAACGAAAGGCTGTCAGCAGTGCCTCGATTTATCTTTCTCTCACCTCTCCTGGATATGCTGTCTGCTTCCTAAGTCTAAGTGGGATATACTCAGTCCTGCAGACAACATCTGTGCTTTGGCATCAGGTTCCCTGCCTTTCTTGGGAGCTTTAAAAATAAGAGTATCAGGAAAGGTTCCATAGTTGGTGACAACAGAACATAGGTTAGTTTTGGGCAAATGAGAAAATGAGCTTGTCTTCCTCCTAGCATACCCTGCTGAGATTTATTCCCAGCACCATCAAGGGGGCTATTGTAGAATGCAATCCCCAGTCCTCTCAGTGAAAGGGGAGAATTACAAAGTACAGAGTCTTATCCTTTCACTGTAATCCTGGGTGCACACTTGGATTCCTTATCTGTAAGTGGGAGTGTGGTCCAGACCTCATTCAATGTAAAGCTCTTACAAAGACCCTGATTTTTTTAAGGGAATCTCTGCTGTTGCCACTTGTGTTGTCATCTTCTCCCTGAGAATGTTTTACCATAGCGGTTAATAAGTTATGTGATTTTAATTACCTCTTCACTTGGAGGAGTCAGTGCCTGTGGTAAGTTGTTTGACCATTCATTCATTAACTCATTCAACAAACTCCAGGCTTTAGCTGACCACTTTTTCATGAGCGGCTTTCTTTGCTTGTTCTTTTACTTTGATTTTCATGCTTTTCACCTTATATGTGTCTATCCGTTTTCCCTCTAGGACTTTCATGACCCTACTTTTTCAGCAGTTCATTGTCTGTCTGATTTGATGTTATTGCTTTGAAGCCTGGAGATTTCTTACACAGAGGTGTTTTTCATTGACCTGGATAAACTCAGAAACAAGTTATTGCTGTCTTTTGGCATCCCCCCTCCCCATTTATGTGTTATTCACCATAGTCTTATTAAATATGTTAAGTAGTGATGCCGGAAGAAGTAGATTCTGCTTTCAAAATGTTTTTAATTTCTCTCAACAAAGGTAGAGAAAACCTTTGTTGCTTTAGGAGTCTAGGAGACTCCCCTGGGCAAAGTTTGCTGTTGTTTCTTTCCAGATTCCCCTCCCACCTCACCATTCCTCCAAGAATCTTGAGGAACGATGACTTAAAAGAAAGGGGTCATGAGGGAGGACTGGCTCATAGATATTTCATGAAAAAGTGTGGCTTGTCTTGGGGTTAAACCGTTCCTGGGAAGTAGGAATGAGCTCTTCATTGCTTTGTAGGCAGTCACAGCATATAAATACTGTAGAAGATCTGGGTTAAAAACCAAAGCCCAAGCTGTTATCTATAGTGTGCTGTTGCCAACCTCCCAGTAAAGTTTTAGTTTAACAGGCCACACTGTGGCTGATAATGATAATTTTGTGTTATCCCTATTGGACGAGTGGCTAGCCTGTTTCCACAGTAGACAGATGCTTTGCTTAATGACAGACACCAGCCCAGAGCCTTGCTTTGTAGTAGGCCTTTGATAAATGTTAGTTAGATTTAATTGCTTGCTGACTTGTTGAGTACTGAGTGTGATTAGATTAAGCCTAATATGTTGTAATTAAGAACTATCAGTCACAAAACAAACTTAATTTTTTTTCTAAAAATATATGAAATGCAAAAGTTATAAAATAATTATGACTTATCAAGGGGAAAATTGTGACTTATTATACTTCATTCACTAACTGAGGTTTGGTTCATTTCTACATTTGAATTTGAACTCCATGTCTGATTGTTTTTTAAATGTGTGTGTGTGTGTGTGTGTGTGTGTGTGTGTGTGTGTGTGTTTGGTGGGAATTGGAGTTGGGGTCTCTCTCTGTCATACGGGCCAGAGTGCAGTAGTACAATGATAGCTCACTGCAGCCTTAAACTTTTGGACTCAAGCCATCCTCCTGCCTCAGCCTCCTGAGTAGCTAGGACTACAGGCATGTTTCATCATACCTGGCTAATTTTTTTAAAAAAAAATTTTTTTGTAGAAGTGGGGTCTCACTATGTTGCCCAGGCTGGTCTTGATCTCCTGGGCTCACACAATCCTCCTGACTCGACCTACCGAAGCACTGGGATTACAGGTGTGGTCCACTGTGCTTGGCTGCACATTTTCTTTCAACAGTTTTTTCTGTCCTTTGTTGAAAGGCTTCATTGTCCTGCTGATAATTAGGCTATTATAATAAGAATTAGGAAGATTCTTCTTTATCACCTGTTCTTAGATGACAAAGATTCTTAGAAATTCTTGCTGTGTTTATTTTGTACTTCCTGGTAATGTAGTTTAGATCTGAAAAGACATAATTGAAGTTAGTTCTCACAGAGGAGGAAAATACTTGTGTACTAAGGATCAGTTTAAATGACTCAAGATAAGCAATCAAAGAAGTGTTATCTTTACCATTGTATTAGTCTGTTCTCACACTGCTAATAAAGACATACGTTAGACTGGGTATTTATAAAGTAAAGAGGTTTGACTCACAGTTCGCATGGCTGGGGAGGCCTCAGGAAATTTGCAATCATGGTGGAAGGGAAAGCAAACACGTCCTTCTTCATATGGCGGCAGCAAGGAGAAGTATGAGCGGAGTGGGAGAAAAGCCCCTTACAAAACCATCAGATCTCGTGAGAACTCACTGTCTTGAGAACAGCATGAGCCTAACTGCCCCCATGATTCAATTACCTTTTATCAAGTCCCTCCCATGACATGTGAGGATTATGGGAACTACAATTCAAGATGAGATTTGGGTGGGGACACAGCCAAACCATATCAACCATATTCTGCCTAAATTAGACGTCTATCTCTAATCACAGCTTAATTATTCAAGTACCCACAGATTCTTCTTTTAATTGGTGATTTTCTAATACCATTGCAGGACCTTCTGATTGATAGTTTGTGCACAAGTTTTCAAAAAGAAGTTAGTGTCTCTTTTTAAGAGAAATTCGTCAACTGCAGTGACATTAGAACCAGTGATTAAAAATTACTGAAGTCACATCTGTGGATGTCTATGCCTGTCTACTTTTTGTTTATAGAACTCATGACTATTTAAATGAAAACAGTCACCTCAGTCCTCACTAAAAACAATGATTATTAAAAATATAAAATTTAAGGTGGCTACAGAATGAGGCAATAAATACCAGAGAAAGGGAGTCATGAGTAAAAGTATTAATGTTCTTAAGGCTTCTTTTTGATTAAAGTCTAAACATTGTTTTTCAATTCAGACTTAACAGGGAGGATGCTGCAAATGAAGGGAGCATTTTTTTCTATAAAGGCCCACACAGTGTCTTATGGTGTCTTAGTACATTTGGGCTGCTGTACAGTAACAGAATACTATAAATTAGGTAGCTTCTAAAAAACAGAAACTTTTTTCTCATGGTTCTGGAGACTGGGAAGTCTAAGATCAAGGCATCAGCAGATTCAGTGTTTGAGGGGAGGACCTGCCTCCAGTTCAGAGACAGCCATCCTTTCTCTGTATCTTCACATGGCAGAAAGGATAAGTAAGCTCTCTGGGACCTCTGTTTTAGGGGCACTAATCCCATTTACGAGGGCCCCACCTTCATTATCTAATCACCTCCCAAGAGCCCCATCTCCTAAAACCATTACATTTGGGGGTTAGGTTTTGACCTATGAATTTTGAGGAGACACATTCAGTTGATGTCAGAGGGAGATACTTGGTCTTCAGATACTTAGATTTTTAACTCTGAATTCTTGGGTAGCTTTTAGAGATAAGGACTGATTTAGACTAGAGTCGTTGGGCCCAGCGCAACTTGAAGTAGCGGAGAGAGAGCGGGACTAGAGCGCAGAGCTCGGGACGTGCATCCCAGCTGGCGTGATGGGCGGAGAGCAGGAGGAGGAGCAGTTCGAGGGCATGTTGCTGGCCATGGCTCAGCAGCATGAGGGCGGCGTGCAGGAGCTTGTGAACACCTTCTTCAGCTTCCTTCGACGCAAAACAGACTTTTTCATTGGAGGAGAAGAGGGGATGGCAGAGAAGCTTATCATACAGATTTTCAGCAACAACAATCAGCTGGCACAGAAGGCCCAGTGGGAGAAGAGAGCCCGGCAGGAGGCTGAGCGGCGGGAGAAGGTGGAGCGGGTGGCCAGGGTGGCCAAGGAAGCCAAGTCAGAGGCCTCAGGGCCCCAGATCAAGGAGCTAACTGATGAAGAGGCAGAGAAGCTGCAGCTAGAGACTGACCAGAAAAAGGATACAGAGAATCATGAGGCCCAGCTCAAGAACGGCAACCTTAACTCCCAGGGAAGCAGGAGACTGAGAAAAATGAAGAGGAGGAAGATGAGAAGGACAAAGGAAAACTGAAGCCCAACCTAGGCAACGGGGCAGACCTGCCCAATTACCGCTGGACCCAGACCCTGTCGGAGCTGGACCTGGCGGTCCCTTTCCACGTGAACTTCTGGGTGAAAGGGAAGGGCGTGGTGGTGGACATCCAGTGGTGGCACCTCCGGGTAGGGCTCAAGGGGCAGCCAGTGATCATCGATGGGGAGCTCCACAACGAAGTGAAGGTGGAGGAGAGCTCATGGCTCATTGAAGACGGCAAGGTGGTGACTCTGCATCTTGAGAATATCAATAAGATGGAGTGGTGGAGCCGCTTGGCATCCAGTGACCTTGAGATCAATACCAAGAATATTAACCCTGAGAATTCCAAGCTCTCAGACCTGGACAGTGAGACTCATAGCATGGTGGAAAGGATGATGATGTATGACCAGAGACAGAAGTCCATGGGGTTGTCAACCTCAGACGAACAGAAGAAACAGGAGATTCTGAAGAAGTTCATGGATCAGCATCTGGAGATGGATTTTTCCAAGGCCAAATTCAACTGGCCCCTGTTTTTACCTCCTTGAACTCTTGGGGCTGAGCTGCAACCATCCAACTTTTTTTCCCACTCTTCTCTGGCCCTTGTGGGCCTCAGGGATTGGGGCAGGCATGGGACTGGCCCAGCACACAGGTCCCAGGGCATCAGGAGAAAGGCTGGGGTTTGGGGTCTTGTCTTCCCCAGTTGGCCTACTGTTACACATTAAAGCGATTTGCTTAGCAAAAAAAGAAATAAGGACTGATTTATTTCCTCATTTGTGATGCCAAATTGTAAAGATTAAGGTAATCGTTCTGTTAAGGTATGAAAATACGCCACTTCTAAGAGACAGAGGCAGATAGGATATTGGCAACCTTCACACCCTAGTTTGAAAGGTACTGGCCTTTCTTGGCTGTGCTGAGGCATGAATAAATACCTCACTATTGTGGTTACAATAGTAACCATACCTTTGTTGTGTTTTATTTCTTCAACTACCATCTGTTGTTGCAGCTTTTAGCTAAAGAACGGTTTTGCAAACTTCCACCTTAAGTCATAGCACTGTGTCTTGGTGAATTGATTATAGAGGTGGAAGTTAGTATCTTAAATTTGATTCAGTCATATATGCCTTTTGGGTGACTTCACTTTGGATCCTCAAAGGATGACTTAGAGAATGCCAAATAAACACCCTGGCAACTGGTAATGACCTTCTGGGAGATTCTGACAGATTGAGGTTTCACAACAAACACAGATAAAAGACAGTTTTTCAGAAAACAGTGGCGAAGGAACTGAATAAGTAAAGCATAACTGAAGGCAGTAGAGGTAGTTGAGTGGAAATGCATAAAGAGCTGGGAGGAGTGGAGTTCACCAGCAAATGTATCTTGTGTATCTGGCTGGGAGGTGTAATTGGGATGGAGAAAGGAAAGGCAGCATGCAGGAGGGCATGTGATAGGAGTAGAGCTGTGTGCCAGGGGTGGCAAGTTGACTCTCTTGGATGGTACCAAGAATTTGTCTTACTGTAGTTAGACAGAGTTAGTTTTTATTCTGAATGAGACACTGACTTTCCCTTATTTCCCGATAGGGGTTTTGAATATAGTGACTTGAAGCAAGAACAGTTATTGGAACTATGGTATCAGATTTCCTGAAGGTAACATTATTCATTAAATAATAATGTTGCTCTTTGAGCCCTTAAAATTGGCCTTTTTCTAGACTCCTAAACTCTTTATGTTCTTAATGAAATAACGCTGGCTAGAGCCCTTACCAAACTCTAACGAGAAACAGTGAATTAAAAGATACAGAAGACTGGGAGCTAGAAATTGATTTATTTTTTTTTCAAACTCATATTGCCTCGAAAACATCTACCTTAGGATCTATTCGCATCCTTAACCCTGCCAACCCCTTGATTCATTTGCAAGATTGCCACCCTCCTTGCTATTTACAATAATTCATTCTTTAATTTCAAATTTTGGTGCTATTTTCATATTGTTTAAATGAGGTTCACCTACCCAACATGGTAGCTATTTGCCTAATATCTTCGTTGTACCTAAACATTGTGGAAAGTGGTTTCTTTTATAAATTTAAAATGTTTAGCTTTTCAAACCCCTGTTTTCTCATCTTCCTTTGTCAGAGTTCTGTTTGAGGTGAGCAAAACCACTTGGATCCTGATTTAGTGGATGATTTTGGTGAAATTAAGACTTTGAGATTGACTTTTCTCTCTCCCTACTCACCACAGTGGGAATGCATTTTTCATCTTTTCTGTGGGGTGATTTGGAGAATGACTGAGATGGTTATTCCTTTTTTCCTCCTGTTTCAGTCTGTTTTGTGCTGCAGTGACAGAATACTTGAGACTGGGTAATTTATAAGGAACAGAATTTTATTTCTCACTGTTCTGGAGGTGAGTGGGACGTCCACGATCGAGGTGCCAGCATTTGGTCTGGTGAGGGCCCTCTTGCCGCATCCTTATCTGGCAGAAGGCATAAGGGCAAGTCGTCCAAATGTGGAGTGAAGCCTCTTTTATAAGAGCCCTAATCCCATTGAGAGGGAGAAGCCATCGTGGCTTAATCACCTTTAAAGGCTCCACTTGTAAATACCATCACTTTGGCAACACCTACATTTTGGAAGGGACACGTTCAAACCATAATACCCCCTCTCACCTATTGTGTGCCCTCCTTTTGGGAGTGGGCAGTGGTGCTGACTGAAAGATGCATCCTCCAGGCTTCCTTGCCCTCTGGCTTCTAACTGGATTGGCCAAGGGGGAACTTGAGGAGAACTAAGAGTGGGAGGGGAGAGAGCTGCCAGTTGCCACATCTCTGCTCTCTGCTGCAGTTTTGTCAGTGGTGTGTCCCACCAAGAAACCACTCTTGCCTGGTGGGTCCTCTTTCAGGCCTCCAGCAGGTTACTTTCCTCTCCTTGATGCTTCAAGTCACTTTCTACCTGAATGCCTGTTGTACTCTTCACTCTTCCCTCATCTTTGTAAATAGTCCTTCGATCAGATGTCTTCATTGGAACTATGTGAGTTGCCTCTATGTAGTACATGTAAGACACTGTTGATTAAAAGTACAGGTAAGACACTGTGGTGTCAACACTTTCACATGAGGAAACACATAGCGCATTAAATGTATGTGATTATAAGATACGTCTTAATTTCAGATACATTAATACTTAGAAACAACACCCGTGACTCTCAAAACAGAGGGAAACCTATGAAATTGCTACTGGTTTTTCATTGTATTAAAGATACCATAATAAAGATCTTTGTTTATAAACTTGCCTATATTTGAGATTATGTCCATAGGATAGGTGAGAAGAGAGTTATAGACATTTTCTAAGACTCGTTTCTTTTTGCCGCATTGCATTCTAAAAGGGTCAGACGTATTTAGAGTGCCACCTGCAGCTTCTTAGCTCTTGTTTGACTGTCCAATGTGTGTTGACTTTTCCACAGATCTTTCCTAATCTGATAGGCCAAAGAGAGTCTTTCCATTTGGCGGTGAAAGTGACCATTTTCTATTTTTTCTTGTATTTTTCTTTTTCTTTAAAAAAATCTCCTTTGCCTATTTATTTATTGGGTCTTACTGTTTTTCATATGCATGAGCTCTTTGTGTGATAGGTCAGGGGTTAGCTAACTTTTTCTATAAAGGACCAGCTAATAGACATTTCAGGCTTTGTGAGCCACACAGCTTCTGTAGGGTGAAAGCAGCCTTAGACAATAAGCAACTAATGAGGATGGTTGTGCTCCCATGTGGACACTGAGATGTAAATATTATATAGTTTTTATATGCCCTGGAGTATCATTCCTCTTTATTTTCTTCAACCATTTAAAAATGTAAAAACCATTCTTAGCTCACGGACTGTAGAAGAACAGGCGGTGGGCTGGATTTGATTAGTGGGCCATAGTTTGCTGACCCTTGTAATAGATGATAACTCATTTAATCTGTTTTGACTATTTTCCTCACTTCCTTTTTTAGATAAATTTTTTAGGCCTACAGAAGTTTAAATTTCTTACAACATCAAATTTTAAATTTCTGGCCATTTTTGTCATGATTCTGAAAGTTAGAATGTTCTTACTAACGATCATATCCAAAAATACACGACTTAATTTTAGCTTTAGAGACATGTTTTTTAAAGAATTCGCCTTTATTCATGTGGAATTTATTTGTGTATAGTGTGATGTGGAGGTCTAAATTTAATTTTTTTGCAAGCAGCAAACCAATTGTGGGTTGTTTTTGAATCCTCCTGGTTAGTACCGGGTTCACTAACTGTGCTTTGGGTACCTTTGATCCTAGATTTACAGCATGATAATTTTCCCAGTTTTCATTTATGTTCAAGAAGTATGGTACCAACCTGTGACATGAGTTCCTCTTAGTTCTTCTTGGCTCATCTGTTTCCATGTGAGCTGGCATTCACAGGAAATTCAGAACTCTTATAGGCATAATATTAATAGATACATGTGGAAAGAGTTGTCCTCTGAAAAAAAAGTTTGAGTTTTTTTTTGAGACAGAGTCTTGCTATGTCACCCAGGCTGGAGTGCAATGGCCCGATCTCGGCTCACTGCAAGGTCCACCTCCCGGGTTCACACCATTCTCCTGCCTCAGCCTCCCGAGTAGCTGGGACTACAGGCGCCCACCACCATGCCTGGATAATTTTTTTGTATTTTTAGTAGAGATGGGGTTTCACCGGGTTAGCCAGGATGGTCTCTATTTCCTGACCTCGTGATCCACCCGCCTCGGCTTCCCAGAGTGCTGGGATTACAGGCGAGAGCCACCGCGCCCAACCTTTTTTTTTTTTTTTTAATTAGATGAAGAATGACAACTTGATCTCCCACACTAGGAAAGAAATGTGCAATTAATAGTTTATATTACACAACATTAACTGTTGGGTTTTTTTTTTTTTTTTTGGCCTTTGGAAGATATACTCAAATTTGTGATAAGTAAAATGACTTGCTTATCACAGGTTACCATATAAGATTGGACAAGAATAATCTTTTATTTCTAGTCTTCTAGGTTGTTGAAATGACCTAAAATGTAATTTGAGGATAAGCAAAACCCTGATCTGCTGAATATTACAAAACCAAATTTGCAGGAATGGCTTTCTTGCTCCTGAGACTGAAAAATTTGTCTGCTCCCAATTCAGTTGACTCTAAAGAATAGATAGCATGCTTTTATTTTCTGACAGCACTAACAGTTATTCCTGCTGAACCAGGAATGCTGTTAGAGTGTCAAGGATGGATTTGCCTTAACTCATTTTTCCACAAAGCTGTAAATTTAAAAAAGTCTCTTAACGTTTCTTTGTCATTCTTTGGTTCACAGTAGATAGTCCTGCTGCAGAAGTCCCGCTCCGGTCAGCCTGTATTTCCAGTGAGAGTGTTCTTTCAGAATTGGAAATGGCTGTATGTTCAACTGGGTTGCCATGGTGCTGTGGGACATGCGGTGGCAAACCCCACACAAGAGTTAAAGGGATGAGTAGTTCTTAGGGTACAGATTACAGAAAGTACAGCTTGCCATCAAGTTCTAGGCAACAGATAGAACTAAATGTCTTAATCCGAAGAGGAAAATCTTCATTCCAAGGGACATTGAGTTTAGATGAGATTCGTTGCTAGATTATGCCCCAGATGGCCTGTTAGCTTTTTTAGGAAACTTGTTCCCATTTTGTGTCTCCACAATGGTTCTCAGCTACTATCTGGACCAGTCCCTTAAAATTAAAAGTTAAATTAGTTGTGATGTGATTTGAAATTTGAAACCTGTGTTTTTGTTTAGCTAGACTACAATGGTGCACTTAGAATTTTTGTTCAACTTCCCCACCCAATATGAATTTGGAGAAAAATAGGAATGACTAAAAAAATCAACAGGCTCACATGAAATTGAGAGGATGGTTTGGAAATCTCCTTGAATTTCTTTTTGTAAGCCAAATTTATTTTTATAGGCCTTTAACGGAAGACAGTTTGTTCTTTGGATAATTGGCTCAGGCTTTATCCTCCTCTTTCAAATATGCTTCAACCAAAGGCCCAACTGTGAGATGAATAGGATAAATGAAGTTGGGAAGTGTGTGTGTGCGGGGAGGGGGAAGGCAAAGCAGTCATGTGGAATCTTTTGTTTTGTTTTTAAAATAATTCTTAAGAGCTGCTGTCTTTTGACAGAGTCAGAAAGTCGTTGCTTAAGCGTATTTGTCACTTATAGAGAGTGAATGGGATTCTGAAGTCTTTAATGTGGTTCTGTAAATATAAGCCTTGTTGTTTAATCATGGCATTTCTGCAAAAATGAACTCCTGCACCCACATCCCTCCCCTCTCCTTTCTTTTAGTGTCTTAGAACTGAGCTAAGCATTTGAACAGTCATTGCTAAGTGTTTCCACATTGGGGGAACTAGAAGGTCTTGGCTGGATAGAATTCTGATTTTCATGGGAGGGAATTAGTTTTCCGTTTTCTGCCTTAGAAGTCATATAGTATACTTGCTATTTGGGCTGAACTGACTTGAAAAGTCAAACAGGAATGAGTCTAGCTACTAAATTTAGAGAACTGACTCGTAATTTCTTGATCTAATACAGTGGGCAGTCTTGTCATTGCCAGTTCTTTATTTTCAGTGTTTGCCAAACCTAGAATGAAATCCAAGGCTGCTGCTTAACCATCTATAGCTCTGGTAGTTCATTTCTACTTCTGCTCATTTCCGAAGATAACATGTATTCAGAGAGCCTGTGAGGTCCTGGCTTAGAAGAGTCCTGCATATCAGGGCAAACTTCCATGTCTCTGGACATCTTTCACATTTCAGACATTGTCTTATTTCTTTTTCTTTTCCAGTTAACAAGTATGTTTTTATTTAAGTCAGGCTTTAATTCTCCCCTCTTCCCCGTCTCCCCTTTTCAAGGGAGATTTAAAATAAGTGGGAAATTACTTTTTGTATAGATGTTCTTTTGTCTTAAATTCATGCTCATGTGACTTTCTACTTGCCATTTGGAGTAACAGTTATTCAAAGAGCATTACCTAAATTCCATCATTTAAAAAAAACTTATGTCCCCCCCCTGCCCAACCCTTCATCATTATTTTTAAAGCTCTCAAAATGCCTGTCTTGCTTAAAGAATCATAAGACTATGGAAGTGGAATGCACTTGGCATGTTGTTCACTATTCCATGAATTTGTAGACTAAATATATTATTTCTGTGGCTCACCCAGAAGATGTTGTCATCCTTTAAAATTGCAATTAGCATTATTGTAAAATTGGCCGATGGAAAAAGATCTATTAAGGTTATGTGTATTTTGGATTTAATGTTGCTTTACCTAAGGATGTTAGGGTTCACCAAATCCTGCTTTGCCTGTGATGTACATGGAGGAAAATTGAGAAGAATTTTTTTTTTCCGTTAATAAATGAAAGAACTTCAGTGTGAAGAATTTTAAAAAGTCACAAGCACAGATGGTTCACCTGGGTAATTTGCAAGGAAACTGGATGAGCATAATGTAGGCGGGGGAGACTTAGGGAAATTATTAGGATAATTCAGTTCCTTTCCTTTTATCTGTCTGAGCCAGTTAGGAAGAAAAAAATGAGGTTTTTGGATGTCAGAATTACCCCGCTGGAATTGTTCATGTACTTTTCAGAATAAAAAACATCAAAAGGGAGAAATTAAATTTTCTGGTATGACCTAAGAAAATAAACAAAATGAGACATGCTGGGGAAAGTGATAGGACACTTTCAGGTTGTGACCCTCAGGGAGTTTCCTGGCCAAGACAGGTGGCTTGGAGTTTTCCCCTTTTCTCCTTCTCTCCTCCCTTCTACTTTACTTTTCTCCCTCTCTTCCTCCTTTTTTTTTTTTCTTTTATTTGCACACCCAGCAGCATGGACCTTTCCTTCTTTTGGTCCTTCTGTCCATCAGGGTCAGGTCTTTCAAGATACGTGGACACAATACCACTAAATCCATAAACTTCTGATTTCTATGTCATTCTTCTCTGTGAGCCAGTGTTGTCATTGGTTTTAAAAAAATAAAAGCTTCAGCTGGACGCAGTGGCTCACACCTGTAATCCCAGCACTTTGGGAGACCGAGGCAGGCGGATCACCTGAGGTCTGGAGTTCAAGACCAACCTGGTCAACATGGCAAAACCCCATCTCTACTAAAAAATACAAAAACTAGCTGGGCGTGGTGGCAGGTGCCTGTAATCCCAGCCTTGGGAGGCTGAGGCAGGAGAATTGCTTGAACCTAGGAGGTGGAGGTTTTGCAGTGAGCCAAGACTGAGCCGCTGCACTCCAGCCTGGGCAACAGAGTGAGACTCCATCTCAAAAAAATAAATAAAAATAAAAGCCTCAGCATGTTGTCCTCTGGCCTGCGAACTTGCTGAAGTATTATTCCCTATTGTGTCCCCCAGGCTATGTTGCCGTCTACCCTGTGAATAAGGCAAATTCCGTATTATGGAGGTAGTGGGCTGTGTGAAAAGATCACAGATTTTTTGTATGATGAGTTATACAACTTGAGGCTAAGTACCTAATCTGTAAGTTCTCAACTGTAAAATAGGAATGATACCAAGTGCAAGGAGATGTGAGAATTACAAATTCTCCTGTGTAAGATGCTTTATATATTGCTTGGTATACTCGGTAGGTCCTCAAGAAATGCTTGTTTCTTTTCTGCCAGGTCTCTAGTAATTGGAATTTTGGATGACTAAATTAACATTCGGCTCATTTTTTTGAGCGATTAACATGTAAGGCTTTTCTAAGTCCTGAGGGAGGTAAAACATGAATGATAGGTAGCATTTGCTTGCACAGGCACTGTTTTAGCCACGTGTACATTTTATCTGGCTTTATCTTCGATACACAGCTATGAGATACGCACCATTATCTCTAGTTTATTGATAAAGAAATAGTATAGAGGATTGATTTATCTGAGACCGCACAGCTAGTAAGTGATACAGTTGGCTGAGGCATAAAGAGAGAAACTGATACCATGTAATACAAAGCATAACATGATACTTATTTTTTAAAAGGGTGAACACGACCAGATGATTGAGAAGAGAAGGCAATTGTATTTGGTTTGGGTAGGAAAATTAGGACAGGCTTCAGGGAGAAGATGCCATTTGAGCTGGGCATGGCAGGAACTGAGTGTGTTGTGGAGAGGTAGACATGGGAGCCGAAGAGAGAATGTGGTGGCCATGGAGACAGGAACACTTGGGTGCTGCCCCAGAGCAGCAGACAGCTTCACTGGCTTTCTGAAGAATACTGGATGTGTGACAACCAATCCTAGAAGCTGCCCCTGGACCCTGAGCCGTTACTGGGATCCCAGACCTGTGGTCGGGTTTCGGCCGAGGCTTCCTCTGCCCAGGGTTGCCACGTGGCAATGTTGGAGGCTGTACATTGACAGAGGAGTGAAACCAGAAGGCAGGTGACTAATCCAAATAAAAGTTATGGAGGAGTAGAAGGTGTCAGCACAGGATGAGGGAGGATGTTTGAAATGATGGTTGAAAGGGGGATGCCTAGAGAAGTTTCTGAGCCCCGGATGGTCTCTGCTGTGCCTTTTTAATAGATGCTGGTCCCTCTGGACATGGGTGAAGAGCAGCTTATTAAGTGTTTTCTTCATAGTATTGAAAGGAAGTAGGAGACAAAAGCCTGGATGGGGAACCTGAGGTGGAGTGTTGTACACATGGAACCTACCTGCCAGTGTCAAGGTGGAGGTGGAAGGATTTGACAAGTTTTTTTTCTGGGGTTGGGGGTGAAATAGTGACATAATGAGGATTATGCTTGAGGAAGATTGATCTGCCGTTTGTATGGGGATGGATTAGGTCATTTAGACTTTAGGGAGGGCACTTGTGTTGATGCCTTTACACCTTGGTGCAGAATTCGTAAGGCTTTGCAGTCGATTCGATTGGGAGGCTGGGAAATGAGGAAGCAGTTAAAGATGACCTTAATGTCTTTAATAGTGTTTCTGTATGTATTAGATATTTGAGTGAGTTCTATGTGGCAGGCAAAGTGCTAGCTATTGGATGAAGAGTGCTGAGCAAAACTGTGTGAGTAGATAGGTGGCGAGGAAGTAGAATGAGAGTGGCTCTTGGATTTTGAACCTGGGTCATGGGGAAAGTGGTGTGACATGTACTGAAACAGGACAGGCAGCTGAGGAGTCGACTTAGAAGCCCTGATGATGCATTTTGTTTTGATGAGTTGAGTTTGAGGTTGATCACGGCAAGTGATCAATCGTAAAATTAGACATCTTCGACAGAGATTGGAGATGGCAACAGATAGAAAGTGGGTTGAAAAACAAAGAATGTGCCAGGCACAGTGTCTCATGCCTGTAGTCCCAGCACTTTGGGAGGCCGAGGTGGGCAGATCACTTGAGGTCAGGAATTTAAGACTAGCCTGGCCAACATGGCTAAACTCTGTCTAATAAAAAATACTGAATGTGGTGGCACACGCCTGCAGTCCCAGCTACTCTGTGGGCTGAGGCAGGAGAATTCCTTGAATCCAGGAGGTGGAGGAGGTTGCAATGAGCTGAGATTGCTCCCCTGCACTCCAGCCTCGGTGACAGAGCCAGACTTGGTCTCAAAAAAATTAAAAATTAAAAATTAAAAAAATAAAGAATGCTCTTGTAGAGATTCAAGGGAAGCAGGCAGAGGATACGGCCTTATGAGCAAAACTTAAATTTTAGGGGGCAGAAGGAAGACGCTGCAGAGTGTGGAGGAGGAATCAGTATTACTAACTTATATTTTCCTGCCTACCTGTTTTCTTGTGCAGTTTGTCTCCTTTATGGCTTTAGAACAAGCTTTCTTAACCTTAGCCCTGTTTATGCATTTGGGACCAGATAACTGTTATGTCATAGGTCTGTCTTGTGCTTTGTAGGATGCTGAGCGGCACCCGGGTCCCTGCCCACTGTATGCCACTGGGTAACAATGAGTAGCACTGCCTCTTCCCAATTATGTCAATCAAAAATGTCTGTAGACTGCTGAATATACCCTGGGGGACAGTCACCCATAGTTGAGCCCCCCTGCTTTAGGGGTAATGGTTTTGTAGTTTTCTTTCTTTCTGTTTCCTTCCCACATATATCCTGTCCAAACCACAGCCAGGGAGGAATTGGAGGCAGGCAATGCCAACAAAAGGGTTGAACCTTCATTTGGCTACAAGCAGTTTGTGACTCAGTTCTCAATAAAGTTAAGTGTAGGAAGATGTTGGGAATTATCCTGTGAAACAGTTTCCTGTACTAGGAGAAGTGTGAACTGGTAAGACTATTTCACTGTAGCTCTCAACAGGCCTGGGCCTGTGATGTGACTGCATTTATGGACATTGGGGTGGGGTGGAGTGGAGGGAATTTTAGCTCTGAAAGTTTGGGGAATTTATCAGTTTCAAAAAGTGTTATTTTACAGACGTCCCTATGTAGTTCTTCAATACTTTTAGGAGAAGCTATTAATTTCAATGTGTCCTGTCAAAGAAAATAAATGTGTGTCCTAATAAAGGTCCCTAGAAGTTCACGCCGGACATCTCACCCCTCCAAATGAAGTGACACAGGAGGTGTACACCGTCCTAGTGGTTTCTGCATACCCAGCATACTGCCTTTTCACCTGGTAGATGCCCATGAGTTATGAATTGAAATCCCACCTGTCATTTATGCTTGAAGAATTCTTCCTTTTTGATCTCGAATGGGGAAGGAGAAGTGCTTGGAGGCAAAAAGCTTTAATCTGTGCAAGATATCAAAGAATAAGTTCATGACTGTGTTAGCGGCATTCACAGTTTCATTTGAAATCTTTATTTAGAGATTGGCCATGGATTTGGGTGTGCTTGTTAGGTCAGTGGAGGGGAGGCTGTTGATTCAGGTTGGGGCTTTTTTCCATTTCTTAGAGTTCTCCAGGTGCTCCTCTCCTGCTTTTGAGCCTAAAGTTCATTTCTGACAGGTGCTTGATGAAGTGGTTATTATAATCAGTTTGGCCTAATACACTATTCATAAAACTTGAAAATTGACCAAAAAGAGAGAGGCGGAGGAAAAACCGAACTATTTTTAGGTAGTTTCAGATGTTGTGTTTAATATTTTAAAAGCCCATAAATGCTAAGGGTTGTTCTTATCTGTAAATAGTGGTGAAACATGAAAATATGAACAGGTGTGCTCTAAGTCAGAGGGCAGAGTGGAGGGGAACCTGCATGAACTATCTTTCCTTAGCAGGCCAGGCACATTCCCTGCTGTTTTTGGGGAGCGGGCTCTAGGATCCTTTCCCTCTTGGAAAAGAGCAGAAAGTGCCTATTGGATCTCTGGTCACTGAATAAAACTGGCCTACCCTCAGTGTGGCCCGGCTCTTAACAGGAGCAAATTGAGACCTCAACTGAATTCTGCCTCAAGATCTTTCTTGATGTTTACTGGTCCATGAAGACAGGAAAGCGAGGGTAGGAAGGTGCGAGGACAGTTGCTGCCAAAATGAATTTGCCAGGTTCATTCATTTGCTCTCCCTTGCACACAGCTCTCTCATTCCTTCCTCTTTGACTTTTTTAAAAATGAACTTTTTGTTGTAGTATGGTTTCAGATGTATGGGAAAAAAATGAGACTACAGTGCAGAGAATTCCCACACACCTTGTATCTAGTTTCCCCCGTTATTATCTTAAGTTAGAATGGTATGTTCATGACACTCAATGATCCAATACGGATACCTTAGAATTAGCTGAAGTCTGTGCTTTCTTCACCTTTCCTCAGCTGATACTTAATGTTCTTTTTCGGTCCCGGGATCCCATCCAGGATGCCGTGTCACATTTAGTTGTCGTGGAGCCTCAGGCTATTTTTGGTTGTGACAGTGTCCCAGACTTTCCTTGTTTTTGATGACCTTGACAGTTTCTAGGAGTGCTGGTCAGGAGTTTTGTAGGATGCCCCTCAATTGAGATTTGTCTGTTGGTTTTCTGTGGCGATTAAACTGGGGTTGTGGACTTCCAGGGGGAAGATGACAGAGGTAAAGTGCCATTTGCATCACATGTCACTGTGACTTATCACATGCTGATCCTGAGCACTTGACGGAGGTAGTGTTTGCCAAGTTTCTCTACTGTAAACTGTTTAAAAAAAAAAAAAAAAGCCCCACAAAACTGTAAAAACAACCACCAAAACCCCAAACAGCTCTGTCCACTTCGGAAGGACGTCACTGTGTACAGCATACACTTGAGGAGTGGGACGTTGAGAGAGGAGGATCTATTTAAGTTACTTGGAATTCTTCTGCCTGGGAGATTTGTCTCTTCTTCCCCATTTACTTATTCAGTCATTTGTATCAGTGTGGACTCATGGATGTTGATTTTATCCTTTGGATTAGAATCTAATACTGCTTTATTTTGTTTGAATCATTTCAGCTTTGACCATTGGGAGCTCCTTACTTGGCTTCTGTGTCCCTTTATTGGTATACACTCATTGTTTTTTTTTTTTTTTTTTTTCAGATTTTTTTTTTTTTTTTTTTTTTTTTTTAGTACTTCCTTTCTGGCACTACAGAATACCTCTTTGACTTTTTATGTGCCTTTGTGATGCTTTCTGCCTGGTGTTGGAGTAGTGACAGATCACATACTTGGTGGCCTGAAAGCAAAGGTTTTGGTCTCAGCTCTGCTGGCCAATTCATGTCACCTTTGTGACCCTGTTGTCTCTAAAATGATCTTTAGCTAACCAGAATTGTAAGAAATAAATGTAGGGCTAGGCACGATGGGTCACACCTGTAATCCCAGCACTTTGGGATGCTGAGGCGGGTGGATCATGAGGCCAAGAGATTGAGAACATCCTGGCCAACATGGTGAAACCCCCTCTCTACTAAAAATACAAAAATTAAAATTGGGTATGGTGGTGAGCCCCTGTAGTCCCAACTTCTTGGGAGGCTGAGGCAGGAGAATCGCTTGAACTCAGGAGACTGAGGTTACAGTGAGCTGAGATCCCGCCACTGCACTCCAGCCTGGTGACAGTGCGAGCCTCTGTCTCAATAAATAAATAAATTAATAAATGTAAAAGGACTTCACACATTTGTTAGCAATCCATGCCCCCCCTCCTTTTTTTTTTGATGTTGAAGCACATCTTCAGACTTCCATCTGAAGTTCCTTATTGGAACTTCCATTAAGGCAGCTGAGTGAACTGTTCAAAATCCTACTGCAAACCATAAAAATCAAAGATCCAGAACCAGGAATCAGGAGACCCATGTACTAATTAGTCCTGATTATCACTGACCAGTTTCTAGATCTCAAGTCACTTTACTTCACATGTTTATTGAATGAATTAATGCATCTTCAATGAATGCAACTGTTACTGTGTGTCATCAGTTTGTTCAGTTAAATACATGTCAATGGACAAGCCTTTCCTACATAAACATTTTGTTTTTTGGTTATCTCGTATCTCCTCACATTCCATAGCATTGCGGTGGCTCACAGGCACTTAACAGAGAAAGGGGACACCAAGCTGAATTTAAATAGAAAAAATAATGAATATACATCATCTTTGGGGATAGTGTCATTTTCTCTTTCTTCCTACAACTTGAGCCCTTAGAATTACTCATAATGGGGTGCTTATGTCATCTGATTGCCAATGATGATTGAGTGAGTGAATGCATGTTTGGAATGACATGGAATTCTGATGTAGGTAAGGGATTCAGAAGGATTATGTTTAGATTAATTTTTTTGCAGAGTTCTCCAGCAGGGTCCTAATAAAAAATTGGTGGTGGTGGTAGTGGCAGTAGCAGCAGCATTAAACACAACAAAGGCAGAACAGATCCTTATTTGCATCATTCAATCCAGTGGATGCCGTTAGCTACCGTCCTAGAGTGGGTGTGGAATAAATTATATATATAACATTTTTTTGAGAAGAGGAGGATGAGCTGGTCACATGTGGCACTTTCTTACATGTTAAAATAACATGAGATGGAGAACATTGTGTGTTGATGTCTATCTACAAGTTGATTTTTGGCTTAAGATAGGCAGAGCCTCCCTACCACAGGCCCTGAGTACTGCAGGCTGTTGCTCATCATCTTCCTCCAGTTTGAAAAACTGACAGGGGTTCTTACCAGTCTTTGTTAATTCCTGTCTCTGGAAAGAATGGTTGGTAAAGGCACATCTGTATTCTGACGTGTTGAGAAAGAAAGGATACATGTTTGGGAACAGACATTGAGGCTGTAAATTGTTGGTGGTCTTAACTGGTATTGGGAGGCTGTTTTGTCCATGGCATCTAGCTGCTTGTATGGACTCTGGGGTTCTAGAAATAAGATTTTACTCCTTTGGCTGTAATGAGCTGGGCATTATCATTAACTGGAAGGCTAGATTGGAAAGGTTTGGGAAGCAAAGGTCCTTCTGACATTCAACGCGTCTTCCTTTCTGGTCTTTTTTGGGGCAGATTTTTCTTCTGTGCTCTCTAGGAAGCTGATGTGGTTCCTGTCCTCCAACTGACCAGTACCTAGAATGTCAACAGAATGACTCATGTCCCCAACATCCTGTCCTTGTTCTGGAGAAAGGGAACTGTTTGCCTTTGGAAAACACAGTGCTTACCTCTGGAAAAACCCCAAAGCAAGCATTGCTTCAACACAGTTTTCCTTAAAGCTCTTGTGTTGTCTTGTGATTTTTTTCCTTGTGACTTTTTTTTTTTTTTTTTTGAGACGGAGTCTCGCTCTGTCGCCCAGGCTGGAGTGCAGTGGCCGGATCTCAGCTCACTGCAAGCTCCGCCTCCCCGGTTCACGCCATTCTCCTGCCTCAGCCTCCTGAGTAGCTGGGACTACAGGTGCCCGCCACCTTGCCCGGCTAGTTTTTTGCATTTTTTAGTAGAGATGGGGTTTCACCGTGTTAGCCAGGATGGTCTCGATCTCCTGACCTCGTGATCCACCCATCTTGGCCTCCCAAAGTGCTGGGATTACAGGCTTGAGCCACCGTGCCTGGCCTACTTGTGACTTTTTATAATGAAAGTATTGGTTTTCATGTGTCTACCTTGCATGCCAGGTGATTGAGAATTAGGGAGCTTTAGGTGTTGGAAAGGACCCTAGAGACCAACTGGTCCAACTCCTTTTCATGGCTTTGGAAACAAAGGCCAAGTTGAAGTAAAGTGACTTGAGATCTAGCAACTGGTCAGTGATAATCAGGACCTGGATCTCCTAATTCCTGGTTCTGGGTCTTTGATTTTTATGGTTTGCAGTAGGATTTTGAACAGTTCACTTGGCTGCCTTACTGCAAGTTCCATCTGTGCAGAATGATATTGATATGGGTGGATATTTAAAACTACATATATTATAGTAAAGTCTTTAAGAACACATGATATACATTGAGTTGTTATTCAGAAGCTAGGGGGATGTAGAAGAGTAAGAATTCTTCTGATTTGCAGTACATTCTATCATAATTTAGCCTTAAGACAGATTTTGGGCAAGTTATATATCTCTTGTGACTACTCAAAAGGAGACTGGATTAGATTAGTATTTCTTTTGTTGTTTCAGGCTCTGAAATGTTATGATTCCCTATGTCTATAAATGTATGCTGCACATTTTTTTCCTTCAGTAGTATAGAAGGTCTGCAATGTGGGCAAATCCTTATCCTTTATTTCCAGTATTATAGCAAGAACATGGGTTTCATGTAATTTACATTGATGTTGTTTTTCTTGTCAAAGAGGGAACTGAGATAGTTATCTCCTGTGTTCAGTAGCATCCTGAGTGAGGAGAGAGAGGTATAGTGTAAGCCTGAACTTCAGCAAACATTAACACTCTGTTAGGTTACAACTGGTGTTAACAGTAGAGAAAAGAATCAGAGGGAGAGGAGGAAAGAGATTGGTGTGTGGGAGCTATGGCCCATCATTTTATTATGGGCTTCTTCGCCTTTTGAGTGTCTTACATGATATGATTGAAGATATCTGATAGCTCCATCAAGATGGTACCCTCAATTCCTTCTACAGCCCACACTTTCTCCTCCTAGACTTGAATTGTTGTGATGGTAGCATAATTTTTGACAAATGGTGTTTGTGTGGAAGTATAACTTTTATCTGAGTTGAGTCATTGTTTTTGCCACCATCACCTCCATTTTACAGATGAGCAAATTTAGTCTGAGAGAATTTAGGTTACTTGCCCCTAATCCTATAGCTGGCATAGGAATCTCAAACCCATCTTTCTGGCCTCAGAGTTCCTACTCTTAACCATATGACCTTCCAGACACCACATACTGTTCCACTTTAATTCTGAGATGTTTCATTTACATTTTGTTCTTACCGATTTAGAAAAGTTTATTGTTTTCATTTTCTCACATTACTTCCTGGTGCCTGGCATAGGACTATAACAGAAACATTTTTATAAGTGATTTAAAGGTAGTGAATGTGATGAACTGGGAAAGAAGAAAAAAGCTTCCTGAGTCACCCAGACTTCTTCATCCTGGCTCTGTCACTTTGTCATCTTAAGGGGAAAGATTAACTTCTCTACGCATCAGTTTTCTCACCTGAAAAAGTCAGGAAAATATTATTTTCCATACTGGGTTGCTGGGACAATTAGAAATACAACATCTGAAAACTTTGCATAGTGCTTAGTACATAAAAGGTAATTAATGAGTGTTTGCCATTGTACTTATGTTGAAGTTAAATTAACATCTTAAAGAACTGTAAAATATTTTTCACTGTTTTTTTTTTTTTTCTTTTTTCTTTTTCTTTCCCCCTGAGGCTTGAGAATGTCATTTCCTCTAAATGCCTGCCACCCTCAGGGAGTTCTAGTAAGAGGGTGAACATAACATCAATGGAATATGAGGAGTTACTATTAGCAGATAGCATTTTTGTTTCCCTTTTCATTTCTTTTTTTAGTCATTTGGGAGAAACTCTTCCAGCTCTGGACCATGCGGTGTGTCAGCGCCTGCCTTTCTGCCGGCTCCTGACAGCGCCTCCCTTTGGGGCGGGGGTGGAGCTCTTCATGCCTGCCTCCTCCTGCTCACATTTCTTGGTTCACTGGAAAAGTCCCCAAATCTTTTTGTCTGCTCAGTTGTGGCCTAGTAGCCAGAGTGGCTCATGGATTAAATGGAGAGGAACCTATGTTTCTTCTCTTGCTTTTCAGTATTTTGGCTGAATTTTGAATTTTTATCTGCTCCATTGAGTCTGTTGGCTCTGGCTGCTGCTGTACCAAGCCCTCTTTCTGGTGTTCATAAACCAATGAAAGTACTATTTCATGGCCTGGGTCAGGCTTGTTTGTTGGTTTCATCTTAATTAGAAACAAACCTCTTTATCCTCCCTTTTCTTCATCTTCCAGGGAGAAACGGATTTTCTAGGCAGAGCAAATTAATCATAGTGGTGTCTTAATAACAAACAATCACCATTGCAGTACCTGGCACACAGTAGGTACTCAGTAGATGAAAGAAACAGTTCCTGTAGCTCTTTCAAGGTATCCAGCATTTTGTGCAGGTAGGCTGGGGGCTGCTGAAGGATCTGTTTGTAAAGGATGAGAATTAGCTTAAGTAACTTGGGTTGGAAAAATCACTGTGCCTTCTGAGTGACATATGGGGGCGGGAAGGTGGCAGAGAACAGGGTTGGAGAGTTTCTCTGGTAGGTGGATTAGTGTTGTTCCCAGCTCAGAATAAGGTGCATATTTGAAAGTTACTTAACACAGAGCCTTGGATTCTGCCTGTATGATAATAGACATTGAGTAGTTGTGATAAGTAATCATATGTAGCACTTAGGTCTTTTTATCTTCGAAGAACTTTTTTAAAAAAATGCTTTTAAACACAGTGAATTCTACGTTGTATTCTTTATCATAGCCCTAATGTTCTCTTCCGTGTCCTTGTCGTATTATGTTTCTTAGGACAAGTGAGTAAGCTTTGTCAATTGGTTTATAAAACATTTATGCATTTAAAGCCTCTGGGGAGTGAGAATTGAAATTACAATATCTGGGGCGTCATATTTGGTGGCAAACTGCTGTCTTAGCATTTTCCTCCCCGCTGTCTGTTTTTCCCAAGCTATAGCAAAGATTCAAATGAAATTTAGGAATTGTGTGTGAGATTTAGTTTTTCCTTGAAATACAGATGCTTCTAGACTTATGATGACGATTTTTTTTTCTTTGCCCTGATAAACCCATTGTAAGTTGAAAATATTGAAAACATTGTAAGTCAAAAATGCATTTGATATAGCTACCCTATGAAACATCCTAGCCTAGACTATCTTAAACATGCTCAGAGCCCTGACATTAGCCTACAGTTGGCAAAACCATCTAACACGAAGCCTATTATAATAAAGTGTTGAATATCTCATGTAATTTATTGAATACTGTACTGAAATTGAAAAAACAGAATGGTCGTATGGGTACTGGAAGTACGGTTTCTACTGAATGTGTTTCGCTTTTGCACTATTGTAAAATTGAAAAATTGTAAGTGAGGGACCATCTGTAGTTCTGTCAGTATGGGTGAAATGCTTGCTGTGTGGTGCATTGAGTTCTAAAGTCAATCCTTAGCAGATACTTTAAAACAACAAACAACTAGAATCCTGGTTAATAGGGAAGAGGGTTTGCAATTGGCTTCATAAATTTCTTCTCAGGCTTCTAAAGTCGTGAGTCAAGAACCTCCGATGCAGTGCTCGTAGGTGCATCCTTTCCTTCCTCACCCCATATTTCATTTATATGACAAGATCCTCCAAAGATGTCCAGAGAAATAAAGACATTATAATTCCAAATGATTACCTCAAATCCGACTGCCACATTCAAGGCTTAAAAAAAATTCTCAATTGCTGTGAGGGATTAGAAAAATGGCAGCTGGCAAATATGTCTTCAGTATAAAAGTGGTAAGACACCACTTATTCTTTATATAAGCAATTTTTTTTTGAGGATATGGAGAAAGGTAATAAAATCATGGTCTCTGCTGTGGGTAAAACTAGTTTGAGAGCCCCTCCCCCACTGCTTTTTTCAGAAATGTAAAAAGGAAGTCCGAAGCAGAGAGTTAGTTTCCCTGACTGGGGGAGGTTAAGGACAGGAGTGTGATTGAGGTCATGGGGAAGGCATGGTAAAGTTTCACAGTCTTGGGGATAAGTTTCTCATTTGATATGGGATATAATCGAGAGTTACATCAAATGGAGTTGCCATCAACATGACTGCTAATGGTGACTCTGGGTACCAGAGGACATGGCATCGTAGTACAGTTATGCAGTAATCGGACCCTGATTAACGATGATGCTGATGATGGCATTGATACTTTATGGAGAACTTTGTATGTGTTTTCCCCCATTTAATCCTTACAGTCACCATTTTCAGATGGTAGCTCAGAGTAGTAGATACTTTTCCCAGGGTCATATTACTTAGGGGCAAAGCTGGGATTTGTAACCATGATGCAATACTGCACCTGGTGGATGTAGTCAGGGTTATCAAAATAGAGGAAAATTGACCCAAAGATGTATTTCAGAGGCAGAAACAATAATAGCTTAGTAATAGTCTAGGTGTGTGAACTTGAGACAAAATGAGTAGGAAAAAAAATGGTTTTTAAGTGACAGTTTTGGAAAAGAAGCAATGGGAGTGGCAGGAATGAACAATACAGCTCTGTCTCAGCCATGTTTATGGACTCTTCTTCCTAGAGAACAGCCAATAGCCTTTCATCAGTGTTGATTTCATCTTTCAGCCTTCAGAAGACAGCTGTCACTTCAAGTGCTTGCTGTGGATGTGGAGCACAGGTTGTAAACACAGTGCCTTTGTGCCAGGCTCCGGTCACATGTACAGGTGTCGACTCTAGCAGCAGACCAGTACCTACTCCCAGTGCAGCTCAAATTCACACATCACACCATCACATTGTCTTCTCATTTAGCCAGTGAAATGATTGGTGTCTCATCGCAGGAGTACAGTGATAGTCATTGATTGACAAGAACTTGTCTGGGAGGGACTACATTTATTCTAGTTTCTCCAGATCAGATCTTTAGAACCAGGAGAGGAAGTCTGTTCATGGTCAGAGTTCTTGCTGAGTCGATGTAGTATTCTGAAAGCTATTGTGCCAAGGCCCCAGGATTCTCAGACCTGACTGAGCAACGTGTAACTGATCTGATTTCTCTCTGACTCAGAAGGAATGCTAGCTAAATCTTGAATTTGGTACTGTGACTTCAGTAGTGGACCAGTCAAGGGGCTCATATCCGATGGACCACCATCCCTTCACCCTCACCCCACCGATGTCTGTCTGTGCTTGGCTTTTCGGACTCATGGTGAATGCTTGAACCTTCTTATTCCCTTAACGTAAGCTTCTTATTTTTCTGGGTGACAAGGTGCATCCTATCCCCATGAAGGATTTCCTTGATTGAAATAAGACTCCCCTTGGGAGAGAAATATAAATGTTGTGAGCAGAAATATAAATGTTTTTGACAAACATTTGTCAAATGTTTGTCTTACGGCAAACTTGCTGACTTACGGCCTTACGGCAGCTTGCTGACTTCCTAGAGGGGTCGTTGTGGGAGGAGAGCCCTGCTAGTTCCCTTTGCCCCAGATTGTATCCCCTCTGTGCTTGCTGCAGAATCACTAAGTGTACTGGTAGCTCTTAATTACTTCTAGTTAAAGAAGAGCAAGCCACCTGGTCTCTGAATTACTTAGAGCAATAGTCTTTAAAAGAAACATCCTCCTTTCCCTCCCTCTTTGCTCCCCAGCAAAAAATTTCCTATTAGAAAAAAGATATGAAAGCATTGGTTAGTTTTCACTTCCTTTCCTAAGGGATATTCAGCTAAATATGCTGTCCTGAGAGAATTTGATAGAAGCAGATAAGATTTTTGATAAGAGTTGAAGAGAAATTCTGAGAAGGGAAGGTTAATTATACTCCCTAATAAAAACCTGAACAAACAACAGGCATAATTGGTTGTGTATTTGGGGTTGTGTCAGTGAAGTGGAGTGTATTCTACATACCACAAGTGGGAGGAAGAATGCTGAAAAAAAGAGAAGTAGGTGCTTGTTCAAGACAGGAAATATACCACTTCCCTTAGGAATCTGCCCATAGGCCATCTTTGCTTATATTATCCATGCATTGCATTGGCAGTACACTTCTGGAATGAGAAGTGGTATATGAAGTTGGTTCTAAAATCCACTCCTCCCATCTCTTTCCTAAGAGACAGTTAACCCACTTTGGGCTAAGTCAAGAGCCAGCCAGCTATTTTTGCCCATCACTGTAAGTAGCATTACAGCTCACCTTAAATATTGGGGAAAAGTCCTCATCATTTGTTCATTCTATTAGCTAGGGCCAGGTGTTGTCACTGTCTCTAGCTCTACTTCCATTTCACTCCCATTAAATCTTAGCAAATTCCTAGCACACTGAACAGTGTATTTTACTTGAATGACTCCCATGTGACCAGACTTCTGGGAGCTGAGCACATGGTACCCTTTTATTGGGTGTCATAAAATAACCTTGATACCCTTTGGACATTCAGCTTTCCTTTGAGGTTGTAGCTAATTGTCTGATGAACATTTAAGTGGGCAGGGCTGTGTGCTAGCTCTACTGTGTAGCTTTTGTGATCCAGGGGGGTGTGACCTCATTATGGTATTCCCATAGCTGAGATCATAAAAGTATCCCAAGTGTCATTTGGAAGCCAGACAGTAGGTTACAAACTCATTTTGAGTAAATCTCCCTCTCCCTAAGCTACTTCATCTCCTTGAATGCTGCTAACTATAAGCTTTTATTTTTCCTTTCCTGTGTTATCACTCATTAAAGCCTTCGCTGACCTGTATAAATGAGACTGATTTTTTTCCTCTTAGTATTGTCTTTGAGCACTTGGCAGGTGGCATGAGGAGCCAGAACCTGCTGAAGGTTGCCCTTGTGTATGTTTTTATAAGCTAAATGAGAGGCACAGAAAGAATAGCAAAAGATCTTTTTCCCTAGGGTAGGAGGAAAAAAGAGGATCAAAAATTTGCAGTTTATATATGAATCTTGTTGGAATGCCCTTTAGAGGGAATATTTTCTGATTCTGTCTCTTCTCCCTTCAGTCTTATATTTCCTCTTCCTTTCTTCTGTATATGATATATATATATATATATATCTCAATTAGAAAAAAATTGAAACAGGGCCAGGCACGGTGACTCATGCTTATAATCCCAGCACTTTGGAAGGCAGGAGCGGGCAGATCGCTTTAGCCCAGGCATTGAAGACCAGCGTGGGCAACATAGCAAGACCCCATCGCTTAAAAAAAAAATACAAAAATTAGCCAGATATGGTTGGTATGGTTGTGTGCACCTGTACTCCCAGCTGCTTGGGAGGCTGAGATGGGAAGATTGCTTGAACTCAGGAGGTGAGCCGATTGTGCTGCTGCACTCCAACCTGGGTGACACAACGAGACCCTGTCTCCAAAAAAAAAAAAAAAAAAGCTAAACTGAAATGGAAATTATTTCCATATCTTTTCTTAACCAAGTAGTCAAGTATTTCTGTTTCTGTTGCCATTAGTTTGGACCATATGAACTTGCTGCTGTTATAGGTCAGAAATGGTTGAATAGCAACAATCTCATGGCTCAACCCGTTGAACCATTAACCCCAGGAGGGTTAATCAGCTAACCCCTTTCTAACCCAGCAGATAGAAAACTATGACAAAACTATTTGACTCTACCTTCCTTCCTTCTTATCTTCCTCATCTTGAGGAGTTAACAGATATACAACACAAAAGATATTGTTGTAGGAGATTGGCAAGTCAAGGTGACAGTTTTCGGGGGTGGGCAGGCAGCAACAGACACTAGGACACTAGGACAATGAAACCCAGATTTTAAAACAAGGATACAATAGAGCCAGCCTCTGTAGAAATTAGTGTATTTATTCACCAGTCATTGTGTTTAGTTGTCTGAGCTACATTGTATTGTCCTTGAGGAGCAAGAATTGTGCTATTTTTCATTGCATTCCTGACGTGCTTAAAAAAACTGCTACAATCTACTGTATGTAGTTGATTGATGCCGGGAAAGTTTGCTGCACCTAACAATGGTCCTTCTCCATGAAACACTCCATTGATACTTTTAGAACTCATTACTGCTAACCAAACAGTAGTGGTTTTATTACTATACTAATGGAGCCTGGTACTTGGAGGCTGGGGCATGGGGGAGGAGGAGAAGGTGGGGCACGGAATGTGGGTAGGACTAGTGGATCCCTTTCCATAGTTAATGGTGTCCCCCAGAAAAGTAGTTAGGCAGTTTCCAATAAAACAATGTGATAATCTAGATACAATGCAGGGTCTAATGTGCATATGCAAGGATGCACTAAATGAATTAGCCCTGACAGGGAGGAACAAGGGCTTTCTAAATAAAGAATCAGCAAGACAGCGGAGTTTTCTATGGCCTTCTCCAATAAAGTGATTTGCTTTCCTGACACTGCATGGAGGCAGACAAATGAGTTGTGAAAGATATGGATACCGAGGGACACAGCACCATGATAGGCTTGGCAGACTCCTCCTTGTGGGCAACAAGACAGACCCATGTGGTGACTTTTATCCTCTTGCATGCTTTTTGTAATGTACTTGAGTTGTTCCCCCTCCTCACTGTCTTTGTCCATTTAAAAAATATTTTTGTTTTTAGGTTATTTTAATTGGAGTAATACATCTGTTTACCATAAATGTGATTTTTGATGTACATGAGCTTGTGTTTGCCATCTTACAGTTTGTTTTCTATTTGATCTACCTGATTTATGTTTTTTTCCTCCTTTTTGACTTTGGATTAGGCACATATTTGCAGTCCATTTTTCCTGTCTTTGAGCCTGCTACCTACACAGTATTTTACTCTTCTCTGTATTATAGGATGTATTATAGGATACATCCTTGATTTACTGCAGTCTAATACAGACTCTTTCACCTCTTTGTTTTTGTATATTCCTTTCCTTTGGAAAAGCTCATGATTCTTAATGAATCTCACTGGGGGTGGAATGGTGTTACCCTTATTTCCTACTTGATCTCTCTCACAGTAGCTCTTACTTGTGAACCTGTTTGTAACTTTCATCAGAGTTATTGCCCAGTATCACTTGCCCTTGGACATGTGTTAGTCAGAAGGGGACATCCTCACTGCTGAGCTGTGAGCTCCCTAGAATAAAGATGGAAGCTTTCTGGACTCCCCTTGAGGCTGCAAGCTCTTCCATAGCAAGGACTATCCTGTCTCTTTCTAGTATGACATCTGGCCCACAGTAGCTCCTCAGTGGAGATTTGAATGACCAGGTCCACCTAAACCAGATGCCAGGGCCAACCTCAGAGTCAGGGTGTGAGCTGGAGAGTTTGAGCTCATTTTAGGTAAGCTCAAGTCTTTACAACTCTGCAGCTTCTGCCAGTCCTTCCTAGCTGTTTCTTTTGGATGAAGATGATTCTTCTTTTCCTGACTCTGAGGTTGCCCTGTTTCATGAGCATTCACATTAACTGTCAGCCATACCGGTGGACCTCAACACTCACTGGCTGCTACCTGTAATACTCTTACAAAAGACTTAATGAAGTGATGGAGCCCTTGGGTGTCTAGCAGCTGCCGTTGTTTGTCAGGGGAATGTGAGATATATGTGTGGAAAGATCCCTGAGTTCCTCTTGGACTTATCAAAATATCACAAAATTCCAGTACAAAGTATCTTTCCACAGATTCAGCTATGCTGCGGGTCACTAATACTTGGGTCATTTTAAGCTGTGATGCAGAAGCCTATAGCAGAGGTATAAATCTTCTTCATGGCAACTTTATGTCAGTTCTCATACATTTAAAAAAAAAAAAAAAACCCAGGGATTGATCATGTTAATGTGAACACCCACTTCTCAGTGATGGAGGAGTTTTTGAATCATGCAGGTTCTTGGCTTGGAGACAGCATGGTCCATACAGAAGCAGCTTGGATTTGTCAAGACCTCAGTTCACCACCCAGCTCTGCTGCATTTTGAGTACCTGTGGGTAAATGACCTCACCTCCTCAGCCTTATCTGTACAATAGGGATGATAACACTCAGCTTACTTCACAGGCTTCTTGTAGGGAGAAGGTTATATATTGTTTCCTAAACCTGTTTTTGAAAATGGTGAATCACTCTACACACATGATTTGTGTCTTCTGTTTTCTCCTGCCTGATATTTTCCATTTTGGCAACTTAGAATCTAGGCGTACCTCAGGTAGAGCCTGCTGACACTGGTTTATTTTTGAGGTGGGTCATACTAATATTGAGTTCAAGAGAATTTTTCCCCCCTCTGAACTATGCTATAGTTGGTATCTACTCCTAGGACATTAAGTTTGTTCCAAGTAAGCCAGTTTTGGGCTCCATGCTATGCCATAGAAGTCGGAGGAGAGATAGTGCCACCTTAAGCATTGTAAACTTTCACAGAAAAGTTTTCCCAAGATAAATTAGCAAGTTGTTTCTTCAACAAAGGCACACGGTTGATGTGAATTGATTCTCTGAAGAAATATTTACCATAGCTGCTTCTGCCAAAGCGAATGTGGTCACCAGGGCAACAATGGCAGCCGTCTTTATCCAGACAAGTGCAGGAGCTGAATTCAGATGCCCCTTCCTAGGGCTGCCAGCTCATGTGGAGTTTGGCATGGAGGAAATGGATGTTCAGTGCTGGCCTCACTGAGTTTTGGAAAAACCCCACTTATTGGAGCATCTGCCAAGCATGGATGGAGGAGGGCTTTTCAGGATTGCAAAACTACTTCTAGAGAGACCAGTGAGTAGAGGGATAGTATTATGGACACACTGCTCATTTCCCAGAGGTACTGTTGAAACTTTCTTCGGTTTCAATAAGGGAAGAGGCAGAAGTCTTCTCATCTTAGCAGAATGCCTATGAGAGCTGGAGGTTGCTGGTGAAAGAGGATACAAAGATACCTCCTGGGACAGAGCAGGGAGGGTGGTGTACTTACCACATTTCTGGAATTGACTTAGGAAGTGGTGTTCACTTCTTCCATCAAAGCAAAACTAGTAGCTAATAGTAACTACTGAGACTTTTTTTTTTTTTTGTCTTCAGCTTTTAAGAAGAATGAACTGACTTTCTAATTTCTATAAGAAACTGCACCAGAGTTTATCCCCCACTGGAGAGGGTTGCTTAGATGGTTGGCAGAGCTTCCATAACATCTCAGTTTCTCTAACGTTTGAAGTAAAAGACCAAAGCTAGAATCAAATATGTTACTTCTTTCCATTGCCCAGCTGCAGCTTTTACAAATGCATCACGGTTGAAAGTGCCTGAATCTAGAGTTATCCATGCTGACTTCTAGCCAGGCCAGCCCAGTGGCACTTCCACAATTTGAAGGAGACTTTCAATGAAAATAGATTGTAGCTGCTATATTTAACTTTTAATTATACCCTATTGGGATGTTTTACTTTCTCAAGTGTCACAGCCAAGGCATGAAAATATGGGTCAAGTAGGCAAATGGAGTTAAAAATACAACAACATAACAAACTCTAACATCTACCAGTTGTGTCTCAGGTAATTAGAGCAGCCTGTGTGAATGTTTCACTGCTTGGGAAGAATAGTCCCAGTGTCTTCCAGATTAGTGGACTGTTCCAAGGAGGGCTGAAATAAGTTTCAACTTGAATTTGTAGATGTGGATAGTCAAACCTTAACAATACAGGCATAGGTTGTCCTCTGTGGATATCTGTGGTGAATTACAATTCTGTGTTGACTTCTACACTATTACTTATTCTAGTCTCATTAGGGAACACAAAGTCACCTAAACAAACCATAAGGTAGCATAGACATTCAAGTCTGACATGTGCAAAGTTTCTTAAGCTAATTAGAAAATACATACATTTATCTATGAATGGATGAGCCTTTCTGTTCCTTTAGGGCCAGTGATGGAGAGGTGTCTGTTGGAGGTTCGCGTTGAACTTGTGCTTGAAGTCTCCAGATACAAAACTTCAAGGTTCTGGTTTAACTAGAAGACTTTGTTGAATGATACCGATGTGGACAGAAAATTCCTTGGCTTTCTGTCAGCTGAATCTGCTGACTTGTAAGACTGTTGGGGCAGGTTAACAGCCTTGTTGGTCATTGTGCTGTGCTGATGGTGGGACCTAGACTACTAGAGCATTGTGAGGTTGGATTTGCTTACACTGAGGTGTTCCTGTGATCTGTGCACATCACCCAAGGTAATCAGGGCCTTGAGGCTTAGTCTGAAAGGCTGGCTTTCGAGGCAAAAGATCAGAAGGAAGAAAACGTGTTAGCACCTGATGTATCTTCTCTTTTGCTCTGCTTACGTCTATGGTTGCTGCCTGCTCCTCTGACATGTAACTCACCTCCTCTGTGCCTCATATTGTTAGTGCTAAATTTCCCACTGAACCCAGACTGTTATTTTGACCTGTGCTTTTTTTGTGCACCAGTAAGTGTGTGAGTAAATGCATTTTTACTTTATTTTTTTCTTTTGAGACAGAGTCTCACTCACTCTGTTGCCCAGGCTGGAGTGCAGTGTCACGGTCTCAGCTCACTGATCTCACTGATTGAACCTCTGCCTCCTGGGTTCAAGCAATTCTCATGCCTCAGCCTCCTGAGTAGCTGGGACTACAGGTGCTCACCACCATGCCTGGCTAATTTTTTGTGTTTTGGTAGAGATGGGGTTTCACCATGTTGCCCAGGGTGGTCTGGAACTCCTGAGCTCAGACAATCTGCCTGCCTTAGACTCCCAAACTGCTAGGATTACAGGCATGAGCCACTGCACCCAGCCAATGCATTAATTTTTAAAAATTATAGCAACTCTTTTGGAAGAATTGGAACATAGAAAAATTACCCCTTAGTTCATTGTATTTTACATGGTGATTTTCCTTTTCACTTCATTTTTTGGCCACATTTTTAATTTCTATTTTTTGCTGTGGTAAAACATAAGATAACATTTCCATCCTTGCCATTTTTAAGCATACAGTTCAGTGGCATTAAGTACATTCATATTGTTGGTGTTGCAATGATCTTCACCATCTGTGTCCAGAACTTTTCATCTTCCCAAACTGAAACTCTCTACCCATTAAACAGTAACTCTTCATTCCCCCCCTCTTCCCCTGGTAACCACTGTTCTCCTTCTCAGTCCCCATTAATATGCCTATTCAATGTAACTCATACTTGGAATCAGGGAAGTTGTGTCCTTTTGTGTCTGGTTGACTTCACTTAGCATAATGTTGGTAAAGTTCATTCTTGTTGTGGCATTTGTCAGAATTTCTTTTTTAAGGCTGAACAGTAATACTCCATTGTATGGATAGAAACCTCGTTTTGTTTATTCATCTATTGATGGACATTTGAGTTGTTTCTACCTTTCAGTTATTCTACATAATGCTACTATGAACATTGATTATAAGTATCTGTTTAAGTTTCTGCTTTCGGTACTTTTGAGTATGTAACTGGAAGTGGAGTTTCTGAATCATATGGTAATTCTATGTTTAGCTTTTGGAGGAAGCATCATACTGTTTCCACAGTGGCTGCTGCACCCTAGCAATGCATGAGGGTTCTGGGTCCTCCATATCCTTATATCCCTGCAAAAGATATATGTCTTTTCTTTTTTTTTTTTTTTGATAATAGTCATTCTGATGGGTGTGAAATAGCATCTTATTGTGGTTTTGATTTGTACTTATGCATAGGTTTTTTTAAAACTGTGTTTAAACAGAGTGTATGTATTTTTCATCCTTGATCAGTTAATATTCTGTCATGTTCTCTTTTTGCCTTTCAAAGCACTGTTTTTTTTTGTTTTTTATTATATATGGACAAATTATAGTTGTAAATACTTAAGGGGGTACAAAGTGATGTAATGATTTTTGAACTCAATGTGGAATGATTAAATCAAGCTACTTAACCTATTCACCTCAAATGTTTGACTTTTTTTTGTGATAACATTTGAGATTTTCTCCTAGTGATATTGAAATGTACAATATGCTATTATTGTATTTACCATGCTGTGGAATAGTTCTCAAAAAAGGAAGAAATTCTGTCATTTGCGACAACATGAATGGAATTATAAAACATGCTAAGTGAAATAAGCGAAACACAGAAAGGCACCACATGTTCTCACATATGTGGGATCAAAAACAATCGAATTCATAGAGGCAGAAAGTAGAATAGTGGTTACCAAGGGCTGGGGGAAATGGTGAGATGATGGTCAAAGGGTACCAAGCCTCAGGAGGAGTAAATTAATTTATTTTTGAGACACGAAATGACTAATTTTAATTGCTTTTTTCTGGGATCCATCCTGAAGTTACCAGTTTTCTGAAGAAAAGCATTTGAACCAATAATCCAAATGTGAGCTTCACTATAGAAAGGAGAAGCACAGGGCAAAACTGTGTATAGGCACCCCTGAGACCACCCCAGGAGGACTGTTGGGCTCCCTGTGTCCTGTTTTGGAACTCTGGGGAGCTTTATCAGGGAATACACTTGCTGGAAGTTGCAGAATATGGGAGAGACTCTGATTGTAGCAGACAAGTTTCTGGTGAGACAAAAATGGATTAGACCAACACTAATGCCAGGCATCAGAGACAGCAAAATCATCCAATTTATCATCCTCCCCCCAAGGCTGAGAGGTTTTTAAGTAGTTTGGAAAAACTTGGATAAGGAAAGCTTGAGAATAATTTAAAAACTTGTCCCCTGCAGGCCAGTTTGCTAAAAGCCCAGTTTTACCAAAAGGCTAAAGCAGTAATTAAAGCAAAAAGCCTTTGAAAAGGAATCTTGAACTACCCCATTAACAGAGATTACAGGGTATGGTTAGTAAACACCAGAGTATTTAAAAGAGAGTAGTGACACAGAAATGAATGCCTTGTGAAAAGATGAATTTGGTCACCACAAATTATAGAAACTTTCAGAGTATACAGAGAATGCCTGTAAGCAAAATGGAACTGTTCGTAGAACCGAGTTAAAACATGTTTTATATAAAGTTTCATTTGTAAACATGATTTTTAAGAGTACAAGCTGAATATTACTTAAAATGCCAGTAGGGAAAAAACTCACACTCCTTTCCTGGTAACTGCTTTTGAACCTGCAGTTTTTGGAAAGAAGCATCTGTTTCTGAGTATGATCTGAAAGCACTGACTTTAATAAGGTCTTTCTCTGAGAATTGATGCTTATCTTACAAGGCAGAAGTGACAAGGATGGTACTCAGCACTGGGGCATTTGGTATCAATGGTGAGCTCATCTGTGTTACAGGAAGGAGCTGACCAGCCACATCTCAGTCCAAAAATTGCCAGATAGATGCAGCACTAACCTGCCTCCCAGGTCATCCCAACTGATTAATGTGGAGACCTGCAGACTAGAGCGAAGCGAAAAGTGATTTGAATGAACCTGAGGGACTTCATCCTGCAGTATGAGGTTGCAGGGGGTGACTTCTGTGATGGTACCTTTGTAAAGTTATTACAAACCTACTGGTGGAAAAACCTTGACTGAGTTCCACTCTGAATCCTGGTTGTAGAAGCAACATGAAATTGAGCACAGGAAAGACTAGGAAAAGGAAGAACTGAGTTTCAGACTCAGATTTGCCTGTTATTAGCCTGAGATGTCTGGCATTGGTTGCTTAACCTTTCTGCAAGGATTGTATTGAACCATCCAATGCATCTTGTATGTGGGGACATTTTGGAAACACATAATACTGTGTAAGCATTGTTATTAGTAGGTAAAATGGTAAAACTGAAATGAAAGAAGAACACCCTGCCCAGCCCTGCCACCCTAACAACTCATTTCCTCTTTTGGCATTTCTTAGGGTTTTCTTGTCAGTGGGCACAGCACTTCTGTCAGTATCTTTGGCTCCGAGGAAGTCAGTGGAATGAATGACTTCAAGGCTTTGAAAAATAAATTAATGGCTTATTGTGGGCAGTGACTTGTTTTATCCCAAAGCCAGTAATGTGAGGTACTTGAACCAACCACAAATTAATTCTTCTACTATATTTGTGACAGTGTTAGGGTTACAGGTATACCCTAAGCACCATTGCCATATAATTCTGTTTCTGGATAACTGATAACGTGCAACCGTGTTGGGACAACAAATCAGTGCTAACCTCTCTGGGGAAACTCAAGTGCAATTGTGAGATGTAAATCTCCATCCACAGGCTCTGCAAAGCGGGGAATAGAGGAGTGGCTGCTTACTGTGGGAAATGCACAGACATGACTAAGAGTAGAGAGTTGTACATTCTGCCTCCCAAAACTCTTCCTCATATGACTTTCTCCAAAGCCTTCTCAGAGGACACTGAATTCACCTAGGAACTTTGAGAAATGTGAGATGATTCAGTTCTGCTGGCAGCAGTGCCTTTCCTGTTACTGATTATTGGCTACCCTGGTGCTCATTTCCTTTGTACTGAGTCATGTGCACACAGAGAGAGATTACCAGGGAGTGATGTTATAGAAATGACATAAGTGTGGCGAAAAGGTTTGGTTCCCTTATTTTGCATGATGATCTCTCAGTGTGCGTTTTATTATGTTTATATTTAAATGTAAAGTAATTGCTATTACTGCACTACTGTGTTTGATGCCTACCCTGTGCCAAACATTAGGTACTTTATGTTTATTATCTCCAATCCTAAGTAACACCTTCAAGCTAGGTAGTTTTATTGATGAGGAAACTGGTGTGGATAGGTCAGAATAAACTGTTCTAGGCCTTGCAGGCTGAATTTGAAATCATCTCATCACCTTTGTAAATCTCACAGGGCCTGAGCTCTTTAGGTCAAACCTGCTGCCTCCCATGTTCAGGGAATAAGCTTAAGAAGTTCAAGGAAAGTACTTGCCTGTTGAGGCATGTTTTCCTAGTTACAAAGTGCTTAAATTGTTTTGTGGGTATGTGGAACATTCTTCCCAGAAGCTGCAAGCCTCCTAGGGATTCCCTCGTTCTGTGTTTTGCCCATTCTTTAAGTCACGGATGCCCAATGTGAAGAGGTCACATATGTTCATAATGCCTCGTGAGCATCACTGTCATGCTATTGCCGGAAGGGGGACCAGGAATAGGGATTGGCAGCCTGGATTTTGTGACTAAATAGTTGATTTCTTTGATAAATGGTTGTCTCATTCTTTTTTTGTTAATTGTTTTATTGAGGTATACTTTATATGCCATAAAATTCACTCATTTTAAAGTATAGACCGAAATGATTTTTTTGTGGGGGAGTTTTCCTTGGGAGACAGGGTCTCTTGCTCTGTCACCCAAGCTGAAGTGTAATGACACCATCTTGGCTCACTGCATCCTCTGCCTCCGGGCTCATCTCAAGCCATCCTCCCATCTCAGCCTCCCGAGGAGCTGGGACTACAGGCATGCACCATCACGCCCGGCTAATTTTTGTATTTTTTGTAGAGACTTGATTTTGCCATGTTTTCCCAGGCTGGTGCACAAGCAATTCACCCGCCTGGGCTCCTAAAGTACTGGGATTACAGGTGTGAGCCACCACACCTGGCCTTGAATGATTTTTAGTAGATTTACAGAGTGGTGCCGCCATTGCCACAATCTGATTTGGAAATACTTCCATTGCCCCAAAAGAAACTTTGCAACAGTTGTCTCAGTTTTAAACTGCTCTTTTAAGGTACCCTTCTCTGATACGCTGTCAGGTTCTCCAGCTGGCTATGAAGAGGAAGAAATCATCTTTAAAAATTATTTAAGTAAAATTTTTTTATTTTAATTTTTGTGGGTACATAGTGGGTGTATATATTTATGAGGTACATGAGATGTTTTGGTTCAGGCATGGAATGTGTAATAATCACATAATGTAAAATGGGATATCTATTCCCTGAAGCATTTTTTTTTGTGTTAAAAACAATCCAGTTATATTATTTAATTTTAAACAATATAGCATTCACCATATGTCAGGCACCGTTCTAAGTGCTTTATGAAGATTAACTCATTGAATCCATTGATTCCTCATGACACACTTTGAGAAAGGTACTCTGAATATTTGTAAATTACAGATAGAGAAACAGAAGCATAGAAAAGTTAAATAGATTGACCAGTGTCACAGAGCTGGTAATGATGGAGTTGGGAATCAAAATGTGTTATTCTAAGCACTCTAAAGCACCTGATGAGACCAGAAAGAATGGGGGAACCAGTAGCTAACTAGATGGATGGAAGGCATCAGGAAGAGTAAGCCAGTACCCTCTAGGAAACAGCCAGGCCTTCAGATAGCCCTAGGTCTCAGATACCTTAGTATGGAATTAAATAAGATCCGATAAATCCATCCCGGTGGACTGCATGGCATTTGTCAGTAATCTAGGATTCCTCTGTCCACTTACCCTCCTCTCTTTTGCCTTGGTATCATAGGGAGCAAAACATGCTTCGATGGACTTCTGCTTTCTATATTGGACCTCAAAGAGCTACAGTGATGTGCTTTTGAGGTCCCTTACCTGAGGGGGTTGGGGATTGGGGGCATCTGTTCTAGTCAAAAGGTCCTTGGTGAGGGTCTGAATAGCCTGGTCTGGAATGATCTGTGGGAGGAACTGGGTCCATTGCCCCATGTCCTTAGCCCACCTCCTTCCTCTTCTTTTGCAAATGGTTGTCTTATGGTTGGTGGGTCTGCCCATTAACCTTGCCTATTTTGAAGCCTGGGACCATTTCTTTGTTTAGGGGAATGGCCTTTTGATCTCCTAGTGTGCTAGGATTCTGGGGAGGGAAGCTCATGAGACTGGTATCGTGATTAAGTTCAGCTGTTCACTAAAAATTACCTTTCTCTGAATTTGGAAGATAGCAACCATGGTAGTAATTCCCTCTTGGCCTCAAAGGGAAAATGACCACTCTAGTTTTTGTTTAGCATTCCCCTGTCCTTAGGGCACAAAAACCTTGTGGAAGTATTGGGTGGTACACATGAAGGAACCCCGTGCTGGATGTCTGTCCACCTTTGTGTTTAGTAAATATAATGGATTAGCACATTGGGTGGGAGGAAAATTTGACTCTTCACACTTAATGTGTAATGTACTTGGAATTTATTAATTGATTGATTTGCTGCTTGTGTTTTTTGGGTCTACCATCTTTTTTTTTTTTTGGGATGGAGTCTCACTCTCTCACCCAGGCTGGAGTGCAGTGGCATGATCTTGGCTTACTGCAACCTCCGCCTCCCATGTTCAAGTGATTCTCCTGCCTCAGCCTCCTGAGTAGTTGGGATTACAGGCGTGCGCCACCATGCCCGGCTAATGTTTGTGTTTTTAATAGAGACAGGGTTTCACCATGTTGGCCAGGCTGGTCTCGAATGCCTGACCTCGTGATTCACCCATCTTGGCCTCCCAAAGTGCTGGGATTACAGGCATGAGCCACCACTCCTGGCCCGGGCCTACCATCTTTTTATTCTGCCAAGTTATGCCCCTCCATTTGCTTCTGGCAGACTTTCATCCAGTTCAAGGCCCTTTTAACTTGTCAAAGGTCACAAGAAGATGCTCAAGAGGGAATCAGAGTGAGTATGTGGAATGCAGGGTATTCTGTCAAAACCATTAGAATATATTAAAAATTGGAAAATGCCAAAGCTTGAAACACCATGTCTGGTATAACACATTGGGTGCCCATAGGAACATTTTGATCAAACGATGGCGTTGATACAAGGGTGCTGAGTTTGTGTTGTTAATTCACTTTTAACTCTTCATGTATCATTTTTGTTCTAGTTGGAAACTGGAAGAAATTTTTGGAGCTGAAAAGAACTTTAGCAAACCTTCAAAATCAACCTGCTCATTTTACATAAGTAGGCATTGAAACCTAAGAATGATCAAGTCAGTTTTCCAAAGCCCTATAAAGAATTACATGAAAGGAGCAGTCCAGTTTTCTGGGTTAATTTTCTGGTGCTTTTTCATTCTGAAAATTCAATATGGCTAAGGACGGGTCTATGAGATCTTACTTTCTAGGTAAGAGTGCTATGTGCTACTTCAGTAAAGGAATTGGAGACAGAGTTATTTGAGATGGAGTAACTGCCAAGTAGTCTTATAATTTCCCTCCATTTTGTCCTGGTGGTTAATCCTAAATTGGACTTCAGGATTCTCAGTGCAGTGTAATAAAAATGTTAGTAAAATCTCTGTATGTGGCAGTTACAGAAACTTTTTTTAATTACATAGTATTTTTCTGACAATTCTGTTCTTAAATTTCTTTGGCTTTATTTTCAAACAGAAACCAAAAATAAAAGGAAATGATTGGTAGTCCTTCTTATACGTGTACTAATTATACTGCTTTTTAATTAAAAAGTATTATAACAAAACGTCCATATATATTAATATACCAGAACCACTTAAAGTTATACAGTCATGTTTATACCAGGTATTTTTATTGTGAAACATGCCCCAAACACATCTTGAGTGGAGGTTTAAGTATGTCTATAACATTGGAAAGAGATAAGAGCCTTCCTTTGGTTAATAGAAGTCAAGGTGTAATGCCTTTGCGGTTTCCTATCTGTTTCTAATCAATAGTTCTTGGCATTTTCCAAATGTCTTCCCCCATCCCATCTCTCTGGTATGAGCACTTCAGGAAACAAACTGTATTAACTTTGGCCAGAATACATAGAGAGGGTTGCAGGACCTTTTTTTGTGGAGGATTCTCTGACTTCGTAGGTTGAGTATCTCCTCTATTAGCCTTTGGGTATATGTTGTGATAGATTTATGGTAGGTATAAATCATTTCCAGGATGATGAAGATGTTTTAACGTCTGCCTCATTGTGTTATGTAAAAATATTTAAGTGTTACGGCATCTGAGTAAATGGAGATGGGTGATAGGGAGAAAGGGAGCGAGGAAGAGAAGTTCAGGGTTCTTTAGGCCACAATGGACCTTGAGCTGTGTGTCATTTCGCTGTTTATTTTTGTGTGGGTGTCTGTGGCTGAAATGCTCTCCAAAATATCTGTAGGAATAACAGCTGTTATTAGGAGTAAGTCAGACAGGGTACTTGTGTATTTAGAAGACCTTTTAAGCACTGGTAGCAGCCTAGACAAGTAGCCAGTAGAAAGAGACAAAAGATAGTGGCCCCTTGGTTGTGGTTGCCATAGCCCTTAGTATGTTTGACCGCTTGCTTAGAGTTGTGTTCCAAATGCAGGAGCCATGTGGCTGTGTGCTTTCAGGCATTGTTTGTATATAGAGTTCTTGAAAATTCATCTCACTTCTCAGGTCACAAGATGAATACATACTCAGCCTTGATGTGAAATGCCTTCTTTTGATCATCAGTGCAGACACAGTGGTTCTGACTTCATTGGTCACAGGTGGGGCCCAGATACTGATTTTTTTCAAAGCTCCTCAGATGATTCTGATGGGCAGCTGATAATGAGATTTTTTTTTTTTTTTTTTTTTTAAGGAACGCAGAAGCATATAAAGCAACAATCTGTTTTGCATATATGCAGTGCGGGGTATTTAGAAAATCTGTTTATAGCCTATTCCTATTGTCAACTTGAATTACCATAAGGAAATATATTTAAAGTTTAGCCTTATCACCTGTTTGCATTAGGCAGCAGTCTCTAAGAAGCCTAACAGGTATTTGTAAGAAAAGCAAATTTTAAGCACAACTGATCCATCTAAAGAAATACATAAAAAATCAAGCATTTGTGGCCCATACTCTTCCCACTTTGCCCCTTGGTCTCTACCTCATGGCTCAGATGGCATGTAATAGCGAGTCAGTGTTTTTGTATTACAAAATCCCCTTCTGACTCCTGGTAGGAGAGAATTGTATCAACCTGGTTTGTTTCTTCTTCTCTATGTTGGAATGGTTAGGAGCTGGGAAGTCATTCTGAGTAGGTCCCAAACCAGCATAAAATGAAAATCAGTGCTGGTATCCACTGTGTCCTAAAAGATACTTACGGGAAAGAGGGAAACCAGATGGGAAGTTTAAAAGCAGAGAGACGTTAATGCTTTAAAATCATTGTTTGGCTGGGTGCAGTGGCTCACACCTGCAATCCCAGCACTTTGGGAGGCTGAGGTGGGTGGATCACTTGAGGTCAGGAATTTGAGACCAACCTGGCCAACATGGTGAAACCCAGTCTCTACTAAAAATAAAAAATTAACCAGGCATAGTGGCGTGCTCCTGTAGTCCCAGCTACTCGAGAGGCTGAGGCAGGAGAATCCCTTGAACCCTGGAGACAGGTTGCAGTGAGCCGAGATCATGCCACTGCACTCCAACCTGGGCAATAGAGTGAGACTCCTCCTTAAAAAAAAATAAATGAAATCATTTTATGATTTTTTAATTTCGATTTTTTTTTTTTGCAACATAATATCTCTCTTAAAAGTGAGACTAAAAGTTTCAAGGTAATATGTGAAGTGAAAACATTTCAAAAGGGTAGAACATGGGAAGATAAGACTTCCTCTTCATCATGTCAATTCTCTTCCCCAACATTAGTGTTTGAGATAACCCCTATGAAGCTTCTTATAAATCCTTCCAGAATTGTGTATGCAGTCAAGCAGGGCCCGTGGGATTGGATATATGTATTGTATTTAGATTATAGTAGGAATGACTCCCCCTGGGGTTGTGCAGTGCACATACCCTTGGCCACACATGGTCACCCTATATGCAGAGTATACTCTACCTTTAAAACAATACAAAATAGGATTACACTCAGTGTACTGTGCTGTACCTTGTCTTTTTCAATTAACAGTATATAATGGAAACTTTGCCATTGTCTTTAAAGGATATTGCCACACTGTCAAATTGCCACATTCCCTCTTTATAAAAGGCAACACCTGTTTAAATTACCAGTGGTGTATGAGAGTACCTGTCTCAACCCATTCTTGCCAACTTTGCATTTTATCAGATTTGAAAAATGTTTGCTGATTGGTAACGTATTCATTCCAAAAATGTTTTAAGTGACTTCTGTGTGCAAGGCTTCATGCTCCATCCTGCAAAACAAAAGCAAATCAGAACCATGCTTTCTTCTTTTCTAGATGTCTGTGGTTTAGTGGCAGTGAGGGACAAAAAAAGCAAACCACAATTTACAATTATTTTATGTACAAATTTATCATGGAAAAAAAGGGGCAGCTGTAGTAAGCCATTATGGTTTCATGTAAAGTTGAAAATGCCATAGAAATATGGCTTATTGCTCTTTGTGTTGCCTGCAGTATTTTTCTTCTCATTTTCCATTTAGTTTCTTGATGTCTTCTAGGTTAGCTTATTTCATAATTGAAGAGCCTTTTTCCTTTTGATGCATCAAATATATGGTAGATAGCCAACTTTTTAAGGGCTCTCTTTTAAAAACCTTCCTGAAATGATACCATTTTACTCTTTTTGAAAGGACTTCTATAAAATATCTAGGGAGGTTGAGAAGAGTCTAAGAATTTATTTCTAACCGTTTTGACTAATTGTGTTCTATAATTCTGTGATGTGGCTATTGATCTTAAGTCATTAGTGACTTTGGATAGAGATAGTTCAAGTGGTGGGGTAGAAAGTGTTTCTAGTTATAATGTGTCACATTCCTCAAGGTCTAGTCTAATGTCTGATGCTGTTTTTCTTGTCTGTCTAGAGATTGATCTAACACTGCTGCATGAAAATAGTTAAAGCTTGCATGTTCTCACTTACAAGTGGTAGCTAAATGATGAGAACACATGGGCACATGGTGGGGAACAACATACACTGAGGCCTGTTGTGTGTGAGGAGGGAGGAGGGAGGTGGGAGGAGGGAGAGCCTCAGGAAGACTAGCTAATAGATGCTGGGCTTAATACTTTGGGTGATGGGATGATCTGTGCAGCAAATCACCATGTTTACCTATGTAACAAACCTGCGCATCCTGCACATGTACCCCCAGACTTAAAATAGAAGTTGGAAATTTTAAAAAGCCTTAGAGGAACAGAAAAAAAAAAAAAAAAAAGAAAACGGTTAAAGCTGAAGACAGCATGCAGTGTCCAACCAAATGTGTCCATGCAGAGCTGCCCCTTCCTAGGCCGGTGCCCCTGCCTTACGTTGTGTGTAAACTCTTGATCCTTTTCTAGGCCTAGTGAAGGGTCTAGCTGTGGGAAGTGGAGCGTGAACTGGGAATAACTTCCTGCCTCTAGCGATTCATTTTTCTTTTCAGCACCATTTCAGAGATAGAGGCTTTACTGAACTTTGAAGAGAGAAAGACTAAGAGCTTAGTATTTCAGTGTGCCAGCTATTGCTGACTTGCAGTAAAGAACTGTTGCCAAATTAATGTGGTTGGTATTTACTGACAGATCCCTTAGATGGCCTTCTTCTTTTGTCTTTTTTTTTTTTTTTCCTCTTTTCCCTTCTAAGACTTCTGTGGCATCTATCTTCAATTGGTCTTCAGTTTTGGGGAAACGCTCTTTCATTTTTAATTTCTAAGTTTTTAGAAATTGATGCTGTCAGATGTGTCTGAATTGACACACTATGATGGGGATCTAAGACCTCCTTTTGTCCCTGGGGCCTATGAACGTTACACTAAGCAGGTTGGAATTTCTGTGCTGTAGTTTTCTTCTCTGTAATATGAAGGTGCTGGCTAAGTAATCTGACATCTTGTTTATTCACCTCAAAAATTCTGTGCATATATTGCATTTACATATCTATGTTGGATTTTTAAAAGATGTGGCATAGGTGATGGGTTGATAGGTGCAGCAAACCACCATGGCATATATCATTTACTTATGTAACAAACCTGCACATCCTGCACATGTACCCCTGAACTTAAAAAAAACAAAACAAAACAAAACAAAACCAGTGGCAGCAGATGTGTGCTCTGAGCAGTTGGTTATGTTGAAATCTTTATAATACCGGTTTTATCAAATTATGACTCACTATGCTTTCACTTGCAAAATAAAGTGGTTTTCATTTTCTATGTGGAAGTTCAGAGACTGTACTCTGCTTGAGTTTTGGAAATGAGTTCTCATGTTAGTCCATTTTAGAACTTGCGACCAGGCTATCCTTTGTCTCTTCCTTGACAGAGAGCACTGGGTTGCCAACGTGCACTTGTGTGCACACTCACCTTTTTTCTTCTCTTTATTAATGTTCTGTTATAGGCAAAATGAACATTGTGCTGAAGGTATGTTAATTCATTTAGTTGGGAATGAGTGAAATATCATTTTCTGATGGCCTTCTGAGCCAGACCTATGGGGTATGTTGAAGACATGAACATTGCAATGCAATTTAATGTTTATATAGCCGCTTTTACTTCCATTAATCTCTTTCTTTAAAGGTTGATTAAAGATTTATTTCAGGCCAGGCATGGTGGCTCACACCTATAATCCTAGTATTTTAGGAGGCTGAGGCGGGCAGATCGCCTGAGCTCAGGAGTTCAAGACCACTCTGGGCAACATGGTGAAACCCTGTCTCTACTAAAATACAAAAAATTAGCGGGGCATGGTGGCGTGTGCCTGTGGTCCCAGATACTGGGGAGGCTGAGGCACCAGAATTGCTTGAACTCAGGAGGTGGAGGTTGCAGTGGGCCAAGATCATGCCACTGCACTCCAGCCTGAGTGATAGAGTGATACTTGTCTCCAAAAACTATATATTTATATATTTATTTTAGCAAATTCTGGAATTATGCCCTCCCCACCCCCCTTTTATTTTTGCTGATTGATGTTTAAAAGTGGACCTTTAAAAAATGTAATTCCAAGATTGCCTTGCATCTGGTTTGAATGATTGTGTTTTGCTTTACAAGGGGCAGAATGACTTTTGGGGCCGCATGCTCAGCCAACTTTTTGTTCGCTGCTTTCTGCAGGGATCTGGAGAATAATGGTCCTTTTTAAGGCCAATTGTTACTGTCTTTCTCACACAAAGGAAAAAAGAGACGACCTTTAGGAAACACTGCTTTAAATCATCTTGCTTGAATACTAATTATCTGTTGCTTCCTTCAAAAATGGAGAAAATAGCCCCCACCCTCATAGGCTTATTAAAAGGCTCAATTATGATAATGGTGTGAAAACTTTGAAAATTAGACTTCAGAGATATTGAGTTAATCTAGGATTATTTATCAATATCTTAGTAACCAAAAGTTTAAAAATGTGTTTTGTCTACCAACTGGGCTGCATGTGCACGGTTAATCCAAAAGGCTCAGCTTTTCAGCAAATGGAGAAAGATTCACTTCTTTATGGATCACGTGATGAGATGAAACACATTTCATTGTAGCTGCTGAAAAAATAGCAACATGTTTTTGAAACCATTGTGATTTTGTATTGCAGTCACTAAACATCAAATATATCATTTTTATGTTAAGGTGCCCTAATTTGTGTTGTTATATAAAACTTGGAGTGCTTTGACTACATAGGAGAAATTAATGTGCCGTGTATCTGTTTTAAAGATGAAATCTGAGCTCAGCATGAGGCTCATGCCTGTAATCCCAGCACTTTAGGAGGCTGAGGCAGGAAGATCGCTTGAGTCCAGAAATTGGAGACCAGCCTGGGCAACATAGGGAGACTTCATCTCTACAAAAAATAAAAAAAAATAGCCAGACATGGTGGCACATGTGTATAGTCCCAACTTCCTGGGAGGCTGAGCTGGGAGAATTGCTTGAGCCTGGGAGGTCAAGGCTGCAGTGAGCTGTGATCACACCACTGCACTCCTGGCCTGGGCAACAGAGTGAAACCCTATCTTAAAAAAAAAACAAAAAAAAAAACCTGAAAATTTAAATCTGAGAAGGATTCTGAATATTTTTGAGAAAATATTTTATTCCTGTCTCTGTTATCTGTGTGTATATGTAGATACACATAAAATTTTATGAAATGTGGTTTATGTGATTATCATCAGTATTTGGCTAATGTCTATGTAAAAGAAAAATGGGGCCCACATGCTGAATATGTGTTTTTTCCTCATAAATAGGGGACTGGTGGTTGGTTGCTTTTCTTTTTTTTTTTTATTTTTTTTTAACAGGCTCAGATGATTCTGTCTTCATCTCCACTTTGCTCCCATTCTGGCACTGCCTGTGCGGACTGAGCATGTGAAAGCTTGACATCATGATTCAATCATTCTCTGATTTTGCAATAATTCAAAGCAGAGCGGAAGCATAGTGAGAGAATCATGCCAGTTTTCTTAAGGTCTGATACACCCATCCTAATTTACAGTATTGTTCTAAAGATGCACAAGGAAACACACACGCACGCATACACACACCCCAGTGAGACATCTGAAGGGATTTGGCTGCCTCCTGTTCCTTTCCTGTCTCCTCCCTTTGTTTCCAGATGCATCAGCAGATGGCCGTCCAAAGCTCTAAATTTGTACCTTGTGTGACCTTTAGCCTGGAGAAAGGCAAATTTATTCCAAGGGTAGACTTCCCTGCCATTGCAAGTAGACCTTTTGTCAGTCGTTATAAATAAACTCAAGTCTTTGGATGTTCCTTCTGAGGTTGAATTGGCATAGGAGGCTGTTAATTAAACTGTAGCCTTTCTTGGGACTCTAACACATTTTAAAGATGAGTAAGACAACATTGGAGGTGCTCCCTGATAGTCCTGCGGTGTAGAATAATACAGGAGAAGCTCCAGGATTCATGTCCTGAGAGCTGGCTTCAATAGAAGTTTTCAGGTTGCATAGCAGGCATGGGCGTGAACTTTGGAGTCAGGCAGAGCTGGGTTTGAGTTCTGCCTCTGCTCTATACTAGCAGTGCTTACCTCATGGAGCTGTTAGCATTAAATGAGGAGGTATTTATCTGTCATTTCCCAGAACTGATCCAGGACCTAATAGTTGCTGAATAAATGGTAGGCCACTTAATTTTATATCACAAGAGCACATTCTTAAATCTCTGTTCAAGGACAGGAGGCCCTGGAACTAACTAATGAAGGAAAGGGAAATTGCTATGTGCCACCAAGCAGTGGATCAGAAAAAGAATACGAGAATAATTTTATTAGCACTTATAATTCACTGCCTTATGTGCGTTTCAACTATTGCAAAATGACAGTATGCAAGAGTGTAGGTTGTCTTACAGACGAGCTACAAGCTACAAACGACGCTTTTGTTTGTGGCAGCTCATTTTAGGGAAGAAGTCATCCAGGTTACCATGCGTTTGTAGAGCAGAAGACTTAAAAGTGGACAAAGGAAGTTGACATTATTCTGGAGGATAGAAAATCAACCCAACTTCTCTTCTCTTTCCATCACCGGACTCTGGGTGAGCTTGAAAATGGGAAGTCTTTTTTGCTGTGTAGTGAGTCAACTCTTAATATAGTCTACTGTGGATATCAGGGTTGGTCTGACTGTAAAGTTGCATGCCCCTTGACACAGTGCTTGGGTGAGAGATGACAGAGGAACAGCTGGACAAAGTAAATGGGGTGAGGATAATGGCCTGGGGGTCCTTGGGGAAAACTTGTCACCACCTTAGGTTGGCTGTGACTGTTTACTAAACTGAGCTGTGATCAGAGGCTGAGAGATAAAGCAGGCCAACATTTCCTTTTCTTATTACTGCGTTCTTCTAGTTCTTCCCCCATAATTGGCCCCAACCTTCTAAAGAAAAGGCTCTGTAGACAGCAGTGGGAGAAAATCAGTCTGATATAGTCTGGAGAAAATCTTTGTCCTGCCCTGTTTTCCTGTAGCTTTGAAAATCTCAAATGCAAAGCCAAACAATGAATTATTATTAATATGATAGAGGAAACTGGTACAATTAATGTCATGGAAGGAGAAAGCCCATTTTGAGTAGGAACAGAAGGACATTTATGAGGGGAAAGTTGGCTGGGTAGGGCAAAACTGAGTAGTAGAAAATTTAACTGTAATTATTCCATTGAATTTTTTTAGAAGGACTCTTCAAATTGTTGGAAGTTGCTTAGTAATTAGCATAGTAACCATTTACAAAATACACTCTGACCTAGAGCAGCAGGGAAGGGAGTCAGAGAGACAAATTTTGTGCAGACTGTCAGCTATGGCAGGAAAGTACTCACAATGAATTTCCACGTTAGGTCAGGCCCATGTAAAATTTACAAATGGCAGGGGGTATGGAGGAATAAAGGCATTGGCATTGCATGTGACCTGGTGGCCCTTTGAAAACTGTGTTTGGGGTTTATGTTTCTAGTTGCAGCTAAATCTGAATTTGAGATTTTAATCCTTTTGAACGAAACTAGGTCTAAGAATTAGACATTTGATCTCATGCATCTTATCCAGCACACAGAAACTCGAGCGCTTCCTTGACTTTGACATAATCTGGATCCCAGCTGGTGCTGATTTTAGTTTCTGTGAAGTGATTAGGGATTAGGTGGCACCATGGTAAGGCAGGGTGCTGTGGTGGCAGGGTCTTCCCTCCGAGCGGAAGGGCCCTTGCAGAACACAGCAGTGAGTGTTTTAACCAGCCTACTCCTGCTTGCCCCAGAGGGCTGAGAGTTGGTTTTTAGGTAGCTGATTTGTTTGTTATTGGCTATAATTAGGCAGGTAGGCTTAGCTCCTTTAATTACTCATGCTACTTTGCGGAAGGAAGCGTAAGCTGCTTATTCAGAGTTCCAGGGCCAGGACTTGGGTGGGAATTCTTTGGCAGGGCCAGCTGCAGAATTAGCATTAATGTGATACTAATCCCTGGGATGGCCCCTCAGAGCAGTGTACCCAGATGTTTGTTTTTCACATCCAGGGTCCACAAACATGTGCTCAGTAGTGTCCAGTAGGCTCTAGCGCTCAACATCTAGATGGCATGGTTTATGGCCAAGGAGCTTTTAGCATTGGTCAAAGTCTCAAGCAGAGGGACCAGAGATACAGTCTAGAAGGTGTTCTTATATTTAATCTCTCTCTGGAGGCATTGGACTCAAATGGCCTAAATTTTTTGACTCAGATACCTGTACATACATGTACACCCCTCACCTTGCTGTCTTCACACATTTGTTGAAGGGAAAATGAGGCCAGGCATGGTGGCTCACTGCTGTAATCCCAGCACTTTGGGAGGTTGAAGTGGATGGGTCACTTGAGACCAGGAGTTTGAGACCAGACTGGGCAACATAGCAAAACTCTGTCTTTCAAAAAAATCTAAAGGGCAAATGGGATGGATTACGTAAAAAGCATTCAGAAAATAATTTGTTTTGTATACAGCAAAATTATCTATATTTAGATATGCCATGTTGGTTATTATACCTGGGCATCTCTTTTTCTTCTGTCACTTGTGCTTAAGATTTGTCTTCACATATGGTAAATACCTGCATACCATTATTGATGAGATGGCTTTCCATGTAGTTAGTGGGATGTACACTGATATTAGGATATTAGGAAGAACCTCAGACCAAGTATAAATGGCTAAAAAAAAAAAAAAAAAAAAAGCCCTCACAAGTGATGGTGTATTGGTAAAAGTGGTAAAAAGAGAAGAGAGGGTCTCTAGAGCATCTCTCTTGAATATAGAGATTCTAGCATTTTAATTTTGTTCAAGGTGGGATTGACAGATACAGCTAGTTGAATTTTCAGGAAGAGAAAAATAGTTTAACAAACCAAATTGCTAATCATGTTCTCAGCCAGTTGCTGTAATATTTTGGTGTTTTATTGTGTGATATTTTATAGGAGTTAGAGGGATCCTAATTGTCCCTTTCTAGAAATATGTCAGGGTGCAGAGATTTACCAGGTGGCCCCCACCACAATACTACCTTGACCCAGCCTGGACTGCTGGTTAGAGCCCCAAAGATTGTTCCCTTCATTTTAGGTTTTCTCTACGGTGCTATAGCATGTATATATAAAATGTTGTTTCTGCCACCAAAAGACCTGCTTAGTTGTTTTTTTTTTTTTTCCTCTCATTTCATTCCCTGAAGATACCTCAAATACAAAACACCATGCAGTATTGCAATCCCATGCTTGATAAGTTTGGGACTTTTCCAACTTCCTCCCCCCATTACTTTTTTTTTTTTTTTTGAGACAAGGTCTGGCTCTGTCACTGAGGCTGGAGTGCAGCGGCACTATCTTGGCTCACTGCAACCTCCACCTCCCGGGCTCAAGCCTGCCGAGTAGCTGGTGCACACTACTCTGCTTGGCTAATTTTTCTAATTTTGTAGAGATGAGGGTCTCACTCTGCTGCCCAGGCTGGTCTTGAACTCCTGCAATCTGCTGACCTCAGCCTCCCACAGTGCTGGAATTAGAGATGTGAGCCATCTCTCCTGGCCTACACATATTAATGTAAAAGTTGGGAACTACGTGGTATCTAGTATAAAACATCTCAGAATTTCAGTGGCCTATTGTGAATCTGACCTAAAAGCTCAGTATAGATGTTCTTGGTAGGTGGGTTGCATATTTCTCTCTTTTTGTACCTTACTATCCCCTGGGGCTTTGGAGTCCTCGGAATCCAGCTGACCTATGGAAAAGAGAGGATGAAAACTCTCCATTTTGCCGCCTTTGCCTGGAAGTGATGTATATCACTTTCTCCGGTGTTTCTGGTAGTGAGAAATGGTCTCAATAACCAATCTAGTAATTGATAGAAATGGTCTGGTAAATGTAGTCCTTGGTGGAAAGCTACTTCCCAGTGACAAGTTCGTAGTAAGAAGGGGGAAGTGGGAATTTTGGTGGACAAGTAGCCCCCTCTGTCCATGATATTTATATGTTCCAAGAATCTAGATTGGGCAGTATCTTCGTTTGGGTGGAAATAACAAAAATACCATAGACTGGGTGGCTTCAACAACACATTTCTCACAGTCCTGGAGGGTGAAAATCCAAGATCAAGGCATTGGCATGGTTTGCAGATAGCTGCCTTATTGTCTCCTCATATGGTGGAAAGAGAGACCGCTGGTTTCTTCATCCTTTTATTAGGGCACTAATCCCATTTAAAAGGGCTTCACCCATATGACTTAATTGTTTCCCAGAGGCCCCTTGTCAAAATACTATCACATTGAAGATTTAGAGATCACCATATGAATTTGTGGGGTGGGGAAAGGGGACAAAAACACTCACTTCATAGCAGATGGTATGGATATTGTGGACCTAGACATTGGATTTGCTGCTATGTACCTGACATGGAGCAAATATACCTCTTGGGGTATATTTCACCACTGGCCATGCCTGTTTGCATAGCTTGTTGTCAAGATTAATTGAGAAAGAATGTCTGATAGTATATTGAGCGAGAAACTTACTGTAACTGCAAAGCAATGGTAGAATAATAATGATGCACCCCCTCTGCAGTGAAAAAGATGCTGTAGCCCAGCAGTAATGGTATTGACTCATGAAACCACTTCTGACCTGCAGCAGGTTGCTGGATTGATTTAGTGCTGCTTTTTTTTTGGAAACAGTCTTGATTATGCTTTTTTACAGTCTATTAGTTCGTGTGAAACAGTATATTTTACAGTCTATCAGTTTGTGTGAAACTGAGAGCAACGATGGTGACTCTCATAGCTAGGATACCGTGGTACCTTGATAAGAATTCCAGATTCAAACAACAGAAACAAAAGTGACACAGTAGTCCCCGTCTTGGGCAGTCTTCAAGCACATCTCGAACAGTTATATAGTTGGTCTTTGAATATGACTGCCTTTTGGCTGTTTCTTCAATTTATGTAAAAGAGGCCAGTTTGAGGCCATTGGCTCAGTACTCTATCACTCACATCTGTTGTAAAAGGCATTAGAATCTGTGGAGTAAGGAAAAAACAGAGCCTTTATGAAATGTGCACTTGAAATGAGAGATGTTTGTCTTAAGTTTGGACATGATAAATAAGACTTACATGGAAACTTTGGAAGCTGTTTTAGTGAAATTTGCCCTTAAGGTCTTGTCTTCTCTTATTGCAAAATGATGAGGCAGAATGCCCAAATGTTAGCGTTTGACATGTGAAGAAAAGGAAAAATTGGATAAAAAGTGGAGAATATGTTCAAATTTCTCTAATACAAGCATTAGAGAAAATAAGAAGGCCTATTCAGCATTGGGTTTAAATAGGGAATAAATAGGAAATGGTGTCATGCATTATTTACTCACTGTTTTTCTAGGGACAGTCATTCTGGAATCAAAATCAATTGGTCAGCTTCACCTGGTAGCTAGAAGTAAAAGCATGGCAAATTCAGATGCCCTCAAGGGCCACACAGGTAACCTTAAGTGGGTGATGCAGGTTCTAAATTAGAGTGGCGAGTGGAAAGGTCAAGTCCCTGGAGGAAGAGGGAGAAAGTAGATATTGAAGCTTAATACAGAAATACAGGACCAGTGTTGTTACATCTATAGACTTTTAAAGGAGACTGAAATATATATATATTTTTTGAGACATATGACACTTAATGTCAGCTCAGGTGTTTCGAGATACTGTGTAGGTCAGTGAAAAATTGTCTGCAAGTCTTAATTTTCCTGAGAGCTACCTGTCTGTGGCGTCTATTTTAGTGGCCAGGGAAAGCAGGTTTGCTTCTTGGCATAGGATAGACAGGTAGGGCTCTTTGGTTTAGCAACATATTCTCTGAGTAAACAATCAGGCTACATTTTTGTAGTCATAGCGTCAGGGGGCTGATGCCATTTTTAATCACTTATAAAGCTCTAGGGGCAAATGGAGAACCTACTGTTAGTTGGTATTCTTTCATAAACTAAAATTTTATTTACTTTATAAAAATGCCATAATCAGTTGCCGGCACTTATGTTTCTAGTACCCGAGATTAGGAAATCCACAAAGATGGTTTTAACCAATTTAAGATCTCTTCAGTTACTTGAAAAGAAAGTGGAAAAAAAAGACATTCAGATTCTTCGCTGGCCTGTGAAGTGGAAGGAATTCAGTTTAATTGTGTGTGTGTGTGTGTGTCCATAGCTAATTTTAATGCAGGTTTAATGTCCCTTGGAGAAAAAGGTTCCTTGGTGTAGAAAATAATTATGTAATATATGAAAATGGTCAAAAAATGAAATATAATCAAGGGGAGCTGTTAATAGTCTTGCATGTCTTTTAAAAAACTGCTAGTTTTATTGAAAATTTATCAAACGTAACCTTTGAAAATAAGACAGGCTGTTATTTTCAAGGCTCAACGTTTATTTTTCCCAAGAGAAGACAAGTTTTGTTGGATATGTGTATGTTTTGGTTTTTTAATCAAGCCCGGCTTCATTTTCTTACTTTTATGTAATGGATATATGGTAATTAAATAAGAAAACAGATTAAATAAAACAGTTTTTACCTAAAAGATTTGTTGAAACCTGAAAGTGACCTTTGTAAGTCACCATCTTTTTCTGAACCTTCATCCATAAATTGGGAACAGTTTCCTCTATCTTGCAGATTGTTCTTTAGCATTAAATGAATATCTATATAATGTGCCTGTTGCAATACTTCTACGTAATAGGGACTCATTCCTTTCTTTGCTATCTTAACCCTGAAGACATCAGGGAGGGTGCTGACTCCCCATACTGATCCTAGCTGGGGAAAGAATATAGCTTGGGCTACTTTTGTTTTGGGGTTATATTTAAGTTAGTTTGGTCTAGTATGCTGTGTCTATGGTTCTTAGGCATCAGCATTTACCACTTTTATGAAACTCTCTGTAATATATAGCCATATGGCAGGTGCTTGGAGTGGTCTCACATTAATACATTTAAAAATCACATTTGTAGATTGCGGACAGAAAAGTCAGGACCTTAACCACTAGTAGAAAGCAGGTAATCAGCCTGCGTGTACTGCCAAGTGGACCTCTCTACTGAGAACATCTAATGATAAGCCACAAAATGAGAAGTGGAGTTGAAACCCCTTTGGATCAGCCTGCCTTAAGTAAATGGAAGAGTTGGGACTTTACTGCATGTTTATTATTATTTTATTTTTGGTAGGCACCAGGTCTTGCTGTGTTGCCCAGGCTGGTCTGAAATCCCTGTTCTCAAGTGATCCTCTTGACTCAGCCTCCCACAGTGTTGGATTACAGGTGTGAGCCACAAGGTCTGGCCTTTACTGCATGTTAATTTGGCATTTCAGCAGCCAACTCAGCTGGGAAGTTGCTTGCTTGTTGGGAAGACATGGGCAAGAGAAAAGTTTGATAAATGTGCATGCTGTGACTTTATGCTTGCGAAAAACCAAAATCTCACAATTGTCAGTACAGCCATAAATGCCAACATCTACTTCTGCTTCTTGACAAATGCATTGCTGATAAGGACAAGGGAAATGGCCCTCTTGACCATGTTTAGGGTCAGGAATTCTTCCCTTTGCCTTAGAATAAAAAATGGTGTTTTCTTGGAACATAAGATTGAAAGTGTCTTTACCGGATTCAATTTCTGTGACATCAGTTTTAGAAGCCCTCCTTGATGTATATGGGTAGTTGACAACAGTGAGTAACTTTGTGGTTAAAAAACAAAGAAGAGTAAGTTGTTACAGGTAGAGGCATGCAGACAACACATGCTTATTAGTGCCGGAAGTCCTTATCCAAGAGTCTGCATGCGGAACACAGAGGTGAATTTCATTCTGTTTCTTTGAAGCATTTTCTTATTCTTTTCACAGGAAAATGAGAGAGGACTTTTGTGGGAGTGATGAGAACACTACTTATGAAAGATTGTTTAGTTCTTATTTAAGTCTGAACTATGACTAAATCTTGCCAGCCTATCAGATGCAGTTGAAATGTGAACCTCTGCAAAACTGTGGGGATCAAAGAAAAACTGCCTTCACCTTGTCTTTTTCAAAGAAGGGGATATAGGGAAGGCAAGATCCTCTTCATGACTTTTTGGAAGTTTTTCTTTGATTTCTGTAGTCTTAACATTGGTCGACTACATAATATGTGCAGAGCACTAAGTGAGTTTATAGGTAATGAAATTTTAGACTTGGAGTTGACCTTAATGGTAATTTTATTCTACCTGCTTATTTTGAAAATGAGACAATTAAGAGTAAGTTTACTGCCTCTTTAGGAAGTTAATCTGTTTAACAGCTACGCATCTTTATAAATATTCTTGCGTTTTATGATGTAACAAGTGATTGATACTCACAAGCACACCCAGCACATTCAAATACAGATGATCTACCTCTGCTAGATAATAGTGCTAGAGAATAGTGGTACATTTTCTAGGAAGAGGTGGGATTTGAACCCATTTTAGTAAAAAGGGGAGGAAAGACAGATGTGGTGGTGCATGCGTGCAGTGCTAGCTACTTGGGAGGCTGAGGCAGGAGGATTTCTTGAGCCCATGAGTTTGAGGCTGCAGTAGGCTATAATCATGCCACTGCACTCCTAGGTGACACAGAGCAAGACCCTGTCTTAAAAATGGAAGAGAGGAGGCCAGGCGTGGTGGCTCAAGCCTGTAATCCCAGCACTTTGGGAGGCTGAGGCAGGTGGATCACCTGAGGTCGTGAGTTCAAGAGCAACTTGACCAACATGGAGAAACCCCATCTCTACTAAAAATACAAAATTAGACGGGCGTGGTGGCGCGTGTCTGTAATTCCAGCTACTCGGGAGGCTGAGGCAGAGAATTGCTTGAACCAGGGAGGCGGAGTTTGCAGTGAACTGAGATCATGCCACTGCACTCCAGCCTGGGTGACAGAGTGAGATTCCATCTCAAAAAAACAAAACAAGACAAAACATTGAGAGGGGGACTTGGAGCAGTAGAGTTAAAGTAGATGAGAACTGCGATAGGAAATGAGAATTGGTGGTGTGTGATAATTTGTGGAATCAGATATTGAGAGTGGGAGTTCCTACCAGAGTGTGTCTGTGTGTGTTTGTTTTTTAAAATAGGAAATGGTGGCTAGGGGAGTTTTTTGTGTTAAATCTGTGTTGTTGGGGAGTTTTTGGTTGGTGAGGGGGGACAGGGTGACCAGATGAGGAACCGATAAAATTTAGACACCTGAGAAAGAAAGGGAGGAAATGGACTAACATATTCTCAGGTAGTTAACCTCTCCTCAGCCTCATCTACTGGTCTACTGAACGTTATCAATTCCCTTAATGAGCCATACTTCTCACTTCTGCCTTCCTTCCTTCCTTCCTTCCTTCCTTCCTTCCTTCCTTCCTTCCTTCCTTCCTTCCTTCCTTCCTTTTCTTTCTTTCCTTCT
>NW_012103343.1:3018575-3050123 GCF_000951045.1 Mandrillus leucophaeus
CTCTTGTTGCCCAGGCTGGAGTGCAGTGGCGCAATCTTGGCTCACTGCAACCTCCTTCTCCCGGGTTTAAGTGATTCTCCTGCCTCAACTTCCCTAGTAGCTGGGATTACAGGCATGCACCACCATTCCTGGCTAATTTTTGTATTTTTAGTAGAGATGGGGTTTCACCATATTGGCCAGGCTAGTCTGAAACTCCTGACCTCAGGTGATCCACCCACCTCTGCCTCCCTAAGCGCTGGGATTACAGGCGTGAGCCACCACACCTGGTCCACTTCTGTCCTTTTTCATATGCTATTTCATTTACTAATAATACCTTTCTCCATACCCCCACCCAAAGGTTGAGTTATTGTCTGTTCATTTGTGTGTTTAGACTTTATTCACCCTTCATTTTAGGGTGGTTGTTTCTATAATACATAAATGATATCTACAAATGTGACCTTTAATGTAGGAACAATGACAAACCACTGAAGGCTTTCCAATCAGGAGAGTGATGTGAGCAGATTTATATTTAAAAGCAGTGGTTCTCAAGCTTTAAGTTGCATCAGAATTGTCTGAAGGGCTTGTTAAAACACTAATTACTGGGCTCCACGCTCAGTTTATGATTCAGTAGGTCTGGGCTAGAGCCTGAGAATTTGCATTTCTAATAAGTTCCCAGGTGCAGTCTGAAGATCATACTCATTTAGAGGGATCGCTCGGGCTGCAGCAGGAATGAATGGGCATTTGTGGGTGGTTGGGCAGGACAGGAGCAGGGCAAATGACCTGAAAAATGTATCACTATTTCAAGTAAGAAATAATGATGGAGAAAAGTGAGTCTGTCCAGAGATACTTATAGATGGTACTTGATTAAAGACAAGAAACGAAGGAGGTGAAGCCCGGGGTTTCTGGCGTGGGGAACCAGGTGGGTGGTGGTGCCTTTCAGTGAAATAGGGAGCATTCAATGACCAGATTTTCTGAGAGAGGTCAGGAAGTGGGACAGTGATGTGATGGTGTGTGTGGAGACCTGCAGTTCTGTCGGTACGCTAGCCTTAACCTCAGTGGGGAGAGGCTCCTACCACTTTGGGAATCATCAGGTTGGGACTGATAGTTAGCCCGTCGGAGTAGATGGGATTAGCTAGGAAGATAGGTAAGAAGAGCACGTGAGACAGAATGCCAGGGGTCACAACTCATTAAGGGAAACTAGAGGAAGAGGAGAAGCAATTGTTAGAGAGGGTCACAACACCAGGAGTGTACAGTGCTATTGTGGAGACTAAGAGGAAGATGTGTTTAGAAGGGAGGGGAATAGAGCTGGGTGTGGTGGCTCACACCTGTAATCCTAGCTCTTTGGGAGGCTGAGGTGGGTGGATCACTTGAGGTCGGGAGTTCAAGACCAGCCTAACCAACACGGTGAAACCCCATCTCTATGAAAAATACAAAAGTTAGCTGGGTGTGGTGGCCGGTATCTGTAATCCTAGGTACTCGGGAAGCTGAGGCAGGAGAATTGCTTGAACCTGGGAGGCAGAGGACGGAGTGACACAAGATCACATCATTGCACTCCAGCCTCGGCAACAGAGTGAGACTCCCTCTACAAAAAAAAAAAAGAGAAGAAAAAAAGAGAGGTGAGAACCAGCATCAGTTGCTGCTGGGGAATGCCAGGAAATTAAGTACTAAAGAGGTTTCAGTTGAGTTCACAACATGGAAGTCCATCGTGCATTCACACAGCGCTGACTCAGCCTGGTTTGGGCCAGGCTCTGCGCTAGACATTGAGGGTTCACCCATGACTGAGATTTTTTCCAACGGCTTGGAAGAAGCAGGAGGCAGCCAGCAGTGGGTTAGGAGGGTCAGGACAGAAACTGACTAAGCAGTAAGTTCCAGAAGCCTGGAAGGAGAGAGGGCAGCGGAGTAGAGGGTAGGGTAGCTGGGGGATTTACATGATGATGATGATGATGATGATGATGATGATGATGATGATGATGGAAGAGACTTGAGTGTTTAAATGGAATAGGAAGATTAGGAAGGGAGAGAAAAGCTGGAGTAGAGGCATGTCCATGGGAGTATTGGATGGGAAGGAGACCACAGCCCAGACCCTGCATGGGTGGTCTGCATGCCTGTCCCACAAGAACCAGCTTGATGTTAGTCCGATTTGAGGGTGCTTAGAGGCCCCATTCGGGTTTGCCTCACTTAGGTGCCACATAGCCTTAATTTCCAGCATTAAAGATTTATTCCTTTGGACTACTTTCCTTTAGAGATGTGCAAGATATTCCTGGGGCAAGCAGGATAACACATTACAGAAATAGACTCTAACAAGCAAGTAAATACTTAGCTCCCCTTTATCCTGATGGAAGGTAGTGAGCTTGCGGTGCTCAGGAGGAAGAGACAGAACCCTGGAGTCTGTCCTAGCCTGCCTCGTTTCAGTTCTGATTTAGTGGCGACAAAAGGCCCTGTATGATTTTAACACAGTTTTGGCAGCCGTTTCCTTGAGATCAGTTCAATAATGGTATTAAAATATGATAGAGTCGATTGAATGTTCAGCAAACCTGTGGGTAACGCAGGGTCCTCTGCTCCACCATGTGTGAGGTTACAAATGAGGTCATATGACCGTCAATATTAAAATGTTGCTGGTGATTGTGCCCACTTAGGTGGTAGGCAGGATCTCTGTCCTCTTCATGACTCCTCTTGATTCTCTCTGAGGGCATCATACGTGGTTCACAAACAGTTCTGTCGTTCTCCTCCTCTGGCAAAGCCACTTGGAGGAGGTATCTTGCTGCTGGCACTGTGGTTTTCCATGAAGATGGAAAGCATCTGCCCAGGAGTCTCTTTGAATCCCAAGTTACACAACTTTCAAAGAGCCAGTTTGTTCTGATACTATTGATCCTGACTACATCAGAGTCTCAATTCTTTAAAGAAATGGAGCCTTTTACACTCCAGTCTGTGTTTCACCTGTGTGGCTAACGTGGGCAACAGTGTCTTCTTCTTCCACTGTCCTCCCCAATTCTGTGATGCTTTTCCCTGTGGAAACTGAGTCATGCAGTAGACACATGGGAAAGGCCCTAGAGATTCTGCCAAAGTCAGAATCTCACTTTTGGTGAGTACTCCCCTCCTCCCAGAATAAGAGAAGCCTTGTATTCTGTAAATTAAACTTCAGTTTAAATGTCCTAGATCACTACTGTCCAGCGGACCTTTTTATAATCCGTGCTGAGTAACCACTAGCTGTTGAGTTAGTGAGTGTTGAAATGTGGCTAGTGTCACTGGGGAACTGAATTTTACATTTTACTTAGTTTTAATTACTTTAGAGTTTAATAGTCACAGGTGGTCAGACAGTGTAGCTCTAGACCAGTGGTTTTGAAATTTTATGTATCGGAATCAACTGGAGGACTTGTTAAAGCATAGATTGCTGGGCCCTGCCCACCCCAAAGTTTCTGATTCATTTGGTCTGGGTCGGGGGTTGAAAATCTACATTTCTAACAAGTTCCCAGGTGATGCTGCTAGCCTGGAGGGAGCCACATTTGGGAATCGCCACTGTAGTCTTTGTTCTAGTATTTAATTAATATGCTAACTCACACAGATAGAATTGCCATCAGCCAGTCGCCAGGGTTCTGGGTCAGCTGGTTGACAAGCAGCCTAGTACCTCCCTGCCTTTCCCATCCCTAAACCACAGTGAGTTCTTTTTTCCAAAAACATTACAGCTCATCTTTAAGGCTGATTCATGATACTTTCTAAACAGCCACAGTAGCTGAAACATTGGACTACTGGGGAAATTCCAGCCTTGAAGAGACTTTGGTTTTTCATTCCAGCTTTATTAATGTGTTCTCTAATCTTATAAGAAATTAGACCATGTGTGTGGTGCATGTAGGCTGTGAGTAATTTTATTTCTGCCAAGCTCATACTTGGCATTATAGTCAGTGATTTCTGTGTCCATGCTGGCTAGCCTGGGCTCAGAGGGACTGTCCCTAAAATCATTTTTTAATGAGTAGTTTTTTAACCAAATGGCAAAGTCATTTTTAATACTTAGAAATACAGTCTAATAAATTTTTTTTTAGAATAACAGAGCACTGTCTTATGGGTGATTATTTATACAAAGGTCTTTCTCAGAAACGTATTGGAGTATTTACAGATGAAATGACATGCTGTCTGAGATTCCCTTTAAAGGCCTGGTTGGGGGAGGGTAGCTGAAACCAGATTGCAAAACACTGATGATTGTTGAAGTATAACATGGCGGTGCGGTATATACTATTCTTTCAACTTTTGTGATTGTTTGAAATTTTACATAGTAGGTTTAAAAAAAAAAGCATGCTCTTAGAGAAACTAAATATAGCATCTTTGTGATGCTGTATTTACCAGGTAAATAGTTGGCATTAAAAATGAAAAGTAGTTTGTTGGTTTTGTTTTAGGAAATTCAACTGGGTAACGAATGTAGTGGATGATCTAAAGGAAATGGAAGAGAACGGCAATTGTTTAAATGTAATAGATTATAGACCATTGTTAAGGAAGAATCTGAAGATAGGCAAAGGACTTCATATGTGTGTATGGTGTTTAAGTAGAGGAAATACACCCCTACTGATTTTTCTGTATGCCATTATAGATATCTCTTCTTAACAGTTTGCAGCACAACTGGTGATCACTGTGATGTGTCGCAGTTTTGTTTGATTTGGACAAAGGCAAAAATTGTATAAATTTAATAAAGAGGCAGCAAGGAGGGAAGGAAGTGGTAAGTCGTACCACTGGAGTTCATAGGCAGCTGAACTTTTCTGGGTGGCTCATTTTAGCTTTTTGAGTAGAGATGATATTTATCCTGAAAGAGAAGAGTTAAAAAAAAAAAAAAAAAGGACTTTGTCAGTCATCTAAAGGTTGTGTGAATAAACTCACCTTTTTTTTTTTTTTTTGAGACAAGGTTCTTATTTTGTCGTCCAGGCTATAGGGTGCAGTGGTGAGATAATAGCTCACTGCAGCCTTGATCTCCCAGGCTTTAGCAATCCTCCTGCCTCAGCTTCTCAAGTAGTGGGGATTATAGGCGTGCAGCAGCACACCTGGCTAATTTTTAAGAAGTTTTTACAGAGATGAAGTCTCACTGTGTTGCCCAGGCTGATATTGAACTCCTGAGCTCAAGCCATCCTCCCACCTCGGCTTCCCAAAGTTTTGGGATTGTTGGTGTGAGCCACTGTGGCCAGCCATCAACTTATTTCTGATTTAGAAAAAAATCTCAGATTTTCTTCAGCAAGATGGTAATTGAAGTTAGTATTTTAACTTTCTTTGACAATTACAGGAAGCAAAGAAGTGGTTTTATTAAATAGCAGTGAGCTTCATGCCATTTTACAGTATGTAACCGAGGCCCACGTTTTCCTTTTGATGTAGTCAATTTGTTACCATCTTTTTCCACTTTGAAATGTCTCTTTAAATGCATTTTCACCCCATATCTATCTCACATCACCTTCACCCCCTAATGCAATCCCTACCACCCTCTGCCTAGATTACTGCTGCTCATAGATTACTTCACTGGATAGTCTTCCCTCAAGTAGTGCCCTTTCCCTTCCCTTTCCTCCAGTCATTTTCCTTTTCTTTGACTGTCTTCTGTCCTTGGACCAAACGACTTAGCATCCATTTGTTCTTCCTTGTGTGTTGCTTTTTGTTTGCCAGTTACATAAAAAGTATGCTTTTGTATTACCATATGATATGACAGTAGGTATCTAACAGTGCTGGTGTTTGGTTGAAAATATTTGTAAAATGTAACAAGACCTCTAGTCTCTTTAGTTTTTAATACTTACCTATAATTTCATAAAGAATAAATTTTTCAACAGTGGCATCTTCATTGATGTATTACTCACAAGCCTGCAGGTTGTACTCGTGGTTGTAGATGAGTTTCCACATGTTTTCTCCTATACCCACTGAATTCGTGGAAACATATCTGACTGTATATGTAAGGGAGTTGCTTAAAGATTTTGGCAGTATAGGTTTTTGCACCTGCATTTGCTAATTAGCTTTAAAAAAAAAAAAAAAACAAAACCAAAAAACCCATAATAACAGAAGGCTGTTCTGTATCTGTTTGTTTCGGCACTGCTGAGTGTTTAAGTATTTATTGCTTTATTTTAAATGTTTGGATAATAGTATTGGTTTATAGTCCCCTTTTAGGGAGTTGTTTCTAAGAGTGTTCAAAGGACATGGTGCCTTTGACTCTTGATGGAGTTTGAGTAATGTTCATACAAGACTAACATAAAAGAATCCTCCAGTGACCTGAAATTGTTGTCGGGATAAGCATAGACTGTCTCCTCAGTTCAAACCAACAGACTGAGGAACTTGTTCATAGAACTCTCTTCTTTGACTTGGAAAGACAGGCTAAACGTGGAGTAAAACTCCTGGAGGTTTTCTCTTTTTTGAACTGTCAGTATGGCATAAAAGGAAACCTTCAGTAACTTGAGAATACTATCTGAACCCAGATGCACTCATCAAAGCATTTGTTGAACTCTTATGCATTAGGCTCTGTAATTCTAGTGAAGCCTTGCACCATTTTCAGCATTGAATTTAAAAGTAGGTCAGTGACCACAGTGAGGTAAGAAAAATATTTTTTGCAAAAAGAAAATCCTTGGAGAGTGCTGCTTTGATAAGACGTTTAAGCTTTCCCCCAGATAGCTGATTACATGCGTGTGTCTGGATTTCCTACATCTCTCATGCTCTTTTCCCTTGAAGAGTCTCTGAAATACACAACTGTTTAGTGCTTTTAAGCCATGCACTCTGGGTTTGTCGAGAAGAAACCAAAAGACCTGTGCCTGGCAAAGCCATGTTGAAGCCTCTAATGTCTAATGTCTTTTGGGTAAGATGGCACTCAGTAGTAAAGACCCAAAACACTGAACTCACCAAGCAAGCCCACCGGAAGGGGTGTTCAATATTTCTCTTTTTGTAAATGCTTTTGTACCTCTTATTTGCTAGAAAGGACTAGACGATGTCTGTTTTAGACACACTTCTTCCCTCTTTCTCCCTCTGGTTTCTCTCTCTTTAGTTTCTCTTTCCTGAACTATGGGATTTTTGTTGCATGATAGCCTCTTCGATGTGTGATCTTCGTGCTCGATATGCAGTGATATGCAGGGAACAGATTCTGGGACTACTTTGTTCCTTTTTTTCCTCTGCTCATAGGCCTTGGTGTATGAGATTCCTTTTCAGGATTTTTCTACCATCTGATGGATTTCTGCAAAATTAATTAACAGTGTAAAGTTTCTCAAATGTTTTTCCTGACCTCTCCCCTTAAAATAGTCTGTAGTTTTATGGCAGGACTGGGGGGGGGGGCCTCCCATCCTTACAGGGAAGCACTAGTCAAGGTTCTCATGGTAAGTGCCTCTTTGAGAGGTTTAAAATTACATGCTTTTAGCTTCCAGAGAGGAGGGAAAACCTTCCCTTTAGGTCCATATCATTTGAGAGGAACTTTGGGGTTGAATAGGCTAAATGTTCCTGCTTGTGGTCTTGTTTTCACTGCTTGGTTACCTAGTGCAAACAGATTTATGTAAGAGTTGTGGCTTTTTTAGAATACAGACGGTCGTCAAAAAAATCCAAAGACTTTAGGAAATGGAATTTGCCTGTAGAAGAAGCTTCTCGGATACCAGTGTCAAACAACTTTGCGAAAGCATTAATGTGGCCACATGTTTGACAGACCACATAAACTTCCTACATTTTTCCGGAGTGGTCTAATGAGTTATCACCACCTTTATACAGTCCATCCTACGTAGAAATCTTTCCTCATTCAAACAGATTTCAAGGAAAAAGGTCATGCCCTATTCCAAATCTACCTGTTGCCTCTTCTATACTCTCTTCCACTTTTAAGTCCTCTGTAACAATGGCTCTTGCTGTCACCCACATAGAAATATTCCAGTTTTTGAAATAGGCCTGCAAGGAGTTTCAATCACTGAGAGCTTAGGGAATAAAAACTAATTTTAATGTTTGCATTAGCAAAACAATTAGACAAATATATTGCAGAAATTATACACATTTCTAAACCAAATGCATAAAGCCTGTATTAATCAGAACTTGTAGTTAAGCCTTATTTTTTTCTTTGCTTTACATTAATAAGAAAGAGGCAAGACACAAGAAAAACTGAAGGATTTAGCAAATCAACACCAGTTTCCCTTCTGAGTAACATAATGAGGTGAGGACAGAGCCAGCTCAGTTCTCTCCTTCTGCAGTGTTCCACAGTGAGCGTGGAGACAATAGTACCTTCAGGTACCATAGGCTTTTCATGTTTTGTAATTACAATAGTTAGAAATTTAGTAATACATTTCAGTGTTATATTTAAAGATGAAAACAAAAAAGCTTTTCTGATTTTAATTAGATTGTTTATTCGAAAAACCATTCATTCTCCTAAAATTTTTGTTTAAAAAAAGATTGGCTCATCTTCATTATCCAGACTGCCGCATATACCACGCACAGCCAGAAGCTGCCATAATTAGAGGGGCCAGGAGCAGAGCCATCCCCAGCTCCTCCCCACTCCTCCCTTCTCACTAAGTCAGCCCCATGTGGCATTCCCTCTTGCTGTCTGACCTCCCATCGCAGACTCATCTGCCTGACTTCACTGTCTCCTGCCCAAGCTCTCACAAAAGCTCATAGCCTCTTACCTGTCCACTCGATCCTTAAAATCATTGGCGGTTGTCATCTTTACAAACAGGACAAGATCATGAGGTGATGTCCCTGCTCCACGTGTCCATTACCCATGGCGGTAGATTTCGAAGGTTCTTCTGGGATGTGGCAGGTCGCTGGGTCTCCACGTTGTGCCCTTCTCCCATCCTCAGTTGGCACAGCTCTACTTTTGTTCTGCCTTCTACGCTTGGAGTAAGATTTTGTTGAATAAAACATTCCAGGTTGTAGGAAAGTTTGAAAACCATGGGAGGAGATAACTGCTAAAATGCTGTGTCTTTCCTTGTATTCTGTTGGAGGTGCTACTTTTGAACTCTTGGCCTTCGGTTTTTTTTGTTGTTGTTGAGACGGAGTCTCGTTCTGTTTCCCAGGCTGGAGTGCAGTGGCACGATCTCGGCTCACTGCAACCTCCTCCTCCCAGGTTCAAGCGATTCTCCTGCCTCAGCCTCCCAAGTAGCTGGGATTACAGGCTTGTGCCACCACACTTGGCTAATTTTTGTATTTTTAGTAGAGACGGTGTGTTGCCATGTTGGCCAGGCTGGTCTTGAACTCCTGACCTCAGATGATCTGCCTGCCTCAGGCTCCCAAAGTGCTGGAATTATAGGCATGAGCTACTGCACCCTGCCTGTGTTCACATTTCTGACACTTCTTCAGCTTGAGGGGTCCATGCTAATTGAATCCTTATTGTGACCAGTGTTTTTGTGTATACTAATGTGTTTAATCTATACCTGATTGACATTGGTACTAATATCAGCACCGTTTTATGGATGAGGAGACTGAGGCACAGAGGTTAACCACCTTGCCCAGGGTTCTATAGTCAGTCAGTAGCCAAGTTAGGATTCAGAGGTTGAAAGTCAGCCGGCTTGCTCTGGAGTCCACTCTGAAACGCTAGACTCTCGCAACAAACTGGATGCATTAACATAATTAGGTAGCTTTTCCAGACTTTTGAGTGGAAGAAGTACAGCCACTGGATTCCTCTTTCTACAGACTTCAGTTTCGATTGTGGGCTGAATGTGCGCTCACACTTTGATAAGCCCAGGCCTGTGTGGGGCAAGTTTGGAGGGAAAAGAATTAGAGCAGGAGAGAATACACTATAGAGAAAAGAGAGGAAACGGGTCATTTTCCCCAAACCCAAAAGAACCCCAGCCCGTGGGCTCCCTGGCCTTGATCTGAAGTCTGGGAGCCATTCATTTGTATGCCCATTTGATTTCTCATGCCAGGACAATGCCACAGTCACTTTGACCTAATTGTATGGCTCCCCTGTTCCCTTCACTCTTTTCACTCCAAAGTGAATACATTTGTTGCTTTGGCAACTCGAGGTGTTAGAACTTTTTTCTTTCTCCATCCCTGAAAGACAATTGAGGGACTTGCGTGATAGATTGTGAAGAAAAATCTGATTTTCAGGAATATGACTTATCTAACTCTGAGAAGCTGGGCAGAAGGTGGCCTTCTTCCCTGATGACTCCTTCCTGCCTCTGCTAGCATTTCAGAACAACAGAAGCTTGCCTGGGTCTTTTCTCACACGAGTTTTGGTCCTGGAGTCACCATTGGAAGTCTAGTCAGGGTTGCTACCTTACTGTTGTGGGCAGAAACCACTACACAGTGGGTTGAAGGAGCAGAAACTTCTTTGCAAAGGCGAATCAATGTGGGTTGGTAGGAATTTGCACCCCCCCTCCCCCCAATTTTCTTAAAAACACTCTTGTAATGGGACCAATGTGACCGCTCAGAGGTTCTCACAGGGGCCTTTTGGAATAGTTTCATATTCTACCATCTGTGGGAAGTGAGAGGCTTTTAAGTATGTGTGTGTGTTGGTGGGGAGCAGTAACCGAGCAACTCCTTTGCTGGTGGGAGGGGATGCCATGGGCCAAGGGATTCCTTTGCATACCTTTGTCAAGGGCCAGATGGGGAGGGCTGTCGTGCCAGGTGAGATGCAGTTAGCCATGGAAGCAGCAGTGTTTGGATCTCCAGCTCTCAGTCCAGGTATAAACCAGAGTTAAGCCTCGGTGTGGTGCTGGATTAGAAAGAAAATATGGCTGAATGGCCAGGCGTGATGACTCACGCCTGTAATCCCAGCACTGTGGGAGGCCAAGGTGGGCGGATCACGAGGTCAGGAGTTCCAGACCAGCCTGGCCAACATGGTGAAACCCCATGTCTAATACAAAAATTAACTGGGCATGGTGGTGAGCACCTGTAATCCCAGCTACTCGGGAGGCTGAGGCAGCAGAATTGCTTGAATCCTGGAGGCCGAGGTTGCCAGGAGCCAAGATCGCACCACTACACTCCAGCCTGGGTGACAGAGCAAGACTCTGTCTTGGCTCCAGGGTGTGGGGGTGGGGGTGCGGGTTACAAAAAGAAAGAAAGTATGGCTGAATGAAAGGTCAGGAGTGGATTCTGGGCCCTGACTGACCCAGTGTGATTAACAGGCTCCTTCATTAGGAGCAGTCTGCTCAGAAATACCCTTCGCGTATATATTTAAAAGAGCTTTCTGTGTCATGTTTGAACTGTGACTTATTGGGGATTATTAACACTTGGTGGGGAGGGGAAGGAACAAAGAATCCTCAGCCCTTGGTCTTAGCGGAGGGGACGATCCAGTGTGTGGATTGCCAGGATGCTTGTTTTGTTCCCTTCCTCCCCTGCTGCCCAGCCTTCTGGCTGTATGACTGCTTATTCGCCTCTTTGTTAGAGGAAGAAACAAAAGGAGTTCAGATTCAATGCTTGCTTTTGCTTTTGGGTTAGCAGCCTTCGTTGAAGGTTAGCTGAGTGAGAGAGGAGAGGGGAAGGTAAAGACTGAGCTATCTGTTTAGGTTATTGACTAATTTAGATTGTATGCCATTCTGCCCCTTTCATGCTGTATGGAGGGCAGAGCCATTATGACAGAAAGTGAAAAGGGAGATTGTATGTAACAGAAAGCCAAGGCGTTAGAGCCTAATTGGAAACAATACGTGCCCCAAATGTGCTGTCATGTCCTAGCCAAGAACATGGTTTCAAAAACATGAGAAATAAGGATAATGAAATGAAAAACACTTTAGAAGGCTTAAATAGTTCAGGTACTGTATTGTGGGGGAAATGAAAAATCAAGTATTAGAATTGTGTTTTTTTCTGGCTGAGCACGGTGGCTCATGCCTATAACCCCAGCACTTGGGAAGGCTGAGGTGGGCGGATCACTTGAGGGTCAGGAGTCTGAGACCAGCCTGGCCAATGTGGTGAAACCCTATCTCTACTAAAAATACAAAAAAATTTAGCTGGGTGTGATGGCAGGTGCCTGTAATCTCAGCTACTTGGGAGGCTGACACAGGAGAATCACTTGAACCCAGGAGGCAGTGGTTGCAGTGAGCTGATACTGCACTACTGCATTCCAGCCGGGGCCACAGAGCAAGACTCCATCTCAAATAAAGAAAAAAAATGGATTTTTTCTTTGCAGTTGGGAAAAGAATATGAAATAAAGTGACAAATACGGCTCGTTTGATTATTTTCTTAATCTTTATTTTTTCTCTTGTATTAAATTTAAGACTGTAGACTTCCCACTAGATCTTAGAGACACTAAGGTGAAAATCTTCACACATTAAGTTGAAAATATCTCTTTGGGTGGGTGTAATGTTTCACTTGTGAAAGAACTGTTAAAATCCTGCTGGATCACGGGTAGCATAGGGTGCAAAGGCACAGAAAAAGCTCGTTTTTACTGAAGGAGTTTTAGAGCCTATGTCAGGTGACAAACTTTGTCTATTTCTGCCATCTTCCTGGAGTATTTGCTCCACTGTTGGCTTGCTGTGAAGGAATGTGGGCAGAAAGGGGTGCTGGGAGCTCTTCATTAAGATCAAGGCCTAGTTCTTCAAGGACTGCTGAATGATTGGACCTTTCATCAGCATGCGGGAGGAAGGGATTGAGAGTGGCTGTTCATGCCATTGATTTAATTGGTCAGAGAAAGGGCCAAAGAAGGGGCAGTAACCTCAGAGAAAAGCATTCGCTGCTTGTAACTGTTCTTAGTCTGGTTCTCAGGGCACTCCTGGAGGAGCTCCAGAAGCTGAAGGGAAGCTTGCATCAGTGCTGCATCAGGGTGGGAAAAGCCCATCCTGGTACCTTACTTTGAAGTAGAGATATGATTGAGAGGGTCCCCAGGCCTTTGTGAGGAGTCCTGGATGGAGGAATAAACTGTGCCACACAGAAGTCCTGGGGATGTTCAAAGCCTGCCTCAGAGGTTTTCTCTTCAAATGAGCATCCCTAGAGCTGGGAGACAGCTCTTATTTCCTATAGAAGCTGAGAAGGGGAGGTCAGGCAGGGAGGGTGAGGGGAACACCAGCACCAGAGGGCAGACAGAAAAGAAGAAAATGAAGCAGATGGGAAGTACACTTAGAAAGGGTGGGGATAGGGTAGGGGCTGGCTACTTAAAAGGCAAGAGGACCAAGGCCTTGAGAAAAAGCACATAAAGAAGGAAATAGAATCAAATCAGATGAAGTCCTTTTAGGGGAAGGATGATGTTAACGAAACAAACAAATCAACAGAATGAGGAAAAGCACTGGCAAAACCACCAGAGGAAAGTTCCAGCCAGCGCACAGGAGGGAGGAAAGCTCTTGTTTGAAATGGAAGGTGATGCTCTAAAGGAGCATTCAGCGGGTTGGAGCAACATTTAGATATGGGGGCCAGCAAAGCTTCCCTTTTTTTACTGAGCACCTACCATAGGCTGAGTGCTGTGCTAAGACTTAACAAAATAAAGATGAATACAACACAGTTCTTCATGGGACTCATAGTGGATGACAAACATAAGCAGGTAGCTTTTAAATGTTACCATAATTGTGGTGATATGGATATATATTTCATGTGATATCATATTTTTCTTTTGTTTTTTGAGAATGAGCCTTGTTCTGTCACTCCACGTAGAGTGCAGTGGTGTGATCATAGCTCGCTGCAGCCTTGACCTCCTGGGCTCAAGTGATCCTCCCACCTCAGCCCCCTGAGTAGCTGAGACCAGAGGCAGGTGCCGCCACACTTGGCTTATTTTTAAAATTTTTGTAGTGATGGGCTCTCACTATGTTGCCCAGGGTGTGGTCTTTTAACTCCTAGCCTCAAGTGATCCTCCCACCTCGGCCTCCCAAAGTGTTGGGATTACAGGTGTGAGCCGCTGTGCCTGGCCTCATATTTTTCTTCATTGGATGATGCCCACAAAGTTTCAGTGCAGTGTATGTCTTGACTAATGCATTCGAATGTAAAGGCAGAACATTCAGTAAATGCAAGAAGGGAAGGTTTGAGTCAGAAATTTTGCCCTCTCTAAGCTCCCTGAAGGTGTAAATTTCTTTGACAAACTCTTACTTGATCAAATTTTCTTTCCAGCTATCCTCTGACTAGAAAGAGGAAGAAGACTTTGTGTTAACTTAATTTTTTAGAATTGTAGATTTGGTAGATGAGGTTGAAAAGGTAAATAAATGAGCACCTTGATCTCTTACCTGTTTTAGTGAGTCAGAAGCAAGAAGAGTACTAGAAAGTTGATTATTGATTGATTGATTGATTGTTTTGTGGAGACAGTGTTTCACCATGTTGCCTAGGCTGGTCTTGAATTCCTGGCCTCAAGCAGTCTTCCTGCCTTGGCCTCCCAAAGTGCTGGGAATGTAGGCATGAGACACTGTGCCCAAGAATGTTGAATTTAACACATTGTCTGAAAACTAGATGAGTGGCTTCTTGCTTCTGAAGAACGTGATGTGCTGCTTGATTCAAGACTGGTTTATAATATGCCCTTCAGTTTACTCTTCTTTGTTGCAATATGGAGAGAAGTGGTGTATTTTGAAAACATTTGGGGCCGGGTGCGGTAGCTCACAGCTGTAATCCCAGCACTTTGGAAGACTGAGGCGGGCGAATCACGAGGTCAGGAGTTCGAGACCAGCCTAACCAACATAGTGAAACCCTATCTCTAATAAAAAAAAAAATACAAAAATTAGCCGGGCGTGGTGGTGCCTGTAATCCCAGCTACTCAGGAGGCTGAGGCAGGAGAATCACTTGAACCTGGGAGGTAGAGGTTGCAGTGAGCCAAGATTGTGCCACTGCACTCCAGCCTGGTGACAGAGCAAGACTCCCTCTTAAAAAAAAAAAAAAAAAAAAAAATTGCTATGAGGGAATCCCCTTTGGGGGAGTTTCATGATTAAAATATTTTTGAGTGACCCTATACTTGCTACCAATTCTGGTTATGATAATGTGTAGCTTTTAGTGCCCAAAGAATGGAGTTGACTGTTAAACAGTCTGGTAACTATTGGAAATAAATTAGAGTTGTGGGCAAGAAGTAAAGAAAGTCATCAGAGCTGGATAAGGAATTTGGAGAGCTCAGAGGGAGATGATAAAAAAAAAAGTTGAGAAATTAAGATTTGTTTGTTAGTTTATTGAGTGTCTACTATGGTAGGATCTAGCAAAATAAAGATGAATACAACACTTCTCCATGGAACTCATAATGATAATGGGTGACAAACATGAACAGATGGCTTTTAAACATTCCCATCATTGTGGTGATATGGATTTGCTCTAAGACTTACCTTGTTTTGAGTCTGTGAAGCTGATGTTAGATGAAGATGTGCTAACTAGACTGGTATGTAACTGTCCCTTCTTCACACCTGTGACTTTAAATCTCCAAAGTAGTGACACTTGCCACACAGACTTCAGAGTCCACATTCAACTTAAGAAATCTCTCTCAACTTTGTAGTGGGTGGATGTGGATCTGAGATTATGGTGTATAGCAGAGAAGTCCTTGGTAAGAAAAAAATGACCAAAGGATGTATGTTTTCTATTGCTATGGGAACAAATTACCACACATTTAGTGGCATGAAATAACACAGATTTATCATTTTATAGTTCTGCCAGTCAGAAGTCCAACATGGGTCTTACTGGGCTAAAACCAAGGTGTTGGCAGTGCTGTGTTCCTTCTGGGGGGCTCTAGGGGACAGTCTGTTTCCTGGCTATTTCCAGCTTCTAGAAGCCACCACCTTCCTTGGCTTGTGGCCCCCTTCCTCCATATTCAATGCAAATAATGTCAGGGCAAGTCCTTCTCATGTTTGCATGTCCCCAGTTTTTTGGCCACAGCCTCAGAAGGTTCTGTGTCTATGAGGACTCATGTGATTAGATTGGGCCCACCCAGATAATCCAGGATAATCTCACTTTCACGAGGTCTTCAACTTTAATCGTATCTGCAAAGTCTCCTTTGCCATATACGGTAACATATTCATAGGTTCTGGGGATTGGGATGGGGATATCTTTAGGGACTATTATTCTGCCTACCGAAGAGTAGGGGCTTGGCTCTTTCTGTAGTGCCTGTGGTACTGTAACTCAGTTGAATGGGCCTCTAAATTAAGTTTCCTTCAGATTTCTATACCTGTGCCATAATTGCTAGACAGCCCCATTTGATATATTATTCCCTGACTCAGAAATACTTCTTGGCTCGGCACTCAGGGAACTCCACAGCAGGGTCCTTACCCCTTCTTATCTTAGTCCAGAACAAGAACTCTATTTTGGTTGGATGTATGTACTCGCCGTTGCCCTTCATTCCCTGTTCTGTTGACTGCACATTTCTGACTCCCTGCCTGAGTCATTCCTTCCAAACCAGAATGTGCCTTTCCCTGATTTCTGCCCATGATTTCTATGAAATCCTGCGATATTGGCCATCCTCACTCCATATTTGGAGTTTATCATAATTACCTAGTACTACTATTTAACTTTCACAAGAATGCATTTGCTCTTTCCATCTATACTACCATCCTAAAATACTTGGTAAAAAGTCAGTCTTGGGATTTACTCTCAGAGACACTGATTACATGTTCTAGTATGGGGTCAAGAAGTTTGGCATGAAACAGCCTCTGTGGGTGATGCTGGTATAGGCAGCCCCACATGATGCTGTGTAGGAAACTCCTTGAGGGAGGATGATTGACCTGTCACCCAGAGTGACAGGCATCATGTTTTGCATGTAGGTGGAGGTTATTATGTTTCTGGGTAATGATACTGGTTTTCTGAACGCAAGTTTTAATGGAGAGAGTGTGTTTTGTGGGATGTGTGTAATAGAGTTAAGGGCACCAAACTGTGCACCATCTTTTTGGAGCCAACTGCTGAGTGTGAAAATTCAAAGGTGGACAGAGCCAGTCTATGTCCCAGAGTGGACATGGTAAGACAGTACAATTGAGAATTGGTAATAACCATTATAATGGCAAAATCACCAAACCTCTAGATTTTTTTTTTACGTTTACTTTTTCTGTGTTTTGAGGACCTTGTGCAGATTATCAAAGGCAGAAATTATGTCATGGAAGAGATTTGAAAAAGTGGAAGATGGCCAATTTTTGAGAACATGTGGAGAGAACTCTCTGCTTTCAGTGCTCATTGTGATAACCAGTTCTTCTTGATGACTGGAATGCAAAGAACACCCAAAGATCTGAATTCCCACTGAACCAAGCATTTTTGGAATGAGTCTTTCATGAATATGCCATGATCTTGATTTCTGCTTTTGTTAAGATTCCAATGGAGCCTTTGTTATTTTCTTGAGTCCCTGAAGAGTTCTAGATTCCCTGAAGAGTTAAGTCTAAGTGATTGATTGATTTTCAAAATTGATTTTTGCCTTTTTACATTATTTTGTGATCTTATAGCATAAAATAAAACTTACTAATAGGCATATTAAGCAAAATGTTTTTGTTTCTTTCAATTTTGTGCCTTTTATTACTTTTCCTATCAACTTTTTAGAAGTTGAAAGGGAAGACATCTGTTTTCATTGAGAGGAGATCTTTAAAAAAATGAGCTATTTCAGAGTTCCTGTTATAATAGGGTTCTACCTATTGTAAATAAAGGAAGTTAATCTGGGCCAGATGAGGTATTAAAAATAACAGATAGCTGTGTGAATACACTAAAATCTATTGAGTTGCATACTTTAAATTGGTGCTTTATGTGGTATGTGGAATGTATCTCAACAAAGCTGCAAAAAAATACGTAAATAAATAAAGTGGAAAAGAAAAAAAAACCCAGATGTTTCTCTGAGCTCCTGGAAGCTGTCACAGTGGTGAGACACTTGTTTTAGAAATCACCAAAATTTTCATTTGAGTCCCTAGTCACCAAATAAACGTAGCAAATGTTTTTGTATTGTTATCTTTTGTTGAAAGAAGAGCTATTCTAAGATAAATCATGCTAGGCACTTTAATAACAGTGTTTGGTTCAATTTAAGTCAGTTCTCCATGTAACTATTAAATATAAATATTCTGTGAATCAAGTAGGCTGTGAAAATTCATGTCCTTTTCTCAGTGGGCTCATTTATATACCTTGTGGGCATGTTATCTTCATTTGGTGGTCTGCTGATAACTGATTGAAAGAACCCAAACGGGACCAATAGGGACAAAGAATAGCATGTTCTATCCATGTAGAACTAACCTGAAATATTGGTAATTAATGTGTTTTTTTGGTTTCACATGTTTGAATTTGTTTTTAGCAGCCATTATGTGCTACTGTGTCCTGCCAGATAAAAGACTGAAGAAAGTTATCTTCCAAGTTCTTACTGTATGCCTCATTTCTGGATGAAAAACTGATTTGGCACAAAGCTCAGTTAAAATTCACTACAGTGTAATTTTAACAAACTTCAGAGTGATCAAAGTATTATGGCCTTGTAATGAATTGAGCCAGTATTTGTTGAATATCTTTCTTGCCCACCACCGCCCTCTTCATAGAGCAAGGCTCCCCAACGCCTGGGCCACGGACCTGTTAGGAACCAGGCTGCACAAGCAGCAAGTGAGCAAAGCTTTGTTTGTGTTTACAGTGCTCCCCATCACTATCACTTGCATTACTGCTTGAGCCCTGCCTCCTGTCCGATCAGCAACAGCATTAGATTCTCCTAGGAGTGTGAATCCTGTTGTGAAATGCACGTGTCAGGGATCTAGGTGATACGCTCCTTGTGAGAATCCAAGGCCTGATGATCTGTTACCATCTCCCATCACCCCTGGATGGGACTGTCTAGTTGCAGGAAAACAAGCTCAGGGCTTCCATTGATTCTACGTTATAGTGAGTTGTATAAGTATTTCGTTATATATTACAATGTAATAATAGTAGAGATAAAGCGCACAATAGATGTAATGCACTTGAATCATCCCAAAACCATCTCCTTGCCTCCCCGCTACCCTGGTCCTTGGAAAAATAATCTTAAATGGCTAATTCTTAAATTTTTTGTAGAGATAGGATTTTGCTTAAGTGATCATCCTGCCTCAGCCTCCCAAAGTGTTGGGATTACAGGTGGGAGCCGTTGGGCCTGGCCACCCACATAGCTTTTGAAGACTTGAAGTATGGCAAGTACAACTAGGAACTGAGTTTTAATCTTGTTTAATTCAAGTGTAAGTAGCTATGTAGGGCTAGTGGCTATCGTCCTGAACTAGACACTCATAAAGGAGCCACAATTTGAATTAGTTTAGGCAGTGAGAAAATAATAAGACATTAGGGGAATAGCTTAGACCAGTGGTTTTCAAACATTACTGCACACTGGAATTATAGGGGGATTTTTAAAAAAGACCTCTGATTGTCTGCCACTCCCACACATTCTGGTTTAATTGATGGAGATGACCTAGTCACTAGGATTTTACAAAGCTCCCCAGCTGATTGTGATGTATAACAAATTTGGGAACAGATCTACGCTTGTATTATAAATTCTCCACAAATATATTTCCTTGCTATTCATATTATATGTAAGTTTGCTAGGAACAAGAACAAATAAAGAAGGAACCAAATCAATACCTTGTGTTTCCTAGATTCCTAAGACTACTACATGTACTCTTAGTTGATCATACCCTGTGCATTAGATGGGGTAGAAATAATCCCACTTGGCTAATAAAAAGAGATTCAAAGGTTAGTTGACTTGCTGAAGGTCACATAGCTGGGGGGTAATGGAGTCCTGTCTTAAACCTGGATCTCATGTTTCTGCTACCACATAAGCAGTGAAATATAGAGTATCCAGCTTCCTCCAATTCGTGGCTTGTTTTCTCTCTCTTCATAATAGAGCCCTTGTGCTTGGATTTATAAAGAATGTTTCTTTTGATATTTAGGGGGAAAAAAATCTCATTAACAATTGGATGTTTGTAGTCCAACAGATTCGTGATCCTCTAAGGGGCACTGTGTTGGGTGTTAGGAGTTCTCTGCTCTCTTCCTGGTACAACATATGATCTTGGTGACCTTGAGTTAGCCAGTAAGCACATCGGATTTCTCATTGTTAGAACAGGAGTTATCAAACCTGCCTGTTCTATCTCTTAAAGGATTGTTGTCAAAAAATACCACTGCCCTGTAATGGAGACCAACATTTATACTTCTGCAGTTATACTTGTCCCTGAAATAAATTTTTTTCTTACCTTTTTTAAATAATAGTTTTTAAAATTGAACCATTTTCATATGCTAGATATGAATTAATTCAACCCTCACAACCGCCCTGGGAGACAGGGCCTATTACCCCTCTCTTGGTGTTGAAGAAATCAAGGTTCAGTGACTTGCTGAAGGTCACATATCTTATTAGAGACAGAGCTGGGATTAGAACCAAGGTGGTTTTGCTTCAAAGCCTATGGTATTATCTGCTCCAGAGAATGAAATCATACCTTTGTGGCCTGAGTGCAATTTGCCTTTAATAGCATGTTTACTGCCTTCTGCATTACTGGTACCAAGAGGTGGCAAGATTTCACTAGTGACTTTGAAGTTTCCCTCTTAGACTTATAATAGATGGTGGATATTTCCTCAGTCTTAGATAAAATAAAAGCATTTTCAGAAAATATTGCTACTCTTGTGTCTCAAATTTAGGAGCAGTGAGCTTGCCATGCAAAGGTAGCTTTCAGACCATCCCCCTTCCCCCTCCCCTAGTTTTTCTAGTAGGTGTCCTAGAGCTCCCAGTACTACTCAGCCAGGATTTAATTTGAAATGAGTTAGTTTGTAATAAATTGAATGTTGTTTTTTATTCTCCCTGGCTTTTCCCATTTGGAGAAAAATACTTCAAACCTAGAATAGATATCTGCTTTGTTTGATGGTTAATTTTCTTTCTTCCTTTTGTTTGTGTGTGTGTGTGTTTTGAGATGGAGTCTCGCTGTGTCGCCCAAGCTGGAGTGCAGTGGCGCAATCTTGGCTCACTGCAACCTCTGACTTGCATGTTCAAGCGATTCTCCTGCCTCAGTCTCCTAAGTAGCTGGGATTACAGGCATGTGCAACCAGGCCTGATTAGTTTTTTTTTTTTTTGGTATTTTTAGTAGAGACAGTGATTCACCACGTTGACCAATCTGGTCTTGAACTCCTGACCTCAGGTGATCTGCCCACCTTGGCCTCCCAAAGTGCTGGGATTACAGGTGTGAGCCCCCGCACTCAGCCACTGATGGTTGATTTTCAAATGTGTCTTCCTCCTTTCCTTTTCTGTGGGTGCCAACAAATAGAATGGTGGGTTCGTTTGTTATTCTTAACTCCTTTGGCTGGCTCTAAACGTGTTCTCTTTTCAGCCTTATTTTTCTAAAAGTTTAGTGCAGAAGTTTCTTGTTTGGCTCCCATTCTTCAGGGTGTGATAATTCCCAAGGTCTCTGTCTAGCTCCTCAGGAACGCATCCCCCGATGAACTGAAATTTGTCCACTCCAGTGAAATTGTTTGGGGGAGAAGGGAGCAGAGTACACTTTCAAGATGTTTTCTCCCAGCATTTGTCTGTTGATGAGCTTTTGTAATTTCCATTTCACTGTCCTTGCCCCAGAGGATAACCCTGGATCTCAGTGTAGACTAGATTGAGTGTAAAATGAGTTAGCACAAATGAAGTGGAAACAGATCAGCGCGTGAGGAGGAGGCTCAGACGCTAAATCCTGAGTTGGGTAAAGTTGAAAGCATTTCCCTCAGAGCCTCTCTGGGAATGCTTGTCCTGTTTCTCAGAGAAATAAGCTACTGTGTGCATGCTGTTGCTGTTTATGCCTTTGACATTTGTGCTTAGCAAAGTGGAGGGTTCTATGGGGGATACCAAAAAATTGCCCTAATCTCTGTCTTCAGGGATCTTATTGGGAAGGGGAGATGACGTTATTACTAGACATCCATCTAGCTTCCCTCTGCTAGGCACGAAATGTACAGAGGTTTAAAAAGAGCCATGAATGCTAACTTCTTGGCTTATAGCTTAGCAGGGAACTCAGCCATGACTTGTAATACAGTGGAATCAGTACTACCATGGCAGCATCAACAAGAAACAAGTGCGATCTCATAGCTCTGAGCAAGTGGTGAACTACCAGCAAAGTCGTGGAGGCTTCATAGAGAAGGGGAGTTGAGCAGAGTTCTGAAAAGACTCCCCTCGGACTAGTGGGACAGGGCATTTGTGCAGGCAAGAACACCCTGCGCAAAGGCACTGAAGTGTGAAGCAGCCTGGTGTGTTGGTGAGTGCTCCACAAGAGCCGTGTCAAACCTCACTTCAGTGTTATTTTGTGTGTTACAGGCAGGAGGTTCAAAGGAGCCCGAGAGCAGGAAGGCTGACCAAGTCAGATTTGGAAATACTCGGCTGGGATGTTCCTGGTCAGTGGGCTATTTGGGCAAAGTGGTTAAGTGGGACAAAGGCACAGGGAAGGAATCCATGGAGGGAAGGGGAGAAATGGCCCCTTTAGTATCCTTAATGGGGCTTTTGGATGTGAGTCCAGGTACCGTGCTATAGTTTAATTGCTTTGGCTTCTGTTTCTTTAAGGATATATTGCACTTAAACCCCAGTAATTATGCCAGATTTTGTTAGTGCATATATCCCCATCCCCCACCTGGCTCAAGCTAAGCAGTTGGCATAAGTAGGAAGAGAAGGCTCAGAATTGTCCACTGGAAGTACTTGGCTTTTCTTTGGAGACATCAGATTTCTTCCATGGGGAGAATGATGTCAACACACTTATCTTAGCATCTTGCCTCCAGGGCACCTGCGGGCTTGCGCCTAGAGCAAAGGAAAGGGGTTCCCTAAAACTTCCTTTCTGTTTTGGGAACATAGAGATGTGATAGAATATCCCTGATAAAAGTATCAGTCTATGGTGGAGGTGAGAGTTTATGACCAGCACCAGAAAGTTGCTAGAAAGGTTGCTAAGTGGAGAATTATGGTTGGTTATTTTCAGGAAGCAACTTAGTGTTGTGGAAAGAAGCACTGGACTAGGATTTGGGAAATTGGAGGTCTAACCTTGATTTTACTTTAACTAATAAGATGATCTTGATTTTTCTGAGTCATAGTTTCCTAATAGGCAAATAAGGAGACTGGTTAGGACACTCAAGAGCATATAGCAGGCATGGTAAACCATGCAGCACTTCATAGCGTGAGGACTGTCTGAACCCTGTCACTTGGCGCCTCCATCCGGACGCCACGTGTGCCCTCCTGCCCGCCGTGGGGGAGGACATGCTGCTGATGGGTCTGGGCTGCGCTGGCCTCTGGGTGACTCATTGGCATTTTATAAACCACCTTATCTTTGAAGAAAATGTTTTCCACTACTAGTAAAATTTCTTTTTTGTTTGTTTCTCTTTAAAGTTTTCTTAAACTGAGCTGACTTCAGAGAATTAATTGGAATTCTCTTCTTTCTCCTTAACCACCTATAGCCCCCTTATCCCCAGTCATCATTGTAGCATCTCTAATTGATGGTGGACATAATGTGGGCTACTTTGGATTTGAGTAGTCAAAATCAGAGTCTGGCTAGTAATTGGGTTTGAAGAAGAGTTGAGCTGAAGTCATCTCATGAAACAAAAATGGCAAAAGACCATCCTGTTAACACTGGCCTTCCTCTGTCTTCCTTTATAAGGTCCCTCAGGCTTTCCTCAGTATTAAGGAGCAGGGGGAGAAGACGGTGGCGTATACTGCCCTTTAAATGTAGACGGTGGCGTATACTGCCCTTTAAATGTAGCGTTTCTGAACTTAGCTCTCCTTGTACTTTATGGAGTGAGTTGTCTGCCTCTCTTAACTAGATCCAAAGAAACATGGCAGCCTCTGCAGTCCCCATGAAGTGCTGTGAGTGGGATGCCAGCAATAAAGTCATGTCTTTCTATGGATTTTTTTGGTTGGTGTTCTAAGACTTGCAGCTTCTCTTCCTAATAAGCCTGCACCGATTGTGTCCCTAAAGATTTGAGGCTGCGAAATATTCTTCCTTCTTCCTGCCTCCTCCAGCCTGGGAAGCTTCACTTATAGCCAGAGGGCTGAGTGAGGTACAGCTACTCCTACAATGAGGCAAGCCTTAGCGTTCTTGGCTTGCTTCAGTGTGTTTCTGACACTGCCTTACCTTAACCCTTGAGTAAGCGCAGTTTTCCGGGCAGAATCTCACTTCTCCTTTCTTGCTGGTCATTTGGCTCTTTTTTTTTTTTTTTTCCTGATGAGAGCTGGACCTTGCTTGTGTACCATCTACCCCAGCACCTCATTCTTTTTTCTTGGAAGTGCTGACATATTCCTCTACGTGCTGAACCTGTTCAGTAATTCTTGTTGGATTGTCATTCCTTTGGCAAACTGAAATGAAACACACAAATCTCAAAATAGATGTAACCAGACTCCTCAAACTTAATAAATACCATATGTACTCACACTAGGAATCTCGCTTGTCCCATTTCTTAACGGGTACTTCACCCCACTCTCCTGCCTCCTGCTTCTTCCTTTGGCCCCTGTTTCCTACAGATGGAAGGCTGACAGAGCTTTTCCCATGTGAATGCTGCTGACTTTACCAGCAGCTCATCCTGTGTAGTTAATGCTGCATCTTTTGATGCTGTGCCCTCTGTTCGGATAGTATATGCTGGTTGAAGAACTGTCTGTGCTTGTATTATTTTGTTTGTGGAGGATGTAAATGGTATAGGGTTAATTCTGATTGCCATCTTCGTAGTGAGCTAGCTGTGGACTTTATCAGTATGTACACAGCATACGCATGTGTGCACACGATAGGTTGTGCCATGGAGTGCTGCTTTCTTCCGAGAGCAGGCCTGGTCAACTGTTGATGCAAGCAACAACATTTGTTTATTGAGTTCTTAATCTGCCAGGCACTGTGCTAAGCTATGTGTGTTTTAGCTCATTTAATTGTCAAAATAACTTGGTTAGGTAGGTACTGTTGTCATCATCACCCCATTTTAGGAGGACCTGAAGCATGGAGTGGTTAAGCTACTTGCAAGTGATCAGAGGATCTGGATTTTTCAAGCTGGGCAGTTGGCCTCCAGAGCTCAGGCTCTTACCCATTTTTAAATCACGGCTCCTAAATTGCTAAGGCAAGTGATTGAACCAGGAATTGGCTTAGCCCCTGAATGACAAAGCATAGAGTAGTCATGGCTTCAGTGTAGCAGTGATACCTTTATTTGAGGGATTCTGAAGAATTCTGACTTTATTACGGCCCTTGAAGCCTTTGATTAAGAAACTTAATTCCCCTGATACATAATGAGATTTCTGTCTTGTTTCCTCAAAAGTGAGTGTGTATAGATCTAGAGCTGTGCTGTCCAGTGCAGGAACCACCACCTTTGAGGCTGTGGAGCACTTGAAATGTGGCTAGTGTAACCTAGGAGCAAACAGTTTAAGTTTATTTCAGTTTAATTAATTCACATTTAAAAACAGTTCAGTTATTGGAAAACTTTTTCTGTGTTTGGAACAACTTGGGTATGTGGACCTTTTTTTTTTTTAAATTATGTATTTTATGAAATCTAAACATCAAGTGTATCTGCTGAAAATGTAACATATCAATTAGAATGTGCTTTTAGTAAAAATACAGAAGATTTCAAAAGCTTATTTTGCATTTTTTCCCCTACTTCATTAATAATTTTGTGTTGGTTACATATTGAAATGATATACCTTATTTAAGTCAATATATCCAAAACATTATTGAAATCAGTTTCTTCTTTTTACTTTTTAATGTAGCTACTAGAAAATTTAATTCCATATGTGATTCTCATTTTAATTCTTTTAGACAATGCTGTTTTGGAGCTTAGGTGTGAATACTCCCCTATACAACAATACGTTACTGAAGCAAATACTCAAATGATAATTATTGAATAGGTGATTTGAGGGTGAGAGCTGGCTAGAGAACTCATTCAGTGGGGAGAGCTAATGTAACCTGATTACTTTGTTGAAATTGGTACTTATTTTAGGATATAAATGAAGTAATAATGATGCATAATAGACTCCACATAACATACACAATGCTTTATAGCCCTTTCTGTAAATTACCTCTTTGACTCACAATGTGATAAAATGAAAGTGGAGAAAATTAACATGAGCCAATTACTGTTGTTCAGGATGAGTTTCCTGTTTCTGCCATGAGCTGGAATACACTGACGCTGTTGATTGGTTTTTCTTCCTTTTGGTTTGGATTTTGCAGTTAAGCATATGAAGCCCTCCGGGACCGGCCTCCTCCTGGCTTCTTTTGCCTTCTTGCCTGCTGCTCACCACTTCCCTCTTGATCTGAGAACCCTTTGCATACATGTTGTTTCAGCTCTCCCTGATACCATGTGTAACACCGAGGAGGAAGTCAGTGCCTCTGGAATCAGAATTAAGTCTCTGCGTTGCCTTGGGACACCCCATTCCTTGAGATGTGACACAGCTATTGTCACCACCTCTCATTATCCACCTACTTCTGACTGCTTTTCTCTAGCCTCCTTGGCTAGTATCCCTTTTCCCACGTGCTCCCTAAAAGTTTGTTTGTACCCACAGCTGCACCAGTCTTCTGACTCATGTCATTTCTTTGTCATTCTGCATGTTGCCTGAGCCTTCCCATTCACTCTTAGGACTTCAGCTCCCCTTTGCATGGGCTGTCCAGTGGTTGTCAAACTGGGGTAGAAATGCTGAACCTCCTGTGTCCTTATGCTCCCCTTGGAGGGGTCGTCAATTGAAAATTATTTGCTTAATTGAGCATGCAGTTAAGAGTCAGGAAATACATGTTCTGATCTTTTTCTTCTGCTACATTTTTTTCAGGCTATAATTTTTTTTTTAAAAGAAAATTATGTCTCTGTCCTTCAGTTTTCCCACCTTGTAAAATGGGAGCAGTATGTGCATCCTAAGGCTATTCTGAAGAAGCATTATGCTGTCATGGAGAAACACAGTAAATCTATGGTGTGCTATATTTGGCTGTAGTCTGCATTTTAGAGTAGTTAACTACCATTGGATTTGAAATAGTACATTAAACTGAAACACTGCATTTATTAATGAGGGTAATTTATTCCTAGGAAAGCTTTTTAAAAATGAATGTCTCATGTATTTGTTGGTTTCCCCTTTCCTGAGCATACCCTCCCTGCTTTGTGTCTGTGTTATTTCTTTTAAAATTTCAAATAGATTTGAATAACTTAGCTTAAAAGATAGCCTTTCCCCTCCCTAACAGAGGACAAAGGTGGCTATTTTAGAGGTGGGTGATATTTGAGGCAGAATAATGCAATGTTTAGGGCATACACATGGGAAGTGGGAAGACCTTAGTTCTGGTTCTACTTCTGCCTTTTCAATCATTTTGTGAGCTGAGCAAGTCCCGTAATCTCAGATGATGTGTATGTCCCTTAGCACAGGGCCTGTTCTCTAGTAATTGCTCAATAAATATTGACCATTATTTTTGGTTGTCTTCTGAGAATATCACTTAAAGATTTAGATGAAAGTATTTGGAAGGTTGCTGTCTATGATTTGTCAACAGTGGCTGACAACTAGGACATAGGAAAGTAGAGAAGAAGCTGATAAAGATGAAAGGCTCATCTATAGAAAGATATTGAACATTTCTTCTAGAATTACACAGTGACAGTCAATATTATACCCTATAAGAAAAAATATGCTTAACCTATTTTCTTCTTATGGCCATAATTAGTAAATAGTCGCATCAATGAAGGTTGACAGTATGGCCTTCTCATGTTGCCACTTCTAGATCCACTTGTAGGCTTAATTTTGGATCATATGCAGGATTTGAATTGTATTATGGAATCACAGAGATTGTCATGGTGATATGCAGTTCCAGGACGGAGTGAATCATATGTTCTGGTTATTACATGAATGAGAGACCCAGAGCTCAGTTAGCCAGTTTAACATCTAGACAAAGGTACTGTGGCTAAGGGATTAAATACAGTTCTCATTTGAAAGTGGGATCAGAGCAGGAACTTTGTAGTTGTGTGTTCTTTTAATAAAGGCTATTAATTTAGTTTTTTAAAAAGGAATTGGCCTCCTACCACCAGCTAACTGCCATTGCTCTTCATTTCTGTTAGTATGACCAAGCCCTGTTCTGTGAAAGTGTTATAGGATGTTTGGCTTCACATAAGAGACCTCCCTTTCATGTCTAAAGAGGCAAGGAATGTAATTTTAGGTTCTTTGGAAGATCTAATTTTCAAAGCTGTGCCATTTAAAAAAAAAAAAAAAGCAGAAAAGTCCCGTAAGCTGTCGTTTTCTTAGTCTTATCTGAGCTGCTCTTACGTTTTGCTCTTCGTGCCGTTTGAACAGCCAAGGAATATTAGTTTAACTCCTAGGTAATTTGGGACCACATTTTGTCTTTTGGAAAATGCAGTAACAAGTCAGTTTTTTCCAAAACAAAGTGAGGCTGTTCAGCCCTTCATTTTGATCCTCTGAGGAGCGAGGCTGTTTAGATTGAGCAAGTGAGATGTATTTATTCTTCTGGACAAAGAAAGCCATATTATTTACCAGAAAGCTCTTTAGTTTCCTGTACCTCGCACTTGACTGCAGGGTGCCTTAAAAAAAGCAAGGGACCAAAAATAAGCAAAAGAATGAGCTCTCAGTAGAGTCCACGTCCAGGTGGGCGTCCGACGCCTGGTGCTGTAGCAGCCCCCCTCCACAAGTGGAGCCAACATTTGTTTCCTTGTGGTTAGATTTAGAAACTTTTAACCTTGGCTTCTCACACTCCCTGAGCTTTATAAATAGGAACCTCTTCATATACTAGATCGCTTGGAGGCCTGTTACGAGTTTGTTTGGGGTTCTGGATGATGGTGATGTTTGGGAAATAGTGTTGTTTGCTAATAACATTGCCAAGACTTTTCTTTGGAAATGGAAGTCCACCTTAGTGTGTTTTTTTAACCCAGTGTTTCTCAGGTGTAGAAGCATAATAAAAGCTTTCTGGGGAGCTTTTGAACATTTCAAATACCAGGCTATACCGTGTACTGACTAATCCCAGTTTCAGTAGTGCGACTCCGGTAGCAGTATTTCTTAAAGCTCCTCATTCCAGCAGTAACCCAACACTAACAGCTGATCACATCTGCTCTAATCTGAGGCTGGACTGTGCACTGGCCATGAGAAACTTCCTTTCAAATGCAAAATGATGGCATAACAGAAGTGTTCTTATTGTGATACTATAATCAAACAGAGTGATTTCATTGCTTCGATTAATCTAGTCTTTCTACATTATAATAGCACAGGCTTGATGAACCAGGCATATCATAATATTCCTTTATTGAAATAGAAACCTCCCAGCAGTGCCCTAAAGGGTCTTTAAGTACCTTGAGGTAGTACCTTCTAATTACCATTAATAAAAGCAACAGGTTTTAAATGCCTAATTAGTGTGTGTGAAGTTATTGTGGTTACTTATGTCTCAGTTTGTGCTTTTTTTGTGCAGGTCCACAACCCTATGTTAGTATTTTTGATTGAAAAGCTTCAGAAAAGATTTTTTTCTTTTAAAACAACTCATTTCATTTACAAAGCCTGGCCAGACCTGAGCTCACCTGGCAGCCAACCTGACCTCAGCTAAAGGGAAGCTACTTACAGTCTTTATCCCACTTAGCGGGAACACTTGTGTTTGACTGCAAACATCCTAATGTTTTGACTATGGGATGCTGCCCCAGATATGGCTGCCTTAAGGAGTACAAGGTATATACACTATCTTTATTACCTTCCCAAATTCCAAAAGAATTGTGAGTTGTGAAAGACATCAGGCTCCAGGCAATTCAGATAAGGGACTGTGGACCTGTGTTGTCATCAGGCCAATTCCAGGGTCTCATTTGCAGTCACATAGTTTGCCTGCTCATTCCAGCCTTCTGCCACTGTGTGACCTTGGGCAAGTAACTTGACCTTTTTGAGCCTAAGTTTCCTGTCTGTAAAGTGATGCAAATGATGATAATCTGCCTTAAGGGTATTGTGAAGATTAAGAGAAATAATGTGCACAGAGTGTTTTTTGTTTTTTTTTTTTTGAGAGGGAGTCTCGCTCTGTTGCCCGGGCTGGAGTGCAGTGGCCGGATCTCAGCTCACTGCAAGCTCTGCCTCCCGGGTTTACACCATTCTCCTGCCTCAGCCTCCCGCGTAGCTGGGACTACAGGCACCCACCAGCTCGCCCGGCTTGTTTTTTTGTATTTTTTAGTAGAGACGGGGTTTCACCTTGTTAGCCAGGATGGTCTCGATCTCCTGACCTTGTGATCTGCCCGTCTTGGCCTCCCAAAGTGCTGGGATTACAGGGCACAGAGTGTTTTAAAAATAGAAGTTTAAGGAACTTGTCAATACAAGTTCTTCCTTTGGGCACTTTGATGGCACATTGTAAACCCCGAAATATAGGTTCCTTTGAGTAGGTGAGAGGTCCACCATGAATTACAGGGATATACAGTAAAGTGTTGTTTTCAAGCTGTGGGCCAAAATCGGGTTCTGGAATCTGTTTATTAGGTTGTGACCTTGAGATCATTCTATATGGAAAAGAAATACAGTAATAGAATAAAAAGTATTTGTGCATTTCATCAAGGAAAGGCGATCTTTTTTTCAATACTTGCACATTTGTATATGTATGATATATATCTTTTTAAGAGTTGAGGTCTCACTCTGTCTTCCAGGCTGGAGTGCAGTGGTGCCACTCTTGTTCACTGCAGCCTCCAACTCCTGGGCTCAAGCCATCCTCCCGCCCAGCCTCCCAAGTTGCCAGGATTACATGTATGAGCTACTGTACCTGGCTTTTATTTGTTCTGAGTCATGATCCTTGTGTTGTGGGAGTGACAGACAAAAAGAGGTCGGAGTAGATTTTTATTAATAATAATAACAGAATTATTCTGTTCACTCTTTCCAGGGAACATAGATCTCTGTTTTTCGTGCTCCGCTCATTTTTAACGTACTGAGGTGGTCTGATACACAAGTAATACTCACATGGTGATTCAGATAATTGAGAAAATCATGGGGCTGATAGAAGTCAAAAGTTCCTTTTGCATCTACCATCCAAAAAATCAAGGCCCAAGATTTCATACTGATTCAAACGGTCAGAATAGTTGCCTCCACTCTTTATTTCATATTGCATGTGCAGACCCAGTATTGAAAAGTCTTCATAGAAAATATTGACAATACCCTTCTGTTAAGACACTCTAAGCATAAGAAATATGTGTAATGATTATCTTGGACCATGGAGTATATGTGTAGTTTATCACATTTGGAATTTTCTGCCCCTTGGAGTTTGTTTAATCATAAGTCAAATTTATTTATTTACTTACTTAGAGTCTAACTCTGTCGCCCAGGCTGGAGTGCAGTGACGCAATCTTGGCTCACTGCAACCTCCACCTCCCAGGTTCAAACAGTTCTCCTGCCTCAGCCACCTGAGCAACTAGGATTACAGGTGTGCACCACCACACCCAGCTAATTTTGTATTTTTAGTAGAGATAGCGTTTTGCTATATTGGCCAGGCTGGTCTCAAACTCCTGGCCTCAAGTGATCTGCCCGCCTTAGCCTCCCAAAATGCTGAGATTAAGGGCATGAGCCACTGCACCTGGCCCAAATTTACTTAAAACCAAACTTTTCCTTGTCCCATCTCACTTGCTTCCCCAGTGTTACCTGGTCATCCCTGTTCCTGTGGCACTCTGACATCAGGAAAGCCACTAGCTCTGCGATTCACAGTTGCCTTTTGAGTATTGGCTGAAGAGAAATTTTACCTCTAAATGTAAAGCTTTTTAATTAAATGGAAAATGAGCTTCACTTACCTTATATAATTAAGATGCAGTCAGAGCCAGGTGCAGTGGCTCACTCCTGAAACGTCAGCATTTTGGGAGGCTGAGGCAGGTGGATCACCTGAAGTTAGGAGTTCAAGACCAGCCTGGCCAAAACAGTGAAACCTCATCTCTACTAAAAAT
>NW_012103343.1:3051473-3053736 GCF_000951045.1 Mandrillus leucophaeus
GACATTGTACCCCATAAATATACACAATTATTGTCAGTTTAAAAATAGGAAAATTCTACTCCATCATAGATTTAGCACTTTGAGCAATTATGTTTCTAGTGAGTCCAGGTATCCCTGAGTAGGGTGGTATGGTTTTGGGGTGAGGGTACCCCTTGATGTACTTCACCTTCTCCTCCTTTATGAATACAATGACAATTCATTTCATAATTCCTGTCTCAAATGGTATCCTGAGGAGCGTTGGATAATGTCAGCAGCGTGGCTTCCTTTCAGAGTCTGGTTGGCATCAAAACACACCAAGATTGCACTATTCTAGGAATGGCTTTAAAATACCAGCTATGTTTACCATTTGATGATATATTTTTATTACTTAAAGCACCAGCTATGTTTACTATTTGATTATCTGCTTTAACCATTTATGTTTGGTTTCTATTTATTGTTCAGTAAAGGAAAAACTAGTAGTACCAACATTTTGTAGAAGGCTGAGGATAGTGGCTCACTCCTGTAACCCCAGCATTTTGGGAGGCCAAGGTAGGAGGATCTCTTGAGCTAAGAGTTTGAGACCAGACTAAGCAATATAGTGAGACACTGTCTCTATTTAAAAACTGAAAAAATTAGTCGGGAATGGTGACGCTTGCCTGTGGTCTCAGCTACTCAGGAGGCTGAAGGGGGAAGATCAGTTGAGCCTGGGAGGACCATTTGAACCCTGGAGGTTAAGGCTGCAGTGAGCAGTGATTGTACCACTACACTCCAGACTGGATGACAGAAGGAGACCCTGTGTCAAGAAAAAACTGCAGATGAGAGATAGTTTGGCAGTCCTGATGAGAACCCTCCATAGTTGGCTGAACACCTGTGTAAACTTTGTATTGTTTCTAGGGTTTAAAAAATATTAATAATTATGCAGGCAGTGCACTTCTCACATCTGAGAAATAGGAGCTCATAGGAAGAGTTCTAGGCTGTGAAGTTGAGTCTATTTTCTGATTCATTTGGGGGCAGAAATTCCTATCTGGGAAGTTAGAATGATCATTTGTATAACATCTTGTTTATCGTCTCAAGCTTCAAAGCAGGATTATAAGCACTTGGTTTTCAATGCATGAAAATGCCCTTGGTTAGAAATAAACAAAAAATATGGGAATGTTTAACTTTTCTGAAAAGATAGGGCAAGTAGCTTGAAAACCTCCCTGTTTGGAAAGTTTACCATAGAGATCTAGCACAATCAAGAAAAAAGTTAGTTTCCATAAGGATTACCAGGAATTATAGTGCAGTAAGTCACAGCAGATAGCTAGCCGCTGAAATCTATAAACACTTATTAGAGACAAGCTTACTCATCATTAGCCTTCACTTTTGGAGCTAGAGTTTTTATTAATTTCATTAGTAAAGGAATACTCCTACAAGCTGGGGAAGTCTCAGGTGCTCAGATTCTTCGTCTATAAAATGAGGGTGTTGGAAATAAATGACTTTTGAAAAATCTTCCGGAAAACCCCACAGTGTCTAGGTTTTGGTGCTGTTTTACCCCCATCCCAAACTTGTTTCTTCCTTCTTTGATTTTCTCTCCCCTCTGATTGCTGTAGATCCTAGATGATGACAAATTGATGTCTCAGAGTAAGCAGCAAACAAGACAGGAGCCTCAAGCAGGCTGTCTGTTGATTTGTTGTCTGGGTTTTTGGTCTATTTGCAGCTTCTCAGGTCCTAGCCAATACAAATAGGTGAGGTTCTTATATAATTTTACGCTGACAAATTAGAACAAAACAAAACAGTGGAGGGAAGCGGGAGACGGACACTGAGTATAGGTTGGACAATAACGATAGAAAAGTGGTTTGGATTCTTTATAATTATGGTCTGACATGGTTCCGGTAAAGGTGTCTTTGGTTAAATTAGGTAATACGTGGTATATATATACACACAAACTATAGACATATGAACATAGCAACTGCTAAATTTAATGCCCCAGTGTTGCTTCATATTACATGTAGCTTTTAATGAGTAAGCATAGCCTGCTAAACCAAGCTTCTGGCACCAAGAGCCTTTTTAAAACTCACCTAAATACTATTATTGATCATTCACAAGTGGTGGTTAAATTTTTTTTTAAATAGCAGAACCTTTGTTACCCAAATTAAAAGTTACACAGAACCACAGTATATAAAACAGTTAAAAGCCAAACACTGCCTTGTTCCTGGGCTCCCTGGGGCCTCCGGGGGACTTTGAGAACTTCGGTTACATTGTTTGAAAAATTCTGACTACCAAAAATATATATATAATATATATA
>NW_012103343.1:3055763-3057019 GCF_000951045.1 Mandrillus leucophaeus
AGTATTGGCTGAAGAGAAATTTTACCTCTAAATGTAAAGCTTTTTAATTAAATGGAAAATGAGCTTCACTTACCTTATATAATTAAGATGCAGTCAGAGCCAGGTGCAGTGGCTCACTCCTGAAACGTCAGCATTTTGGGAGGCTGAGGCAGGTGGATCACCTGAAGTTAGGAGTTCAAGACCAGCCTGGCCAAAACAGTGAAACCTCATCTCTACTAAAAATACAAAAAATTAGCTGGGTGTGGTGGTGCACACCTGTAGTACCAGCTACTTGGGAGACTGAGGCATGAGAGTTGCTTGAACCCAGGAGGTGGAGTTTGCAGTGAGCCGAGATTGCACCAGTGCACTCCAGCCTGGGTGATGGAGCAAGACTCTGCCAAAAAAAGAAAAAAAGAAAAAAAAAAGATGCAGTCAGCACTTATTTCACGTACCTGTTTAGACTGTGCTTAGTTGCCAATGATTGATAGCCATTAGTTGGGTCTGAATGGACCTATGGAGCCATGGAGCCTTTATTTAACAATTCTTTATCTGATGTCTGGGAAGCAGAGGAGAACAGAGTCACAGAACCCTTTAAAGGCGTAATGTGGTCTTATTTATATCACTAATTTGATTGCAAGGTTTTTGTCTTTTTGGAGGCTGTCTAACGTAGTGAGTGGAATAAAACTTCAGAGTTTCACCCCTATAGCTTGCTCTCCAAGTGTTAAGTGACTGTGGGCAAGTCATTTAATCTTCCAAAACCTGTTTGCTTACCTATAAAGGAGGAAAGCGTGTGTTCAGAACTCACCTTGAAGAATTATGCAAAACTAAGTGAAGTGTGTGTAAAACCATTATTGAAAACTGGTAACTGCTCTTCAAATATAAAAATGAATGGTGATGGAATACTGGAAAATTTCTGAGGATAGGATCTGTATCTAATTTATCTTTGGACCCATGTAACTAACATGCTTTGTAGCAGTTCATTAGATTCTGGAAGTTAGTTTGCCTGTGGATGACTGAAAGCTGTTAGTTTTATTTCCCTTTTTGATATTTAGATGTGAATATGGAGAGGATGGAGATAGATGTTCAACCTCTTAGACCAAGTTCTTGACACAGAAAATGGGACTCATCACGGTTAATAGTAATGTATTGTATATTTCAAGATTGCTAAAAGATTAGTTTTTTGGTTTTGTTTGAGACAGAGTCTTGCTCTGTTGCCCAGGCTGGGGTGCAGTAGCATGATCTCATTGCTCACTGCAACCTCCGCCTCCCAGGTTTCC
>NW_012103343.1:3060944-3072773 GCF_000951045.1 Mandrillus leucophaeus
GTGGAATGCAGTGGCGTGATCTCGGCTCACTGCAACCTCTGCCTCCTGGGTTCAAGCGATTCTCCTGCCTCAGCCTCCTGAGTATGAGGGATTACAGGCACACACCAACATGCCCAGCTAATTTTTGTATTTTTAGTAGAGATAGGGTTTTACCATGTTGGTCAGGCTGGTCTCAAACTCCTGACTTCGTGATCCGCTGGCCTTGGGCTCCTAAAATGCGGGGATTAAGGTGTGGGCCACTGCACCCGGCCTGAAAATTTTTTTAGTTATTGTTACAAAAAAGTAAAGTGTACTAAATAACAAAATTACAAAACACCATTCAAGTATTATGGTGGTGATCTTATTTTGTTTTTATTTTAGTAGGAACCAGTTCTGTACATTGAAAATCATTTGTGTTTAATGTTGAGTGGTATAGAAAAATGTTTATAATATAAAGTCTAATGTAGGATGACAGCTGAATTTCAGGAAAGTTTATTGCCTTATATTCACTGAAAAAAGTATTATAAAGACAAAGATGAGTTTTACTAAAAAGCTTATATGGACCAAATTAAGTAAAATAAAGATGAAACTTTGTGGCCTGGTGAATTTCAAATAAATATATTAAAACTACAGTATATGCTTGATTGTAAGACAACTCTCATATGAGGTGATATCCTACATTCTCAAGAAGAATAACAAATAAGTTCTGAATGTATAAACTTCTTGTGATATAGGTGAAATAGTTGAAAGTATGTTAATATTTCATGACACATAAAATAGGAGATAAATTTTAGAAAATCTGAATTTTCCCACTCCAAGTTTTCATGAAACAGTCTTTTGTCAGTGATGGTGTTTTGTTTTGTTTTGAGACAGTGTCTCACTCTGTTGCCCAGGCTGGAGTTCACTGATGTGATCTTGGCTCACTGCAGCCTTGAACTCCTAGGCTCAACCAATCCTCCTGCCTCAGCCTCCTGAGTAGCTGAAACTACAGGCGTGCACCACCACACCTGGCTAATTAAAAACAAGTTTTTAGGAGGGACAAGGTGTCCTGGGCTCAAGTGATCCTCCTGCCTTGGCCTCCTGAAGTTCTGGGATTATGGGAGTGAACTACTGCTTCCGGCCTAGTGAAGCAGTTTTATTTAAACGTTACATGTGCTTCAACATTACTGCATCACCAGAACCACTTTTTGGCTCCTCCTATAGTTTGAGTATGTCATCTTTATTCCTAAGTCTGTATTATATCAATTTTGTATTAGCACCTCGACTTTGATGTTTTTACATTCTAAATTATCTACGTGATGTCAAAAATAATTACTTGGAAAGGAAAAGCTTAAGTACATTGGCTTTAAAATGTATGTAACTGGGAGATTGATGGATTCATAGATGTTGTGGGTTGTATTTTTTTTTTTTTTTTTTTTTTGAGACGGAGTCTCGCTCTGTTGCCCAGGCTGGAGTGCAGTGGCCGGATCTCGGCTCACTGCAAGCTCCGCCTCCCGGGTTCAAGCGATTCTCCTGCCTCAGCCTCCTGAGCAGCTGGGACTACAGGCACGTGCCACCTGGTTATTTTTTTGTATTTTTAGTAGAGAGACAGGGTTTTTTGGCCATGTGACTTAACGTTGCATGAGAGTGTATGTCCTGCTCCACAGGTGTTGGCCTTGGCCTATAACTGGTTCGGCGGAAGAATATAAATGAATGTGATGCAAGCGAATACCTTAAATGGGATGCCTTAAATGTGATTGGGATTTTGTGCTAATGTGAGTATCATGAGAAACTATGCCCCAGGTACCTGCTACGTCTTCATCCTGGACCCCAGAATGACATAGGTGGTGTAGCAGACCTGATTCTTAGCCGTAGCAAGCAGGCTGCAGATCTTTAGGATACATCACACAGCAACTAGCTGTTGGCCTATCAGATCTAATTTGACCACTACAACTCACAAGTCTAAAATAATCTTGCATCTTTTTTTTTGTCTGAATTAGCAGAACCAGAAGTTACACTTAAGATAGGTTAGATAATTTCTAAATGAAAAATATCTTTGGGCCAGGCACAGTGGCTCATGCCTGTAATCCCAGCACTTTGGGAGGCCAAGGCGGATGGATCACCTGCGGTCAGGAGTTCAAAACCAGCCTGGCCAACTTGATGAAACCCCGTCTCTACTAAAAATACAAAAACTAGCAGGGCGGAGTGGCAGGTGCCTGTAATCCTAGCTACTCGGGAGGCTGAGACAGGAGAATTGCTTGAACCTGGGAGGTGGAGGTTGCAGTGAGCCGAGATCATGCCATTGCACTCCAGCCTGGGCGAAAGAGCAAGACTCTGTCTCAAAAAAAAAAAAAAAAAAAAAAGAGTGAAAATCAGTCTCAAACAAAACAAACAAACAAACAAAAAAAACTTTGGGGATAATGCCCATTTACCAAGGGCTCTGCAGTAACTTAGAATTCTTGGCAGTAGGCATTTTCAAGAATACAGTCTACATGAAAACCAGATGCATGCAGTAAAAAATGTATCACCAGCCTTGAGTGCACTGTTCATTTTTCCAGGGAGACCTTCAAAGGGCCTGTGAAATGAAGCCTGGTGTTTTCCTCTTCAAGAACTCATTTTTGAGTACACTAAGAACAAAATTTTGGCCTTTCTGTTAGGCATAATTTCAGAGTCTCTCCCTACACATTCATTGGATTTTGTAAGCTATGTCTGTATATATACACAAGCGGCTCCCATCTTAGTCTGCAGATTTGAAGCATATGTGTGTGCTTGTGCATAGTCATTCTGCCTCTGTGCATGTTTCACTAAATTTATTGCATGGACTCTTTTATGGCTCTCTAAAGGAAAGTAAACACTAACTGTACAAAAAGTTCAGCTTTACTTTTTAAAAAATGTCTTCTAAGCAGAAGAGTTTGAGATAAAACATGTCTAGTTATGCCTCCATTTATCTACTGCTTACCTAGTTTACTGGCCAAAATAGATCATTTAATTGAAACTATCCAGTTTGTGTGATGTCTTCCTGAAATACACTTAACTGATTGAAGTTTGACCCACCCATTCATTATTATCCATTTTCATTCAAATGATTATTATGACTTAAATATAGCCCTTTCAACAGCTAAAAAACAATGTTCTGGCCTTTTTAGTACTTTTCTACCCTGGTTTTTCACGTGAGACTCACAGGGGGGGCTTTAAACAATAGTGCTGGCCAGGACTTTCCCCCAGGATTCTGATTTAATTTGTTGGGGGTGGAGCCCAGGCACTGGTAGTTTTTTAAAGCCTCCCAGGTGACTGTAACTTGTAGTCAGAATTGACAGCCACAGATACAGCTACAGCGTTTTTGTAAATTTTATTATTGAAACTAAGCAATTCAGGTTGAAATTTGTTTTACATGTAGGATTGTCCTGATAGGTCCTCTCCAGTGTTCAGATCAACCTGATAATGTCAGATCTTCTAGGAAGTTGGTGTCATGATTGCAGCTTTACTTATCTCCTATTTTCAGCATGCGTTGGGGCCATTCTTGGAAGGCTGATTGGGAAAATTAGTTGCATAAATAAAACCTTAATGCTAGCCTGGGGATAACTACCTTCCTTTATGACTCCAGCTATTTAGGTAGTACTCAAAGTTGCCTCTTAAATCACACTGCCTCAGTCAACTTTATGGAAATGGATTTAAATAGTGGTGAACTTTACTCCGTCATGGAGAAGAGCCCAGTGGATTTGCTCTGGTGACCGCAGTCACACTCAGCACAGTAGAGCCTTGTTAGGGACCCAGGAGGCAGCATTCTTACCTTGCTCTGCCAGATGACTATGTAAATAGTCAGTGACAGGTGGCTATAAAAGTTTCAGATACCTAAATGAAAACTAAGTTTTCCAAGGAAGAAATACAAAGCCTTAGCATGTGTACTTAAATTAAAAAATACTTAAGTCTACTGGAACTGTGTATTTTTTTCTACCACATGAATCTTTTTTAGAAGAGGGGATTTTCTTTCTCCCCTAGCCAGTAAATATTTATCTTTTGGATATATAGCCCAGCTGCATATACTGCATGGATTCCTTTCCATCCGTATGTGAAATAGCATATTTTTTTCCACTAGCCAGCAAGACTCATGCTAGTGTGTTACTCATAATAGGATGCACTGAGTCTTTTTGATTCATTCTTGCTCTTCTAGGATTCTCATCAGCTTCCATAGAAGTTTATGATCAGTTTCTTAAGACTGGCTGCGATGGGTTTTGTGTGTGAGGCAGTGTGCCTAAGAGTATAGGTTCTAGACTCAGACTGTTTGGATTTGAATTCTGAATTTTCCACTGAATAACTGAAGGACTTAGTTTTTAAAAGACTTCTCTAAACCATATTTTTTCCATCTACAAAATGGGAATAATCATTGCTACCTATCTCATAAGGCAGTAGTGAGGATCAAATGAGGTCTTTCAAGCCTTTGAGAGTTTGTGGCATTCTGTAAATGTTAGCTGTTGCTGCTACCTACCCTTCTAATTACTGGTGTAACTGCCTGATACTGTCCCCGGTATTACTCTTTGACATAATTATAAAACATCAAGTGAACACAGGTCACTGGCGAATTATTAAGAAAAAGGATCAACTTTTTTTTTCTAGGCCTCTTTTAGGCAGTCTCTCCTGGGGTCTTCTGTTTCATGAGTCAGAGGCTTCTCTCTCTGTGATTACAGGCTCACTGGGGACAGGCATCTATTTTATTTTACCTAGAAAAATAAATCCGGCCCCTTCCTGCAAAATTTTTGTGTGTCAGCTGTATTGAATACTTGTGGCTATTAATATGAATCTTATGAATAGTCTTACTGCTGTAAGAATTCCATAAAGACTGGACATTGTTTGTCATGGTATTTTGACTCTCTCAAAACACACACACATGCAAACAAAAACGTGGTGGAGTGGCTGAAAACTGGAAGTTTAAATTTCCAAGTTCATGTCTGTGTCACTGCAGACCCTGACTGGAAACTCATGGTTTCCTTGAACCGAGAGGAATGTGCTGAAACAGTAGTAGGTGTTGGTTAAAATTAGAACCAACTATTTCCATAACCAGAATTACAGACACATAAAAAATAATAATAATAAAGTGACAGAACTCTACTAGTTTTTCCTTGTGTGTTCAAGAGGTTTTTGACCCAGTTCACTAACTACAATTGGATTCTGTCTCTGGACTTGGCACATAACAATGCATGGTAGACTTTCTAGACCTGGCGACGGAAACTCGGAACTCTTCCCAGGCATGAGCCCTTAAAAAATGTCATGAGGATCTGAACAGCAAATGGCAGTGTCTTCTCCTGTTGTCTCCTTTGTGCCCTCCCTCCCTGATGCTAAGCCCCAGGAAAAGATTCCATGTTGACATTATTTGTGTTTAATAGCTCATTACTGTGTCCGTGCTCTCCAGCTTTCCTTTACTAACAGTGAGTCTGCCAAGGCGCCAGCACTGTAACTACACATGTTTCTAGACTACTGTATGAACTGCTCATCTCTTGAAGCTATTTATTTGTAGCTAATGGCTAGCATTTGGTACCTCTTGAGAACCAGAGAAATGCACACACAGTTTCCATGGAGAGGGGGACGGAAAAAAGCCCAAACAACCTACAATTGACGATCCTGTTTTTGTCTAAGGAATGCAGTTTGCTTGAGCAAGACTCTTAAGATGTATTTGTATAGGGTGCAGATGTTAGTCACTAGTGCTTAATGTATGCTGAGATGGGACCAGATAATGACCCTCTACACTGGTCAGTGGTATTGAATCAAGCTATTGCTGGAAGGTCTTGAGAAAGTAGTTTCCAACGGTAATGGCCCTGATCCCTTTGCATGTGGTTTCTTTTGGCCTTTCCTCCCTCCCATGCTGAATTATAACAGAGTCACTGGTGTGCAATTCCAGAATGTCTCAGTTTTTCCATTAGATACCTAACATTTACAAAATTACTTTAAATATTTGCCTCAGTCCAAGGTCTTGGGACTCAGCACCTTTTTACTTGCTTACATAATTTAAAAAGTCTATGTTGCTATTTTTTCAATGAACAAGACTAGTTTAAAAGAGAGATATTGGGCCAAGTGTGATAGCTTGCGCCTGTAATTCCAGCACTTTGGGAGGCTGAGTTAGGAGGTTCACTTGAGGCCATGAGTTTGAGAGCAGCCTGGCCAATATAGCAAGACCCTGTCCTTAAAAAAAAAAAAAATTAGCTGGAAGTGGTGGTGCCTACCCAAAGTTCTAGCTACACAGGAGGCTGAGGCAGAAGTATCAGTTGAGCTTAGGAGTTTGAGACCACCCTGGGCAGCATAATGAGACCTCATCTCTATAAAAACTTAAAAAATTAGCTGAGCATGGTAGGTAGTCCCAGCTACTCAGGAGGCTGACAGGGGAGGATCACTTGAACCCAGGAGTTAGAGGTTACAATGAGCCATGATGGTGCCCCTGCACTCCAGCCTGGGCGACAGAGTGAGGCCCTGTCTCTAAAACATAAAATGAAATGAGAGCTATCAATGGCTGTAGGATTTGGCCTGTCAACAGTGACATGGAAGAGATGTACTTTGCGAAAGAATAAAAGATGCTCTTAGGGATTGGGGAGCGTCTGGTGCATTAATGGTTCCTGTCTTGGGAAAAAGCTGCATGTAGCAATGTTCTTGGGTGTTCACAATAGCTCTTATATGTGAGACGTAGTCATTTTCAAAGTTGTTCACTAGTGGTAGAAGAATAGATGGCATTTGATGCTTGTTATTTTATATTTTTACCTTTTAAAATTATTCTGTAATTTAAAAATATTCTGGGACTGGACATGGTGGCTGCCAGCACTTTGGGAGTCCAAGGTGGGAGGATTGCATGAGCTCAGAAGTTTGAGATCATCCTGGGCAACACAGTGAGACCTCATCTCTACAAAATAATGTTAAAAATTAGCCATGCATGGCCAGGCACGGTGGCTCACGCCTGTAATCCCAGCACTTTGGGAGGCCGAGGCGGGTGGATCACGAGGTCAAGAGATTGAGACCATCCTGGCCAACATGGTGAAACCCCATCTCTACTAAAAATGCAAAAATTAGCCAGGCGCGGTGGCACGTACCTGTAGTCCCAGCTACTTGGGAGACCGAGGCAGGAGAATCGCTTGAACCTGGGAATGTGGAGGTTGCAGTGAGCCGAGATTGCACCCCTGCACTCCAGCCTGGCGACAGAGCGAGACTGTCTCAAAAAAAAAAAAAAAAAAAAAAAAAAAAAACCATGCATAGTGGTGTACACCTGTGGTCCCAGCTACTCGGGAGGCTGAAGTGGAAGGATTGCTTGAGCCCAGGAGGTCGAGGCTGCAGCGAGCCATGATTGTGCCACTGCACACAAGCCTGGAGGACAGAGTAAGACTGTCTGTCATAAATAGATAGATAGATAGATAGATAGATAGATAGATAGATAGATAGATAGATATAGTTTTCAACCTCTAACTGGTTGTGTGTGTGTGATTTGACAGTTTATCTGATGGTTCTTTGAAAACTGAAAATGTGTCCTTCATTCCAATGTTATAAATTTAAAAAATCAAATGTTTTAACATAAGTATGGGAGGAGTACTCCATAACGGTGAAAGCCAGTGATTCTCCTTGAATAAGGGTATTGTTCTGTGCTAGGGGCATCTCCATTTCACTTAGCAATTGTAGCAGAATAGAGACTACATCCCCTCTCATTCTACAGGCAAAGAATAGTTTGAAGAGAAAGCTTAGTGATTTCACTGCCAAAAGAAAGCTTTTAACAAAATTGTTTATTAAACCACACCTCAGGCTGTGCAGGGACATGGGAGGAGCATGCAATTTCTGAAAAAGAATATTTAGAGGAGGATTTTATTGTATAATTGGCAAACTTCTCATCTCCGAGAATAATTGCTTGATTTCATGGAAAGGACAAGAACTTGGGTATCTTGAGGCCTAAGATAAATAGATAGCAACGGATCATGCTGGTCCCCATGGTTACCGGGAACCGAGCTCAAGTGGATTGTTATCCTGAACAAGCCTGTGTCAGGATATTCTTGTCACCTTTCAGCTCTTTGGTATTTGCTCTCTTTCTTGAATCAGCAAAAGAAATCGCTGTAAAGTTAATGTAATTTACAGGAGGTTCCCCTGCCACACTGCATGCTTTTGTGTGTCACAAGACTTAATCTTCCTGCTACCCTCTGTTAAAGGAGAACTTTTTATGTTCCGAACAATATTCGATTCTTTCAGGAGCTATTTACATAGCTGGGGTTGGTTAATAGACAACTGGGGACTGGGCTATAAGCATTTTGACCTGGAAATATTTTTTTGGGGTTATGTGAACTACTGTACAACAAAACCTCAATTAACTAGGATTACTTGGAGAAAAGACAGTTTCTGGTTGAATTTTCTTTTAAATGGAAGGTTAAACACTTTCCTTTTCTCAGCTCTTCTTACTTTCTTCCTTTGGCTTTTGGAATTCAGATGTTAAGATCTCGAAAATCCGTTAATGTTTCATTGAGTTAGTCCGTAACAGTGCTTTGGAACATCCTTGAGTTATGAAGCTTGTTATTCAGGCTTTACTTTCTTCAGAGGATTAAGAGGCTTGAACGTGACTGCTAAATTCTCTTAAGTTGTTTTCTGGGGGGAAGAACACATTTTTCTGTGTAATTTTGTTTTCTTGCATCTTTGTCAGATTCAGAATAAAAAAGCTATCGTGACATGCCCTGCATCAGTAGGCCTTGTTATTTATGCAATCCTACTGTTTGAGGGTTTAGGAATATTCTAGCAAAATATAACAGAAATGAGCCTTTAGTAAATGGCTTTACTTAAAATATTTAAGTAAATATTAAAATATTTTTCTTCTGTGTGTGTTAAAGTCAAGTTATATTAATTTAATCGGCAGTTGGGTCGGCTCTTTTGCATAATCCAGACAATATATGAATCCCACAAATATTTATTGAGTATATACTCTGTGTTCTTCATATACCACGTTAGGTAGTTTTGTAATATCAGTAATGATGTCAGCATAAATGTATTAACCTCTGATAACCTTCACATAAATCTTATTTTCTGCAGCAATGGAAACTTGTCCCTAAGGGACTTCGTGGTTATAGCTGTTCTGATTTCCTGGTTTGAAATTTTTATAAACTTTCCAACTTTTTTCTTTTGCACTCAGTACTTAAAAATAAATTTAATGCCAAAAGTAAAAGTACTATTATTTTCATCAATCATAAGTTATAGATACCAAAAACTCAGAAATTTTTCTTGAACTAAATAGGGAACTTAGGCAAAAGGACTGCTTTAATTCCATCTAAAAGATAAAATCTAATACTGACTTTCAAATATGTCATTAAGAGTTTAGTGTCTCCGAGTAAAGGTAGAAGTTTTACATTATCATCTATCAATGATATCAGTGAGAACTAAAATTATTAGGAAGTAAGCTAAGGATAATTTATAGTCTAGATTTTTAACTTAAAATTGGAACCAATTTCCAGTGGTTTGTTCCCTTAGTTCTTGATTTAGCCATACTATGACCATTAAAAAAAAATCTTTAAAATGTATGTGAAAAAAACTGAAGAAAATGTGGTAAAGGGTATGATTTGATAAGAAAGGGGCTAGGTTTATAGGGAATGCATTATAATCTTTATAGTTACGTGTGTTTGTAATATAATAAAACACTTTTAGATGAATTATTTCTTTTTGTTTTTCTTTTCTTTTTGAGACACAAGTCTCATTCTGTTGCCCAGGCTGGAGTGCAGTGGTGTGATCCTGGCTCACTGCAAGCTCCACCTCCTGGGTTCAAGTGATACATGTGCCTCAGCCTCTGGAGTAGCTGAGATTATAGGCACACACCACCACACCCTGCTAATTTTTGTATTTTTAGTAGAGAAGGGGTTTTGCCATGTTGACCAGGCTGGTCTTGAACTCCTGACCTCAAGTGATCCACCCACCTCGGCCTCTCAAAGTGCTGGGATTACACGTGTGAGCTGCAATGCCTGGCTAGATGAATTATTTCCTTTAGAAATTTATTTTCTATGTATCTGCAAAAGTGTTTCATTTTAGTACTGTGAAATGAGTGGGCCCTATGCTGGGTCCTGTTGGGGTTTGTGATTTATAGATGGTAAAATACATTTCACACTTAAAAGATGAAGCAATCTACCTCTATATAAAGAGTTTGCCTGTGAGTGGTTGTAGCAAGTGTCTTCTTCTTACATGACAATTGAGGGCAAGAGAGAGGTCAGACCATTGGTGAAACCCTTAGTGTAAGCAAGTCTGCAAATAAGCTTTTTAGCTACTTAAGCCTCCGTGTTTTATTGGCATTAAAGCCCAAGACACACCAGCAATCCTTGCACAATCAAAAGTTCTATTTTTCCAAGACATGCTGGTCATACAAGAAAAACTGAGATAACGTATAATTTATTTTTCCAAGACATGCTGATCACAAAAGAAAAACTGAGATAACATATAATTAGTCACTGTATCCACTTTGGATCCAGATTGCGTATCTATATCTGTCTGTAAACAAACATATGCACACATATATATACCTGTGTGTATATATATATATACACAGACACACATATATATATATTTAAAATCACAGTACTTAATTTGCCTCCAAAACTAATAGCCACGTTAATGTCTTTGAGTTGTTAGGTTGGCTTGAATCAATTGGCAATATCCTGGTAAATGGTTTTGGTGTCAACTAGCCACCAAAAGCCAGGTGTGGTGGCTCATGACTATAATCCCTGCACTTTGGGAGGCTGAGGTGGAAGGATCACCCGAGGCTAGGAGTTTGAGACCAGTCTGTGCAACATAGACTCCATCTACAAAAAATAAAAAATTTGCTGGGTGTGGTAGCATGTACTTACAGTCCTAGCTATTTGGGAGGCTGAGGCAGAAGGATACCTTGAGCCCAGGAGGTTGAGGCTGCAGTGAGCTACGATGGTAGCACCACACTCCAGCCTGGGCAATAGCGAGACCCTGTCCAGCAGGGTAGAGTGCAAAGGATGCCTGTGGAATGGGAGAATCTGTTGAGCATCTACCCTCCTGCTCCCAGGCTAAACCCATGAGAAGAGCACTGTCAACAAAAGAAGCTTTCCCTACAGTGGGGAAGAGTTGAGGTTAGCAGAAAAGGTAAAACAAGAACAAAGTAATTCCTAGCCATCCGAAGAGGTGGAATGGGAAAGGCAACACCTATAACAGGAAGGAAATACTCCATCTGGGGCCGAGGCTGCCTTATTCTGAGGCCCCAGCTTGGCTGCCTTTCTCTTCATTCCTTCTATGTGCCACTTAACAGTATGCATTTCAACTTTCCCCTTTCAGGGAGGGGCCAGATGTAGAAACGCCTCACCACCTGTACCAGTAAGATGGGATTAGCTCAGGAAATGTTGTTGTTTGTTTGAGGGACAAGAATAACATGAAAGAAGGAGCAAGATTAACAGAACAGCTGACCTAGAGCTGCTAGGCTACTGGATGGTCCTCTGTGCTTATATACACAGTGTAATACTCGTAAGGAAAAAGCAAAAGGCTTGGAGGAGGCTGTGGACTGCCTATAGTTGACAGTATTTTCTTTTGTGGGCGTGGTGGATGTGGGAGATAGAATGTAAACTTCCTACCTTATGCATTGATGTTATTTCATTGATTATAGTGAACGCTTTATAGACTGAAACAAGTCTAAGAAAAATTCATCTTGAGCTGAGGAGATAGAGATGACCTGCCAAAGATTTCACATCCATGAAATTTGTGTGACTGATAGTTTTAATAAAAAAAAATTGTCAGCCAAATATATTGAGAGTTCCTTAGTCATATTAACTGATCTGAAACTGTTGCCACTAGGGTATATAAAAGATACTACCTGTATTTTAGTGATAAACCACGAAGAATAAAATGAGTTTTTAATTAGCATCA
>NW_012103343.1:3072823-3145304 GCF_000951045.1 Mandrillus leucophaeus
AGGATCACCCGAGGCTAGGAGTTTGAGACCAGTCTGTGCAACATAGACTCCATCTACAAAAAATAAAAAATTTGCTGGGTGTGGTAGCATGTACTTACAGTCCTAGCTATTTGGGAGGCTGAGGCAGAAGGATACCTTGAGCCCAGGAGGTTGAGGCTGCAGTGAGCCACGATGGTAGCACCACACTCCAGCCTGGGCAATAGCGAGACCCTGTCCAGCAGGGTAGAGTGCAAAGGATGCCTGTGGAATGGGAGAATCTGTTGAGCATCTACCCTCCTGCTCCCAGGCTAAACCCATGAGAAGAGCACTGTCAACAAAAGAAGCTTTCCCTACAGTGGAGAAGAGTTGAGGTTAGCAGAAAAGGTAAAACAAGAACAAAGTAATTCCTAGCCATCCGAAGAAGTGGAATGGGAAAGGCAACACCTATAACAGGAAGGAAATACTCCATCTGGGGCCGAGGCTGCCTTATTCTGAGGCCCCAGCTTGGCTGCCTTTCTCTTCATTCCCTCTATGTGCCACTTAACAGTATGCATTTCAACTTTCCCCTTTCAGGGAGGGGCCAGATGTAGAAACGCCTCACCACCTGTACCAGTAAGATGGGATTAGCTCAGGAAATGTTGTCGTTTGTTTGAGGGACAAGAATAACATGAAAGAAGGAGCAAGATTAACAGAACAGCTGACCTAGAGCTGCTAGGCTACTGGATGGTCCTCTGTGCTTATATACACAGTGTAATACTCGTAAGGAAAAAGCAAAAGGCTTGGAGGAGGCTGTGGACTGCCTATAGTTGACAGTATTTTCTTTTGTGGGCGTGGTGGAGGTGGGAGATAGAATGTAAACTTCCTACCTTATGCATTGATGTTATTTCATTGATTATAGTGAACGCTTTATAGACTGAAACAAGTCTAAGAAAAATTCATCTTGAGCTGAGGAGATAGAGATGACCTGCCAAAGATTTCACATCCATGAAATTTGTGTGACTGATAGTTTTAATAAAAAAAAATTGTCAGCCAAATATATTGAGAGTTCCTTAGTCATATTAACTGATCTGAAACTGTTGCCACTAGGGTATATAAAAGATACTACCTGTATTTTAGTGATAAACCACGAAGAATAAAATGAGTTTTTAATTAGCATCACGCAGCCACTTAAGTATTAGCAAAGAAAATGTGTAGCTGACCTTTCAGTTCTCTGTAATATAGAAAAACAGATGCTGCATCTCTAGTTTTGCCTGTGCCTGGGGGATATTTAAAACTTGTACTAAAATGTTAATTTTGTCATGGTAGAGGTGATGGGGAAACTTGCAAAAAAAGGGGAAAGGGGAGGGAATTGGGTGCAGTAGAAATGAGCATGAGGCCAGCAGTAGGGAATGAGTTTACAATAAGGTAGAAGAGTGGTTGGGGGTTGTGAGAGAGGTTTGGGGGAGGTTTGGGGGCTGGGAAGACAAGGGAAAAGAAAATGCAGGGATATGCTATTTGTGTTCATTTTGTCTTTGAAAACCAAAAGTGTGTAGCATCATTCTCCGGCAGAGTCTGGGAGGACTTGAGTTGGCTGCCACAGTTTATGATCTACCCAAACATAAACGTTCCTGGAAATCTTTGGGCTCTGAGCTGACTTCTTGTCTGTTGTTTGTGAGCCAGGAATTTAACAGCTCTGTTGTATGTGCAGGCTGCAGATGCTTCTCTTCAGCTTTTGCTATCCACTCTGTGTGTGTGTGTGTGTGTGTGTGTGTGTGTGCTGGATAAAAAAAAACCTGTTGCTTCCATGCAACGGCCCACACAACTTGGGACTCATGGTCAGCCTTACCTTCGACATTGGCTAAAACTCTACAGGAAACAGTTTATGGAGTTTAAGGGGGAAAAAAAAAGGAAAATTATCAGGCTCCAAGCAGGTTATTTATGGACGAGTGTGTGAACAGAACATCTGATTGAAAAAAGAAAAAAATTACAGATGGGTGGGGATGGAAAGGCAAATGTGTTGTGTAGCTGGCCAAGTAATATCTGGCTATGTCAAAAAATGGGAAAAAACATCATCTTCAATGAGTTACGTTATTTGTATTCCTTCCATCTTGCCTGTCATGTGCCTTGGATAATGCTGCTGTCTATTAAGCCCTCTGTGTCCTCCTCCCTCACCCGCTTTGCTCCATTGTGCTGTTGGTGGGGACACAGCCCAGGTGGTTGGGTGACGCCTGTGCTTCCCTCCTGCCCTCTTTTGGTGTTGCTATTTGAAAATCACTTGTATAATGAATGTATCCTCTCTCCACTCCCATTGTTATGTGAAAAAAGCCAGTAAAAATGAACATCTGGCAAAGAAACTGTCCCAATTTAAGGAGGAAGTTTGCTAGATTTATGATCTTCCTTTGTAACTCAAGTATAAACTGGCCACTATTTGAGGAGTGAGGTCTTGCTACATAGTTATCAGGGTCAGGGGGCCAGGCAGGGGTCGAGTAGGGTGAGTGGAGGCTCTGGGGTTGCTGCCTAGGCTGGAAAAACACTGCATCAGCTGAATGACTGCCGGCCTGCCAGGATGCTGTTATTTTCTATCCTGATTCAGTTTTGTGAAAGGACAGTGGGTGTGAATTGTTGGCTGGGTGCTCTGGATCACTCACCAGAAATAAGCTTAGCTAAATTGACCACAAGAAATTTCACTGTTTTAAAGCCCACCAGCTAACTCCCCAAATTTTGCCTTATTTGTCTCTTTCCTTGAAATCACTTTAACATTGCATAGTATATTTTATCTTCATAATGACTACTTAAAGATGGTTTTAAAACTGAACTATATATTAGCCAGGGCGTGGTGGCTCATGTCTGTAATCCCAGCATTTTGGGAGGCTGAGGCGAGAGGATCACTTAAGGTCAGGAGTTTGAGACCAGCCTGGCCAACATGGTGAAACCTTCTCTCTACTAAAAATATAAAAATTAGCCAGGTGTGGTGGTGCACACCTGGAATCCCAGCTACTCGAGAGGCTGAGGCAAGAGAATCGCCTGAACCCGGGAGGCAGAGGTTGCAGTAAGCTGAGATAGAGCCACTGCACTCCAGCCTGGGAGACAGAGTGAGACTCCATCATAACAACAACAACAACAACAACAACAACAACAACATATATATTGTAATAAAATAGAGTTATACTGAGCTAACGTATGCATTTTAAGTTAATCATTTATGTACTATAAAAAATAGTAAATCGCATTTGTAAAAATATAAAGTACTGGCATGAACACAGCATTGTTCCTGTGGAAGGAGTTTGTGGGTTTCAGAAGTTTGTTACCCCCTGATTTAGGTATGGTCCTGTCTGTTGAACTCATGGTCATGGTATAATGACATCTCTTCATTTCATCCCCCACCCTCTGCCCCCAGAACCATTTCCTTGCTTTATGTAATTTTTTGTTAGATGAATCTCTATCTCCAAAAGCGACTGGGATAGATTAAATCAAGGCTGATACACAGCCTGTAAAAACAGGAACTTCATTTCAGGGAAGATTTTTGTAAGATCGTTTTCTAAAATAGCATAGTATCAGAAATATTTCTGTAATGCTTTTCGGCAAGGAAATTAGTTCAATATTTTTGGCTTTGTCAACTCAGTTCTCAATAATAGCTATGCTCTGTTGTCATTACAGTTTTGGCTTTTATCAACTGGAGAATGATTTTATATTAAGTGCTTCGAAATTATTTTTTTCTTGCATTTTTATCTAAGGCTTTGTAAGTGGGGTGCCCAAGTACTGCGTGGAACCAGAATCCTCTTTTCCTTATCTTTCATAATTTTCCATGTTTGTTTTGAATTAATTAGCTTTGATTCAAACAAAAACTATCATTTTAAAAGATCTGGTGTTTCAGTATTTTGTTTTGTTCAATCACCCCTTGTTTCTTTTGACACTGAAGTTTTCTCAGGAACTAAGCAGATCGGATATTGTTCCTCTACTTTGCTTCCTTGAACTCCCTGAGTGAAATTTGTTTTTACCAAGAGGCAGTGTTTATGCGTTGGTGATAAAAAGAAAATAGCCGATATATTACTAGTTTTTTTTTTCTTCCATGTCACCTTGTTATGTAAGGTTATTTCGTTGCCTTTCTAATGATTTTCATGGAAACAGTCAACAAGGATGTCCTAACACTGCCCAACATGAAGCCAACCATAACTGTGGATAGAAATAGCAGACTCCTACCTCCTGGCCTTAAAAAATGTGTAATCTAGTTAAGAAGTTAAATCCCAAGGGGTACATCATAAAGCAATGAATGATTCAAATCGGCACTGTAAGAATAAGTTCTAGATGGTATGGGGCAGCCTATAAGAGCTATTGGAATTTAAAGAAGCAATAGATTGTTATGCAATTATGGAAAATTTTCTTGAGGAGGAGGAATTTGAGAGTTCAAATTATTTTCTCAACAAACTTGTCCTCATTTTAGATTCCGCATTTGATAGGTAGGCTTCCAATATAATTTCTCTTTTCCTGTTAACAAAATAAATCTCAGAATTCTGAAAAGGAAAGATACTGATTCTTTCAAATCTCAAATGTCCTAACTTTATAGAGGAATGTGGTACTATGAAAGGAAACAAATCAAGGTGCTGTTAATATGAGCAGTGTTGTAGTTTGGATATGTGACCCTCCAAACCTCATGTTGAAATTCGATCCCCAATGTTGGGAGGTGGAGCCTAGTGGGAGGTGATTTGGGTGATGGGGATGGATCCTTCATGAATGGCTTGGTGTCCTAATGAGTCAACTTGATGTCATCACTGGTGGTAATGAGTGAATTCTAGCCCTATAAGTTCATGCAAAATATGGTTATTAAAAGAGCCTGGCACCTCTGTTGCCATGTGATCTCTGCACACAGCAGCTCCTCTTCCTCTTCTGCCCTAAGTGGAAGCAGCCTGAGGCCCTCATCAGGAGCAGATGCTGGCGCAATGCTTTTTGTACAGCCAAGAGAACCATGAGCCAAATAAACATTTTCTTTATAAAGTACGCAGCCTTGGGTATCCCTTTATAGCAACACAAATGGGCTAAGACCAATAATCACCTTTAATTTGGGTTTGTAGGATAGCCAGTGTTTAGGACCCTGTAATTTTGCTTATAAAACCATGAAAGCTCATTTCAGATATTAACAAAGCATTTGGCTTACATATCTTATTTACTTGGTGTGTACACAGGCTGGAATAAAAACAAAAGCAAATACAGTTTGGAAGAAAATAAAGCCAGCAGCATCCCCTGGTGAATCCCTTTAACCATCCACCCCAGGAACGTGTGCAGTGCTGGTTATGGCAGAGTGGGGCAGTTCCTCTGGAAGACGGTATGATAAACGAGGGTCACCCAAGTGTGAGGCCAGAGGAAGGGAAACTATCTTCAGGAAGCTGTGAGCTTTTCCTTTTGTATGGGGGGTGTTTTGTTGGACTAAAGTTGTAGAAGGCATTTGACCTCTGCTGTTGTACTTCATGTTTCAACCTCAGCTTCTGACCCAAAATAACACATATCTTTTCAGTAACTTGGGACAGAGCTGACAAAAGGCAGTCAAATTCAGAAGGTGACTCATTATAAAACAAGGATTATAAACTACACAAAGAGCAAAATTAGTAGGGAAACTACCACCACAATAATAATGCTGCAGTGTTTTCAGAGCTGATATGTGATTGTGTTTTTCCTGTCTTGATTGTTTTTAAGTTTGGTCTAAAAAATATGGGTATCAACTTAAAATTTCTTAAACTGCTACTAGTTTATCTCCTTCCAGAGAGAAAGGATATTCATTTGATTTGAGAATTATCATTTTGGTTTAATTAACAATTGTTTGAAGGATGTTAAAAATCATCGTGGTGACTTGGTTTTTATCCTAACAAACAATTGCATGATAATTTTAGATTACTCTTGAAATATGCCTCAAAATAAAAAGTTAGACATAGTGGTCCTTTCTTATGTGCCTTGACTATTGTCAGAGAAAGCCGTGGGTTATCAGCCTGTTTAGAAGAAGTGACCTGGTATGTTTTTTGACTCTTGGCTCTGAAATCACATCATCAGGAGGACCATGTGGATTTTATTCATTTGACAGATACTTATTGTGCACCTGTTATGTGCCAGGTCCTGTTATGCAGAGGACAAGTAGATTAGAAAATGGAACTACTAACACTTGCAACACACACAGTCAACTCTTTTGTTATAGCTCAGTTTAATTAACAGAAGGAAACAAAATTGCTTTCGGGAATACACATAACACCTGGGAATGCAGCTTTGGAACACCCGATTTGTCTAAGATGCCTGCTTACTACTCCTATTATTCTATACATTACAAAGCCTGAATATGTAAATGGGAGTTCAACGGTCTTTTAGGAAAAAAATTTACTGAAAATATACTAAGAGGAATAACACTAAGGAATTCAGGAGCGACAAGAATTCTTGGAGTACTGTTATTTCAGGTACTTTCTTTGAAGTATTAAGTACACATTATCAGTAAGTTTTGTTGTGTTCCTATTCTATGTAGATCACGTTATCAGATAGAGAGAATGTAAAGATAGATTAAGATGTTCATGCCGGGCCTAGTGTGGTGACTCATGCCTGTAATCCCAGCATTTTGGGAGGCCGAGGTGGGTGGATCACTTGAGGTCAGGAGTTCAAGACCAGCCTGGCCAAGATGGTGAAACCCCATCTCTACTAAAAATGCAAAAATTAGCCGGGTGTGGTGGTGGGTGCTTATAATCCCAGCTACTTGGGAGGCTGTGACAGATAGTTGCTTGAACCTGTGAGGTGGAGGTTGCAGTGAGCCGAGATTTCCCCACTGCACTGCACTCCAGCCTGGGCGACAGAGCAAGACTCCATCTCAAAAACAAAACAAAACAAAACAAAACAAAAAAAACTGCCTTTAGCCAGGCGCTGTGGCTCACGCCTGTAATCCCAGCACTTTGGGAAGCCGAGGCAGGTGGATCACGAGGTCAGGAGATCGGGACCATCCTGGCTAACATGGTGAAACCCCGTCTCTACTAAAAATACAAAAAATTAGCCAGGCGTGGTGGCGGGCGCCTGTAGTCCCAGCTACTCGGGAGGCTGAGGCAGTAGAATGGCATGAACCCGGAAGGCAGAGCTTGCAGTGAGCCCAGATGGTGCCACTGCACTCCAGCCTGGGCGAAAGAGCGAGACTCCATCCCCCCCAAAAAATAAAAATACAAAAATTAGCTGGGCATGGTGGCACATTACTGTAATCGCAGCTACTCAGGAGGCTGAGGCATGAAAATCCGTTGAACCTGGGAGGCAGAGGTTGCAGTGAGCGAAGATCGTGCCATTGCACACCAGCCTGGGTGACAGAGCGAGACTCCGTCTCTCTCACACACACACACACACACACACACACACGTGCGCGCGCGTGATTTTTTTCATGCCCTAAAAGCTTTTACATGTCCTAGTTGAGAGGACAGGATACACATACACACACACTTCCCTACCTGCTTGCCTGCCTCCAGGAAGCATATACGAAATGCCAGTCAACTAGGATGCCTTGTTTAGTGTTAAGAACTAGAGAATGACATGGATAGCTGTTCTGATTCTATGTTAGTATTTCTTAGCTTCTTTCCTACCCTAGCCATTTCACTATTAAGTTGATAGTAATTCCCCATGTTTACTCCAGCGTTAAGCTTGTGTATCCTCTATCAGCCCATACCTTATAGGTCGCAAGATTAATTTTAAAAGAATTTCAGACTTAAAAAAAGTTGCAAACTGTACAAGAAATTGCTGTGTAACTTTCTTACTTTCCCCAAATAATGTCTTATATAATCATAGTGTGCTTATCAAAAGTAGGAAATTAACAGGGACACAATACTATTAATCATTGTCCTGCTGATGCCCTTTTCTGGGTCCAGGATCTAGGTCTGGTTCCTACATTGCATTTAGTTGTTATGTCTCCCCAGTTTCTTCTAATTTGGAACAGTTAGTCTGTCTTTGTTTTTCATGATTTTGATAATTTTGGGGATTACTGACCAGTTATTTCATAGAATATTCCTCAATTTGGGTATGTGGATCAGGCTGGGCATTTTTGGCAAGAATATCGTGGAAGTTATCTCGTGTATGTATTAGTGCGTTATCACCACATGCACGTGGTATCTGCATGTGTCATTACTTTGCTAACTTGATCACGTGGTTAAGGTGGGACCTGCCAGAAGTCTCCACGGTAACGCTATGATTTTTCTCTTTGTAATTAGCGTCTTGTGGGGAGATACTTTGCAACTCTGCAAATATCTTGTTTCACATCCTACATTTGCTCATTAATTTTAGCATTTGTTGATTTCCTGGCTGCATCAGTTATCACTGTGGTGTTTGCCAAATAGTGATTTTTAAATTTCTGTCATCCCTTCATATGAGTTAGAATTCTGTGAGGATGAGCTGTTCCTTCTCCCCTTATTATTTATTCAGTTATTTATATCTGTATGGATTCATGGATATTTATTCTATGGGTTACAATCTCTTCCTATGATTATTTATTGTGATGCTTAAATTGTTCCAGATTTGGCTATTGGGAGGTCCTTAAATTTGGCTTGTAATATTCTTTTGACATGTTCCAATTTGCACCAGTTTTTTACTTTTTGGTACCATAAGATGTTCCAAGCTTATCTTGGATTTTTTTTTTTCTTTTCCTGCTCCAGCCCTAGAATCAGTCATTTTTCTAAGAAACTCTATTTCCCCTTATTGGACAAAGGTATATAGAAACCAAAATTTGGTGCTAGATGTGCTTATTGTTCCTGAGATGTCAGTACTTCTAGCCCTTCTCAACAGATAAGAGATAGGAAGTCTATGTGTATACATATACATATGTACACACTTCTATCTATATATTAAAACCCTTAGGGTTCATTCTCACTTTCCCCCTTATATGTAACTCTTTTATCTGAATGTGAGAAACCTGGCTGTCATTATCCACAATGTGTTTACTTATTTGTGCAATTCTAAACTACACACTTAGTAGTTTCAGAATGCTAACACATACCCCTATGAGAAATAAATTTACTAACTAGAATGTAGCATTCACGTGCATTTTTTTTTGTTTGTTTTTAGCATTACAATATCTAGAGTACTGTTTTCTAAAGTTATTTAGGTTCTTCTCTACCTACTTTTTGCTTTTGTTAGTTTGTAATACATTAGGTTCTCTTATTTCATTTTGATTAAAATCATGTTGGTTTTGTTTACTTTTAGGTGATGTCAAATATTGCCACAGTTCTAAAACATATAAATACATGAAAAGTATGCTCAGAAGGTATACTTCTTCCTCATTCTTTCTGACCCATTCCCATCCTCTTTCTGTAGATAAGTAACCTCATTACTTCTTGGTTTATCCTTCCTGTATATATTTTTTTACACAAATCAGCAGATGCATACTGTATTTTCTTATTTCCTTTTTTTTTATGAAAGGTGGCATTTTTTTGTTGTTGCACAAAAATTGCCACAAACTTAGTGGCTTACAACAACACAAATGTATTAGCTCATAGTTTCTGTGGGTCAGGAGTTTGGACACGGGTTAGTTGGGTTTTCTGCTTTTCTGCTCAGTCTCATCAGGCCGAAATTCAGGTGTTGACCAGGGTTTCGATATCATCTGAGGCTTGGGAGTCGTTTTCCAAACTAACTAGTTGTTGGCAGAATTCCACTGCTTGCCGTGGTTGCACTGAAGCCCTTATCTCCAAGAAGCTGCCCACGTGACGTCTCCGTGGTTTGTCTCTTAGTAGTGTCTCTGCTGCTTTGAATTTTTCTAACTAATATTTTCTCTAGCCCTAGACTATCTTTAAAGGGTGTACTTTTTGAGGTCAGACCCACCCAGGATAATCCCCTCTCACCTTTGCCATATAATGTAACCTAATCATGGGAGTGAAGTCGTATCATATTCATAACCTGTCTACAGTTAGGAGATGATAATATAGGACATGTACCCCAGAAAGCAGGAATCTTGGAGGCTATGTTAAAATTCTGCTTTTACCATGAAGCATACTATAGGTAGAATTCCAAGATAGCCTCCGAGTGCAAAAATTTTGCACTTTAAGCAAGTATTATGAAAAAGCATTGTTATATTGTCTGTGCATTTTCTCCATGAGATATAGAGTTTTGTTCAATTTATTAAAAATACTAATTTTGGCAGTTAAGGTTTGAATTTCTGTTCTAGTGTAATGTTTGTACTTTACCTTTTTTTGAAAAGAAAAAAAAAAAAATGCCCACAGCCACTAGTTTCTTACTTAACTTTATATTATCTGGTTTGTCAGTTTTTAAGGATATTCTTGAATCCTTACCTGTTTCCTGTACGCCAATCCATGAACTTAGTCAAATTTCCAGTTTTTCTCTTCTTTCTTCCATTTTTTTAAGTTGTATTACTTCTGTGTTGTCACAACATATAATATTGTCACATTGTTCTTTCAACTCTGCATTATATTCTTCTGGCAGATTTTACTGACGATAATGTTTTTGTGTAACATATATTGTTGCTGTCTTATATCAGGAATAGCTCTACCACCACCCTTTTTCTTTAAAACCTTGAGAATACTGAGATTTGGGAGATCATCAAAGAAAATGAAGACAAACAAATGTACTTACCTGAATGTTCAGAGACCTTACCATTCATGTGCATTATTGAAAACACGGCAAATGTTCCCAACTTCAGAAAGAGGCAGAATTAGTCCTACTTCAACTTAATTAGTGAAGGAATTTGGCATCTTTGTAAACATAAAGGGCCTATGTGGTTCATATATCTTTCTGTAAGGCAATAACCATGAAGGGCAAAGGGGCCCTTAGTTAATTGTAACTTGAGTAGGATGGAAGGGGTCAATGGCATTTTAACATAGAAGAACCAAGTGTTAATAAAGAGCTTTTCTTTCTTCTCCAGAAGCTTGGTCAGCTATGTTTTCTGTTAAGTCTGATTGAGGAGTCAAAGTCCCAGTGGAAAGGTGTTGATGCGAAGGCAGGTTCTAGGGGATCAATATTTCGAACCTCCTTTTAAGCTCATCTGACTTCACAGCTAAAAAGCTGTTGAGGCTTCAGAAAAAGGAAAGGCACAAAAGAATGAATGAATCAGAATTTGCCTGGACGCGATGTTCCTGATGATGGTCAAAAGTCCTGAGAGTTCCAGCCTTGAGGCCTGTCTCCCCTCTCTCTGCAGACCTCTGGCTGGTTGCTTTTGGAGGAAGCTGAGTGTTTGGGTTGTTGTGATTCCTGATGTTGGGGATTTCATATAACACAGCTCTGGAAGGTCTTGTACTCATGACTATTATTCATTCGAGGACACCTAAAATCTAAATCAAAGAAATGACTAGAATGGAGAGAAGTGAAAAAGGTCCTGATTTGTGAAACAATTTCTCGACTTTGTTGTAGGTCACTCAAGGCTTAGTGTAGGCTTTTTTCAAGGTATGTGTCTTTTAGGACTGAATCGGTTCCAAGCTGTATGTGAAAGCTTGTGTGTAAATAGGTTTCTGCTGGCAGATGGTTGGCAGGCTCAACCATCAGCCTTCCAGACTTGGGATTCTAACAAAATTCTATTCTGTGGCACAAGCCTAGAATAAGTATGATCCATATAAATACATTCATTTATGCACATATTAGCAGAACACTGAGTTCTTGTTTTTTGTGATTTTGATGATCTGGTGCTTTTGGTTTTTCTAATACTGGTTCATGGAGAAATAAGTTGTACTGTGTTGGCTAAAACCCGACTCTGGATGCACTAAAGAATTCTTCTGAGTTTCTTTCTCATGTTCCTCTATCCTGGAGGAAGTCTGTCTGCTTTCTCTTTTGCAGTCGGGAGATAGAGCATTGACCCCTGAAGCAATGTTGCGTTTACTTTATGAGAGCTCACCCTTGGATGTTAATGAAAGCAGAAGAGTGAATTAGTGCTGACTTCAGAGCAGGACAACTTGGGTGGGGGGAATCTCTGAAGAGAACATGTTGTAATAGGCAACACCCAGGGGAAAATTGACAAATCACGATAAGAATCATTGGATAATTCTGCCCCACCCAAGAGAGCAGGAGGGTGAGAACGAAATCATCCTCTGAAATACACTTAGATTAAGAAATCAGTCTGATGTTCATTTCCTAACATTCATCAGAAAGAAAAACAGGACTGATCCCAGGCAAAATTTATTGGTGGGGAAAATGTCGTGTTCTATCTCCTCCTTCTCTCTGCTTAGCTCCCCAGCACCTGGTTAATTAATACTCTGCCATGTACCCCCTCAGAACCTTTTTCTTAGAACCACCTGAGATTTGTTCATCTACAGAATCAACAGCTGTCAACCACGGCAAATAGATCCCCTACCCTCTACCATACCCCAGTATCCTAACAATACCTTAAAATGAGCATCAAGCCGGGCGCGGTGGCTCACGCCTGTAATCCTAGCACTTTGGGAGGTTGAGGCGGGTGGATCACCTGAGGTCAGGAGTTCTAGACCAACCTGGCCAACATGGCGAAACCCCGTCTCTACTAAAAATACAAAAATTAGCCGGATGTGGTGACAGGTGCCTGTAATCCCAGCTACTCGGGGTGCTGAGGCAGGGGAATCACTTGAACCCCAGTGGGGCAGAGGTTGCAGTGAACGGAGATCGCGCCACTTCACTCTAGCCTGGGTGAAACTCCATCTCAAAACAAACAAACAACCAAAAAAAAAAAAAAACGGGCATCAAAAGTCACATGTCTACAGTAGTCAGTTAGGTCTCTTAAATTTGTAGAATCTGCCTGGGTTTGAGACAAAAGGGAGTGGTGGAACCTTGGCAAGCCTGAGAATAAAGTCTCTGACCGAGGCAGGCGCCACTCGGCTTTAGCCCATGCTGGCAAGGCAGGCCGGTGTTGTGAGGCCTTCCAAATTTTCATGAGAAGATGAAAATTTTGATTCTTCTATGAAATCTTTCAAATTTTTCCTGACGGTTTTAAATGTTTTACAGGCAGTAAAAACAACTCTTTGTGCCCTTAGGCCCTGAAATCAAACCATGTGGGCCAGTAATTCCCAGATAGAGTCCTTGACCTAATATGCTTTTCTTAAAGTTAAATGTATTTAAGGATTATTTTCTATTTTGATATTTTTGTCCTTGCTGTATTGTTAACGTAAGAATGTAATTGCTTTTCTAAAGTGACTCGGGGATAGGGTGAGCTTTTACTTGCATTCAGTGAAACTTGAAGGACGACCTTCCCAAAAGGGAACTCAGAAAATGTATCTGACTCTTCTAAAAGACATGTAACTTAAAAGCATAATTCTTTATGAGCTGATACTGAGAGCTCCCGATGGATGGGTTGATGGAAATGCTAATGAAGGCTCTATTCAATTTTTAAATTTATCTTCAACGAGCAGCCGGTTCAGAGGCTCCAAACCAAACTGGCCAGCTTGCCCTGATGCTGAAAAGCAAAATCCCCAGGCTGTCCAGGGTTTTGAGTGAGAGGGTCTCAGGAATATTTACACAGAAGGGAGCAAAGAGCCTGTGTTCCTGGCTTTAACAGGTAAAGATATTCTGTTTCCCTCTGTGTAAATTTGCCCGACTTTTTAATTTTTTAAAATTTTGAGAACTCAATTGCCAAGACTCCATTTAGAAGGAAGACGATGAGAATGAATCTTGTGAATGTCCAGACTGTACTGTTTCTCTAATGGGGTCCTGAGTACCCCCTGTGATTTAGATATTGGCAGAAGGTCCAGTGTACACTTTGAATGTGATCCAAACGTTCTAGTTCTTTTAAATTTCATAAGTTATAGTTTCCTGAAAGAGAAACTGTAACTGCACAGTAGCAAGTATGGAAAGGAACCTAGTTTTCACTGTTGTGCCCCGTCATTTAACAGTCACTTTGAGTAGTTTTTAAATCAAAAGCAAGAAAATGTTGATGCCTTAACTTTTTAACCCCTTGTTCTTCATACTAGTCTATAGGATAAGTTCTTCTTGTGGAGTAAACACTTGGGTTATTTCGAGTGAGGCGACAACAGTGAGAATTTTGTTTGAGGAGATGCTTATCTGATTCTCTCTCCCTATTCAAATATGGGATTGATTGTTTTCATCCTTGGAGCACCCACTAGGTACAACTCTGTTGGAAACCTTAATGGTGAAAGCAGCGTCTATTCATTGAATTCCTTTTAATGTGTCAGAAACTGCTTTGTGAAACACAGGTTATAATATTTATTTTTCACAATGATCTATGAGAGAAGAATACAAGAGGGATGGTCTCCAAGATAGGAAAAAATACTGCCTTTGGGCCGGGTGTGGTGGCTCATGCCTTTAATTCCAGCACTTTGAGAGGCCAAGGCGGGTGGATCACCTGAGGTCAGGAACCCGAGACCAGCCTGGCCAAAATGGTGAAACCCCATCTCTACTAAAAATACAAAAATTAGCCGGTTGTGATGGCGGGCATCTGTAGTGTCAGCTACTCAGGAGGCCGAGGCACGAGAATCGCTTAAACCTGGGAGGCAGAGGTTGCAGTGAGCCAGGGTGGCGCCACTGCACTCCAGCCTGGGCAACAGAGGAAGACTCTGACTCAAAAAAACCCAAAAAACCCAAAAGCAACAAAAGAAATGCCACCTTTATTTCGTTGTGAGGAGAGTGGGAGAGGAAGGTAGAGAAGTGTGGTGGGTTTGTGAGTTTAGTAGCAGGAAAGGGAGAGAGTTCTGGTATAAGGGGGTTTATTTTCTCCATGAGATACGAGGGGTGAGGCTATATTGAGAGAAGGGGGTGAGGAGAGGGTATGGAGGTTGGAGGTTGGAGGTTGGAGGAGATTGTAAATCGTTGACCAGAAGAAGGTAGATGTTCCCTGGGCAGTGTTGAGGGTAGATATTTTCTGGACAAGTGATAGTTGTTGCTCTGTGGTTGACTCATCTGCCTGTTGCATGGCACTCTCTGCAGTCTCAGGTGCTTCTGTAGCAGGAGGGACAAGATGGTATTAAAGAGGAATTACTCATGACCCTTGTTCAATATGGCGAGGCAGACTTTATTTAGGACCATCTTGATAGGTGTAGGGACCACTGCAGTGGGATTTTTGCAGTGAGGGAGAGAGATTGAGCTCAATTCTGAACAGAGCATGGACAAATAGGAATTTATAGCCAAGGAGTGGCGTGGAGGTCAGTGGATGGAAAACTACTAGGAGGAAACATCAGGGCTGTGGGAGTGAAGTAGGGGAAGAAAGGGAGAGAATTCTGGCTAAAGTGATCCTGACCTATTACAGGATTCTTGCTGAAGGCAGGCCAGGGTGATCAGATACCATCTGGGGAATGGGAAAGGATGAGGAACCCAATTAGCTAGTAGGGGTGATTAGACATAGAAGGTGGGGAATTCTGGCTAAACTGACTTAGCAGAGTTCTTGCCAAAACCAGATTTTGTAAGGAAGTGTATACATGGATATAGGAGAATGTACAGGAGCCTAAAGTTTGGTCAAGGAAAAAAATCTTTATCACTGGTAAGTGAGTTTGTCTAGGTTTGGGGGTGTGTTGGGGGCTGTGCTGAAAAGACAGCTAGAGGAGCAAGAAACACTGGTGCAAGATCAAGAACATTATTTACCTGGGCCATGGATTCTAAGCTGGGTAAGGAGGGAACTGCAGAAAAGAGTGAGCTGATGGGAGTACTTTACTAAGAGTCAGACAAATTTGGGGAAGGTATTGCAGTGGGAAAAAAATTGTTAGGACAAGAGCCAGGATGTTCTCTCGCAACTGCATTTCCACCCTTGCTTCGGATGGGGGAACTGTTTACACATTCCACAGTGGAGAACAATCAAGCCAGACATGGTGGCACACGCTTGTAATCTCTGCACTTTGGGAGGCCGAGGTAGGGGGGTCACTTGAGGTCAGGAGTTTGAGACCAGCCTGGTCAACATTACGAATTCCATTCTCTACTAAAAATATAAAAATTAACCGGTGTGGTGGCATGCGCCTGTAGTCACAGCTACTCAGGAGGCTGAGGCATGAGAATTGCTTGAACATGGGAGGCAGAGGTTGCAGTGAGCCAAGATCGTGCCACTGCACTCCAGCCTGGGCAACAGAGCGAGACTCCATCTCAACAGTAACAAAAAAGAACAATCAGTATGTCCTTTGCTAAGATGCCTCCTACCCACATGCAGGGAGGCTTTTTTTTTTTTTCTTTGAGATGGAGTCTTGCTCTGTCACCCAGGCGCATCTCAGTTCATTGCAACCTCTGCCTCCCGGGTTCAAGAGATTCTCCTGTCTCAGCCTCCTGAGTAGCTGGGATTACAGGCATGCACCACCATGCCCGGCTAATTTTTTTATTTTTCGTAGAGACAGGGTTTCACCACGTTGGTCAGGCTAGTCTCGAATTCCTGACCTCGTGATCCGCCTGCTTCGGCCTCCCAAAGTGCTGGGATTACAGACATGAGCCACCGCATTCAGCCATAGGGAGGCTTCTTAAAAACCTGTCTAGTGTCTCTCCGTAGCTGTATCTCATTGTGTGTGTGTGTTTTAATACATTCATGCTCAAAATTTGGAGAAATGAGTAAATGGGTTGTTTACTGAATGTAAGCCGCTATCTCTCAGGCGCTGAGGCACTTGTTTATCAGCAGACCTACGAAATTATGTACATACGGATCTCTTCTCAAGGCTTGTAAGAGATGTAGGTTCCTGGGCTCAGATCTCAGAATTCCTGAATCATTACTGCCAGGCGGGGGCTTAGGAATGTGCATGTCTGTGTATTAATACTCTGAAGACATGCAGAGTTCTAGAAGGTGAATGCTATCATTCACTTTCATCTTAGGCCTTAAATGTAGAAAATACTGACGTGTAAGGAAAAAGCAAAGGTGAAACCGGCAAGTTAATTTTGTCTTGAAATGCCATCACATTTAAAGCACAGTTCTTCAGAAATCAAGTTAGAAGGGTATTGCATGGTATTTCCCTCTATTTATCTAAAGTTATTTGTAGTATTTCTGTCCTGTATATGTTATGAAAAGTCACACACGAGTATGCTCATTCTTTGAGAGTCTACATTTACTAAGTCAGAAGATCTTTTTTTTTTTTTTTTTAAATCGTGAAGCATGAGAGATTTTGTGACAAAGAAAATCTTTTCACCTTCCATTTTTAGAGAGAGGAACAGTAGAGAGTCAAGTGTGAAAACTAGCCAGCCACTGGGTTTCTTGGGAAGAAAAAATATAGTGTTATTGAGTAAGAAGCGTTGTTTTGTATGAAGAAAGATATTAAAATTTATCTAAGGACAGTTTGGGATTTGCAGGGAGAAAATGGATAGAATTAGAAAACATTCCAACTGTGACTATTTTAGAATGAAATATTAAATTTGTTACAATTGAACAAAGGAGAATTTAGAGTTAATGAATTGCTTTGCTTGTAGTATTTTCTTTACTCATTTCTTCTTATTTCTTTAAATAAGGAAAGCCAAGTCATTACTTGGCTTACTATTACAAGTTATCAACAACTTAGTAAAATGTGCATGAAATCTGTAAGGTACAGAGCCTAATTCATCAGTAGCTTTGGCAGCCAGACATGCTGATTCACTGTCTGCCCACTGTGACTTCAGAGTCACAGGACTGTGGGTTAGAAGAAGGATACTAAGGGTCATCTGGTTCCAGCCGTGCCTTCGAGTGTCTGATAATGAGTTATTTAAAAAACTGAAACCCAGAATCAACTTCTCATTCTTGCTTAGCTAGTAAGTAATACAAGCAGACATTCATACCTTGATTTCTTCAACATGTAATTGGCTTGTAAATCAGGGCGACCATATAATTAATCATCCAGATTGGAGTACTGTTAGAGTGAAAGGGGGCATTGTTAATAATTATGCCAGGACAACAGGCATTTTAGAGTTATACTGTATCACAAAGCTAAATTCTAGCAAATGGTTTTGAAACTGTGTTTAGTCTGAAAGATTTCTTCAGAAGTTACATGTAAAAAAACTTACCTAGATTGAAGTTTATTTACCAAGGTAACTAGGGTACTGCGTACTATGTGATACCCTGTTTACATGGAATCCCTGGGGAAATATCTCGTTTTTCTGATAAACATTTCTTTAGTTGAAAAATTGGTACATTTATTTCTCAAATCAATGTTGGCCAACTGTTTTAATAATTTCTCATATGCAGCTTAAGATTAAAATTCTTTATAGAGGGCCTTTTATTTTAGAATATGGTCTTTCCCTGGTATCTATGGAGGATTGATTCTGGGACCCTCCTCCCCCATGAATACCAAAATCAATGAATGCTCAAGTCCCTGGTAGAATGTATTTGCCTAAAACCTATGCACATCCTCCCGTCTGGATGACCTATAATACCTAATATAGTATAAATGTTATGTAAATAGTTGTTAACTATATTGTTTAGGGAATAGTGGCCAGAAAGTCTGTACGTGTTCAGTACAGATGCTTTTTTTCTTTCTTTCAAATATTTTTGATCCATGGTTGGTTGAATCCACGGATGTGGAACCCATGGACACGGAAAATGTACTGTGCTACCAGAAAGTAGTTATATCAGGTGTAATGGGAGTGGAGGTAGATAGTATCTAGACTAGAAGTTTCCAAACCTTTTCAGTCATAGCATCTTTAGTATCTCAATAATTTTCATGGTGCCTCCTAGACCAAAAGAAAAACCTAACCATTCCATTTATTAAGTATTTATGTCTAAACAACTATTTATGTCCTACTAATTTAGTGGCTATTTGAGAAAATATTACATATAAACTGTGAGGAAAAAACTTTCATTTTATTCTTTTAAAAGCATAATTACTTACAAATATGCGTGCAGCTGTAGGGCACTGCACAGCTTTCACACGTTGAATTCAGATTGTACACACATTTCATTTCCTGTTCAGTTATCATTTTCTCCTATTACTTTCTTTTATCACAGCAACTGCTAGAAAAACAGTTTTGCAAAGGTAAGATGTTATGGAAGGAAATGTTGCATGACTCAGGGTAGAAACTGTGACCTACCTCAGGCTAGTGGCTTGTGCAGTATCTGATTTTGAGTCTTGTTGCTTCCTTTGGAAATAATCCCATAGCTTCCTTCCAGTTCACTGTAGTGCTTGGGGGTGCCTTGGCACTCAATTTGAGAACTACAGGTCTAGACATTTCTGTTTAGTTCATTATTTGGCTGTTAGCTAAACATCCACTGTATTTATGGCTCCAGAAATTTTTATGTATGTGTGTGAGAAGCTCTCAAATCCATTATGTTAAAGAAACTAAGATGCTCCAACACTTTACTCCTCCCTTTTTTGAATTAGGTTGTATCATATTCTGGTACTGAATAGCTAAAGTTTGTTGAACACTTATGTCAGGCACTGAGCTTGAGGAAACACTTTGCATGTGTTCTCTCATTTTCTTTTTGATTTTCATAACAATCCTACTGTATAAAGCTTCTTCTATCAGGCTCTATCAGTATTTCTGGAGTAGATACTGTCCTTATTTTACAGATGAGGAAACTAAAGTTCAAGTAAATTAAGTGACTTGCCTGTGAACATCGAGCAAGTAGTTTCAGTTCTGTGATATAAACTTAATTTTTAAAATTTTACTTGAAGACTAGAATCTTTGTCTACAGCCACAGCCTTTTCTGTAGATACTGTGCTACCATCCATGTGTCTGCTACTGTTCTGAGAGGTACTTTTTGTGTTTCATGGTGGTCTTAAGAGATCTTTTTGTTCTCATTTTCAAATAGAAACACCGAGACTCAGAGAAATTTAGTTACTTGCTAGAATGAACAGCTAGTAATTGGAATTTGAACCCAGGTCTGAGTAACTCCAAAGGTTGTAATTGGAATTTATCCTAATGACCAGAAGACATTTTCTAAAATTCTGGAGTTATTTCGGAGTCATTAAAGAAAGATTAAGTTGCGATAATGTGGCTTTTGTGTTAATATATTTGATAAATCATATTCATTTAGAAATCATGCATGGTATGTGTGGCACCTCTCTATTAAACAGCATGCCTGTTGCCCAGCCATGTGCAATAACAGAGAATATATTGTGCTTATCATTTATAAATATATGTATAGGAGAGAGAGAATGAATGGACCTGTTTGTCAGTGGGCAGCTGACTGGGATGGAACACTACAGCAATGCTGAAACGACAGACCCCTGAGATAGGACGGTGTGTGGAGGATCAGGTTTTAAAGGCTTGTTTAGGAAGGTGAGTAAGTGCTAAGTAGTTTCTCAAGTTGAAAATTAGGAATCTCTTGATCCTGTCACTTCTCTTTAAAACCTAATAATCAAACAGGGATTTGCCTGCACTTGGAGTTGCATTTCCCTCTGGAAGAAGACAGATCTAAATCAGAGGTATGCTTCAAGTTGGCAAACACTTTGGGTGGGAAGCAACATGAGGTACTGGATGAAGTGTGTTGCATTAGCCCTGGGCACGTTATGACTTCAGGTGTAATTTGCAGAAGGATAGATTTGTTCATGTGAGTTAGCTATGGTTGACCTCTTGAATGAGGGGGGTGGAGTTGTTATAGAATGTAAGAATGCAAAGATTGAATGGTCAATGTGGTATTTTGGCATTCTTCCAAATCCTTGTAGCTCTCTTGGAGAAGCATAACACTGCTTTGTAGGAAAGAGAAAAGTGTTTACATCCAGAATATATTGAGTGGGTGTACTGAGTTCAGCAGCCAGGGTCGTGTCCCCCAGGCCTACTGTTGTGGTTTACCCAGCTGAGATGCACAGAGGGTCAATACAGTCAGATTTCTACACCCTGCCACCCCTTTTTCTTGCCCACAACCAAGTCCAGCACTTAAAATGGAATAGTGCACACCTAGGGCCTGCTTCCCAGAAATTCTTTGTAAATGTAGGTATGAGCCCACCCTGGAAAATGCTTTCTTCTTATTGCCTTGCTTGGTACATGCAGTGCAAATGTCACCATGTGTCCTTGTTTTAGGCTGAAACCAGACCATACACTTGGGTAGCACTTTACACCTAGAATGTACCAAATGTACCACTGTGGTGTGAGAATATAAAACCAGTCATAACTCAAATTACATGGATTTTATTTCACCTGAATCTTTTTATCTCCAAATAGACAAACATTGAAAACCTTATCCCCCAACAAGAAAGAGATACTTCTTACTGAGGTATCTAAGGGTACCTGTTTATAATATGATTTAGCTCAGCCATATTTAATAAATAATCTATTATTTAATGTCATAGTTGTTGTGCATTGCATATATAAATTCTAAATTTCCACGTACCACACATCAGAATTAATTTTATTATGGGATTTTGTTGTTGTTGTTGTTCAACTCATAGCTGTTAGTGTATTGTGTATCTGTGTATGTTCTGAGTATTATAGAAGGCATCAAAATATGCCAGAGAACTTGCCTTCTCATTGGATAAAAAGTGTACACATGTGAAATGGCAACCAGTAGGGTTACATTTGGTCCCTTGAACAAATGCTTTTAGAGATAATACAAAGAAAAAGTGACCCCAAACATGGTATATAGAAGACTCAGGTCTTGGGTTGAGATGTAGGTTTGGTGGAGAGAAGATGGGTGGGGATGGTAGGAGAGACAGGTCGGGTCTAAGCCTGGAGTACAAGAGAAGGCATATCTGGACTCTGGACCTCTTTTCTTTTCTCTTTTTTCTTTTCTCTCTCCTCTCCTCTTCTCCCCTCCTCTCCCCTCCCCTCTCCTCCCCTCTCCTTCTTTTTTTGACAGGGTCTGTCTCTATTGCCCAGACTGGAGTGCAGTGGTACAATCATGAGTCAGTACAGCCTCGAGCCCCTAGCTCAAGTGATCCTCCTGCCCCAGCCTCCTGAGTAGCTGGGACTATAAGCACATGCAGCCACACCTGGCTAATTTAAAAAGTTTCTTTTTGTAGAGACAGGATCTCAGTATGTTGCCCAGGCTGGTCTCCAACTCCTGGGCTCGAATGATCCTCCCACGTTAGCGTCCCAAAGTACTGGGATTACAGGCATAAGCCATGAGGCTCGGCCTTTCTGGAGCTTTTAAATATATATTTTTAACTTCACAGAGTTGAAGTAAACTCTGTTAGTATTTGTATAATATTTAACAACCATGTACAAATAGATAATGACTAAATTTGACACTTGCTTTTCTGGTCCTAATTACTTATTTGTTTAAAAGGAGATTAAAGATCTTGGAGGGGAATGCCTTTTGTTCATTGAAATGCAGCTTGTGTGGCTGAGCAGAATTCTGTTAGACAATAATTATGCACCATCTGAATGCAAGATACTTTATTGGGGTACTATGGCTGTAAAGAGGACTAACAAATTCTTTTCCCTTCCAGGGACTTGGAGTTTTGTAAGGACAGAAAGAGAAATCAGTAAAATAGAATGTGATTGGTGGTCCCCTCAGAAAGATCTTGATGTTGTTGAGTTGCTCTTAATGTCAGTTGTTTTGGGAATTCTTCTATTTTTATGACATCTTAAGGAATTTAACAGTTTAAAAAATTAAATATGAAAGTGTTCCCTTAGACATTATACTTGTTGGTTATTGGTATTGACCATAAAAATACCAGCAACATTAAAGTATTACTTTAATACCAGGATATTGTACACACAGATGCAAACATTTACTTCATGGTCTTTTCCACTACCATTAGGGGTAAGAGCCAAAAGCTAAGTAGCAGGCTAAAGGAGTGCAAAGGAGGAGAAAACTAAGAGCAGAAAATTTAATCCACTTGTCATACACCAGAAGGTCTGCCACGCAAGACTTTCCAGCTTTCCTGCCTGTCTTGACCGGGCTTGTCTGGAGAGAGACTGTGGGTTTCTGGAAACGAGACCATCAAGACTGATAAACACGTGTTGTAGTGAAACCTTGAGTTGTCTCAGTGTTACTGTGTGTTTGGATAGTACAGAGCTTTGCTTCAGAACATGGCTCCTTCATGAGCTGATAGCTTTATTTTTAAAATTTTTTGGTAATTTAATCTTAGGACATCATAACTTCAGGTATCTGAGTCTCTGTTTTTAATTCCTTTATGTATATATCTCGTTGCAGAAATGTGGGGTCCTCTGTTTAAGTGTATGATCAACATTTTGAGGAACCACCACACTGATTTCCATAATAGGTGTACCATTTTATATTCCCAATAACAATAAACAAGAGTACTAGTTTTTCCAAATCCCTGCCAACACTTATTCCTCCTCACCTTTTACAATTATTCTTTCACTTTTAAGGACCCTGTGATTATACTGGCTCCCACCAAGGTAATCAAGGATAATCTTCCCATTGCAAGGTTCTTAATCATTTCTGCAAATCACATTTTTAATATATAAGGAATATTCACAGGTTCCTGGGATAGAGATGAGGAAATCTGTGGGGGCCATTATTCTGCGTATGACAGCAAGTCTACCTTTGAAGTTGCAGCTGTTTGCAAATGAGGAGCCATGAATTTGAGGCTATAACTTTTGATCATGGTTATGGCAAAAATACTCATTTTTAAGACAAAAGCATAATCTTTCTTTTGTTATTTCAGAAGATGTGACCTTAGTTGAACATAAACTAAAACTCTTTTCCTCCTTTGGTGATCCTCATCATAAGATTGAATAGTATGAGGCTGTAACCTGGGCCAAGCTTGAGTATGGAATCCAGGTTCAGTAGTCATTTCCAGAGTGACTGCTGTGAAAGAGGAGAGGGAGACTAGCGATCATCTTAATGTCCTGAGAAGGGAATTACAGATATGGGAAAAGGGCTTGGGGAGAGTGAAGCCAGGATTTCAGGGCAGTGGGACAGGTGAAATGATATACTGCTTCAGATCAGCAGGTGATACAGATTGCAGTCTCATGGCTTTTGTGGTGGAATCTTGATATCTAATATGTTACAATTTGAGTTTAACATCTTCAGTTATCAAAATGATTTTACTCTTCAGATCTTATCACATAGAAAGTTGACATTAAACAGTAGAATAAGAACACTTTCTCTGGATTTTGATGCATTTTGGTCTGTGCCAGCAATTCTAGTACCTTAATATATTTGGCCTTATGTTGTCTAATGATTGCCCACGAAGGAGTTTTCTAGCATCTCAAGTGTGGCCTCTTGTGTAACTCCCTCATTCAGCACACAAATGTGTGACTGCAGACACAACTCCTGGCATAGCAGTTAGCAGACAGTAGACAAAGAGTTGTTTGAATTCCAGAACATGTCAGGGAATCAGACAGCAGACCTCTAATGAAAATCAGATATGAAGTTTGAAAAAAATTGCATGAGTGATTCTTTCCAGTATTCTGTTTGTGTTTAAATGCAATAAGAACCTGTATTTCAGGGGCTGGCACTTTGGCCAGAGGAGGGATGTGTGGTTTTGGCATCTATTAGATGTTGAATCACTCAGCCAATGATACGGGGAGTAGTAGGAGGATGGGAGGCAGGAGAGCTTGTCCTTGACTGCTATAGCTGCACCCTTTTGTTCTGTGGACAAGATTGGCTCTCCCACCTAACTTGGTCTCTACTGATGATAATCTGGCCTTGCAATTGAATAAATACTATAAACATAAATATGCACATAATGAACTTCCTTTTTAATGAACTCCTGTTTATTTCCATTTAAAAAGGATGGCAACAGTGTGACAACTTTAAAACAGTAGATAATTCACATGAGATTTGGGGAATTCATTTTTGTCTGTTAGGTTGTGTTTACTGGTTTAAAAAATGGATAATTTTCTAGAGGTTCATAAATTAAAAAAATGGGTTGTTTTATGTGGATGGAGCCCAAAATCAAGGAGCAATGAAGACAGTGGAAGTGCTGGCACTTCTGGTATAAGAAAACTATAGTCAGGAAAAGGTGGAGGTGCATTAAAGTAGCAAATTTCAAGTGTGCCAACTACTTTACATGCATTATCTGATTTATCTTCTCAAATTTATGTATGTGTATTCACACACGTGCACAAACACCCCCCAACAGATGGAAGTGATCCTTCTTTCATGATAAAAGAGAAGTAATAGCAGACATGTTGGCCTGAGTTCTGTTTAACAGCTTTATTGAGATATAATGGATACATAAAAATGGTATATATTAAACTGCATAACCTGATGTATTGATATGCAGTTTTGTGTTGCTTAACAGTGGAGACAGGTTCTGAGAAATGCGTCATTAGGCAATTTCATCGTTGTGTGAACACCATAGAGAAATGATCACCACATAGAGACATGATCGTGACAATCAAGCTAATTAATATATCCATCATCTCTCAAGGTTTCCATTTCCTCCTTTTTTAGTGTGTGTGGTGAGGACTTAAGATTTACCCTCTTAGCAAATGCTAAGTATACAATACAGTGTTGTTAACTAGAGTCACCATGCTATACATTAGATCTTCAGAATTTATTCATCCTGCCTGACTGAAACTTGACCAGCATCTCTGCATGTCCCCCTGGGCCTGAAGTCTTTGCTCTGCCATTGGTAATAAACAGTTCTATAAACTTGGACAAATGCTTTCACCTTTTTAGTCTGTTGGGTCACCTATGAAAGACGGAACAGAACGAATGTATCACAAGCTTCCCTTCTAGCTCTGTACTTTTTGATTATAAAAAACTTATGGAGGGGTCATAAGAAATCAAGCCTTCTAAGAAAATAGACTACCTAAGATTGTGATTGAGAGATTAGAGGTATGTCTCATTACCACGGGTTCTCCAGAAAGGACAGCTTTCTAGTCAGCTTTTATTTCCAAGATGTTACTAGATTAGGGAGAGCCTAATTTCTCCATTTGTGAGCTTCACTGGCTACGGTGGTGATATTAATACCCTCAGTGATTCAATAAAAATAACAATGACAATGAAAAATGACTGACTGGTGATTCACTTTGGGGAACTACTTGGCTGGCTGCCTGAGACCTATGCCAGGAAAGAAGCTGAATAGATTTTAGCAGCATCCTCTAGGCTAGGAAGATAATAAAATTTAGGATGCCAGGTAGTTGTTTGGTCCATGAATATAGGTCATGGAAGGAAATGGCTTTTAGGTGAGGGGAATGGATGGGCAGGTCATGTGCTGAATTTGCAGCAGGGTGGCTACCCTGCTGAGGCTCTCAGCTGCTGCAATTTTCAAGTGAACTCAGGAGAATTGGTACATTACTTAGTTCCAAATGACTTAACTTGATGTCCCAATAATGGTATAAGGAAAAATGTCAATGTAGGAAGAGTTAACAGAGCTGGAGGAATCATATACCTCATTTGATTTAAGGACCCCTTAAAGACTTACTTTTCCTAGATATTTCTTTGGCCAATGACTTCTCACTGCCGTAGAGTAAGTTTGAAATTCTCTGGTTTGGTGTCCACACAAACTTGGTCTCACACTACCCACTCCTTACCTCCTGGTTTATTCTGTGTGACGCACAGCCCTTTGCCTTCTCTTGTGTTCATGCCTTTGTTCATATCTTTCCTTTTACCTAAAATAATGAGAATAATATGAATAATATCATTTAACATACTGAGTACTTTCCGTGTACTTACTTTTGTACTATTTTATAGTAATCCTTCCATATCTGTGGGGGATACTTGTCAAGACCCTCCATGGATATTTGAAACCTTATATAGTACTGAACCTAATATATACTATTGTTTTTCCTATATATACATACCTATGATAAAGTTTAATTTATAAATTGGGCACATTGAGAAATTAGCAATAAGTAATCATAAAATAGGACTGTTATAACAATATACTATCATAAAAGTTTATGTGAATGTGTTCTCTCTCTCTCTCACAAAATATCTTACTGTTCTCCACTAACCTATTTTGGGACCATGGTTGAACTCAGGGGACTGAAATAGCGAAATAACAGAAGGCAAAATCATAGATGTGGGTGAGGCTACTGTATATGCATTATCAAATTTAATTTTGCCCAAACTCTATGATGCAGGTAGTAACATTACCACCATCCTCATCACCATCATGATGCTCATCACTACCACGGTGATCATTTCCATCTCACAAGTGAGGAAGCTGAGATTTAGTATAAATAACTTAACTGAGAGGACACTCTAAATGAGTGGTAGAGTCATGATTGCAGCCCAGGTGGCCCATCTCCAAGGCCCAAACATTAGAAACCATATTGTGCCATTTAATGCCATTCTTTACCATCCTCCCCACACATCCAGGCTCAATGCTTAGTATTTTCTACTTTCCATAACAAAAAGTAATGGCTCCTTCTCTGAGGTTCTGTCGTATTATTTGACATGCTCTGTTTTATATTTGTGTATTCATCTTCTTTCCTTCTGCTTCATTGATGCCTCATCAAAGCCTGAGTTTAACATGTATTTGTATTCTCACCTTGATTTGTTATTTGACAGTTTATTAAGTATATATTGATTTGACACCATACTTTGCTATCTATATTCAGCCCAGTCAGTTTTTTGGCTCTAGTTTATATTTTTCAACATCTTAGAATACTTCTATTAAAATGCCAGTATCTTATATGAAAATATTAATATCATGCATTTCCACCTTCACTTTTCATGCTAATGACTTTGTCTGGTTATTTAAGTGGAATTGTGGGATTGCTTAGTTCAGACAAGTCATATTTTAGAAACACTGTAGTTTAAATGTCATGGAAGGGGGATGATCATACAGACCTCTATTCTAAGTGCTGGCTTTGCTGCCTACCTCATGCGTGGAGGAATTACTTAACCTCCTTGTCCTCCGATTTCCTTCTCTGTTAAATGGAAAAGATAATACCTACTTGTCAGGATTATAAGACAGACTAAATTGGATAATGCATGCAAATAACCTAAGTGCCTGAGACATATCAGTACATCAAATATGGTACGTCTTGTTGTTTTTGACCCTTGATTTCGATTCTGATCTTCAATTTTGAATTACATTTACTGGCTTCTTCGACTGTGGGGTGTTTAATAATTTCATTTGCTTTAGGATTCAAATAGTGTGGTTTAAGATCACCAGTGAATAGTAGAGTCAGAATTAGAATCTAGCTAGTCTAATTCCAGAGCCCGACTAGTAAAAACTAATAAATTAGTAAATCCTTGCTCGTACTGCCTCATTAGAATTCATTGTGCTGCCCAACCATCCAGTTACAATCCATCCCATTTCCTTCTCTGTAGCAGCAAGTAATGGCTCTGGGGAAGGGGACATGGGGAGTTGTTGTTTGATGAGTACAAAGTTTGTTTTGCAAAATGGAAAAGTTCTAGAGATCTGTTGCACAACAATATTAATATAGTTATAAACACTGAAGTATAAACTTAAAAATGGTTATGAGGGTAAATTTTATATTACATGTTTTCTATAATAACTGAAAATTTCTTTTTTAAAGTAATGACTCCTTCTTTTGAGTTCCTGTAAACTTTTGTATCTCTATGATTTAAGAGCTCTAAAAGATTAATGTCTAAGACATTTATTTTGTGACATGATTTTCCCTGCTTCCATAAGAAGCACTACTTGCAAAGTCCATGTTTTTTCTCTAAGCAAGTGGTTATATAGAAGAGTTCCTGTTATAAAATCTGGTGACTGAATGCTTGTGGGTTTTAATTTAGCGACTCTAAGGACAGAGATATATTACATAAGGCGTGTTTCATACTGTTCACTTTCCCTCCTGTGTGTCTCCATATCACTGTGGGTTTCTAAGTATGAGCCTTGAGGATATTTGAGTAAAAGAAGGATTTTACAAGTTTGCATTATTACCATGAAATCAGGTCAGGAGCTGATATCAGAAAATTCTGTATTGCTACCACATAGATCTATTTGGTTGTGAATGATTTGGGCACCATCATTCTGTTCTGTGTTGCGTATGATAATCTGTGGGTGTAACTTGAGATGTATAGGCTACCATAGATTCTTCTTCACCATAATTGCTTTCTTTATAAGGTACTCAGGAATTTTGGAATATTCTATTTTTCTTTATTTTGTAGTTATAATTTCTGTTTTCAAAAGGTTCTGAGGTGGAAAACACACTTAAAGACAAATTAAGATTGTACAGTTACAGATAAAACCAGAGTAGAGACCATACATGTAACTACCACTTGGAATAGATACCAGTCTGAATCAACTGGCAACAAAACAAAGTTCAGATTCATGGTTTATTATATGTGGCAGAAGACGCTTATTTTTCTTTTCAGGAAAATGTTGCTAGAATTGAAGGGTTTTTTTTCCTCCATGCATTTTTTTTTTGGAAAATAATAAGCAACAGATATTATCATGGAATGATGTTTTACAAGAAACCGAGATGCTGTTCAGTGTGTAGACATTGTTAATAGCCAAAGTATAAATCTGAATTCATTAAGGATATTTGCAGGCTGGGCGGTATGGCTGAGTTTGTTTGCTCTTCAGTATTTAACAACACGTTTAATGCGTACTGTTTGCCGTACTGTGCCATACATTGGTGATTAAGAAGAACAACAAAAATGGTTCTTGAAGTACTCAGTCCAGTGGGAAATTTAGGTAAGCAAACAGATTGTTAGGGTGCAGTGTATTAGCTGTTATATTAGAGACATGTAAACATGCTGTTAGAGCCCAATGAGAGGGTATGTCTTCCTGGAGTAGTTGGGGGAAGGTTCTAATGATAAATGACATTTGAATTGATTCTTAAAGTTTGCCAGGTTGAGAGTGGAAAGAAAGGAACATTTTTTACAGAAATAATGCTTTTGGATGATCTAATTTATTTTAGCTAGGAACTTGTACAATCTAGAAAAATGATAATTAACATGCACTGAACTTTTCAATTCAAATATCATATGTCTTCCATCGACCTTTGGCAATACTTGCAGGCAGTTACTTCGTAATTAAATTGTCTCAGACGCCTACAGTGCGGATATTCTGGTATACGGTCAAAGCCCAGGAAATATGTTGGATGGAACAATGGATGAAAGAAAGTAAAGGAGAGCCCTATGTCACAGATATCACTAAGTGTGGGTGAGGCAGAGTGGTCACCATTTTAGGAAAACTTGGAAATTGATTGATATTTTCAGCCAAATAGATGAGCAGTCCATTTTTATAAAGGTAGCAAAGGGACCTGGAGATAGAGCCAATATTTTCCTCACAAAGTAACTTGGACTCATGAATTACTTGCTCAGACATTTAGTTTGGATTCCAGAGTCTTGCCCTGTACAGCACAAGAGGAATGAGCTCCCTTGAAAGAAGTTTCAAAGCAGTTATTACCAGCTAATCACAACATCCCTGAACTTTAACCAGACCTCTGTAGAGTGTCTGATTTTAAATAGAACTGCTTCCTCGTGGTCCTTATGGAATTACTAAGCTGTACAATGTATGTCTGAGTAGCTCGGAGGCTTGACTCATGGAAGGGGTTATTTTAGATGCTTGGTGAATGATCACCCAGTGGAATTTTAGTTTGGATGTATTGATATTGCACTGCTACTTCTGACAATAACTAATCATGCTCAAAAAGACTACTTAAGTCTCTTCTTGTTCAGAGATTCAGACCTTTGTTTTGACCTCCAGAATCATGTATCTACCTGCCCACTTGAGAGTTCTCTTGATTATCTCATAGCTATGTCAGACCTAAAACAGTCAACATTTATAAATCTTATTCTTCACCAACTCCTCCAGATTTATTTTGCCTTTTGTTATGTGCCCCTCTTATTAACTGTACACGCATTCACTTAGTGACCCAAGCTTAGAAACAAGGTACAAATCCTCCCCAGCCCTTAAGTCTAACCAATCAGTTTCATTTCATATTTCTGACATTTGTCCACCTTTCTTCATTCAAACGTGCCATCGACCCCATCTAAGCTGCCATCATTCTCTTGAACTGCTTAGTCCTGGCCTCGTACTGCCTCCCTGCTTTTGCTGTTTCTAATCCGTTCTCTGCATAGCACCTATTGTTATCTTTGAAAAACAACTTCATTATGTTATTTATCTGCTTGAAAGCCTTCCGTGGCTTCCCGTGGCACTTTAGATACAATAAAATATATTGACCCTGGCCTGCATGTCTAGGCATGATATGACTTTGACTCACGTTTCCAACTTCGTCTTTTTCTCATTCCTTCTCTTTTACTTTCTCTCTGGCTCTTCTGACTTTTTTCAGTTCCTTAAATGTGGAGAGCTAATTCCTGCCTTTGAGGCTTCCCTTGTTCACTGTGCCCAGTGTGCTTTCGTCTGCCTTCTGCCTGGCCAGTCCTTCTCATTTATTGGGACTCATTTGTTACTTTTTCCTGAGAGGTTTTTCCAGGCTGTCTAATCTAAGACTACCCTCTGATAACCTTTCTCAAGCCTTACCAGAGTTTAAAAAGCTTTGTTTGTTTCATATGTGTCTCCCGACCATAACACAGTGCTCTCTGGGGACCGTGTCTGTTTGGATTCCCACCGTGCCACCCATCATGTTGCACAGGGCTTGTACAGGGGCAGTGCTCCATAAACATTTGTTGAACGAAATACTATTTAATCAAAATAAGAGTTATCTGGAAGGGGCATCTTGCCTTTCTCTTTGCAGAAAACGACAGAGCCTGCGTGTAATTCCTGTGGCGATGTTTGCCAAGTGCTTCCACAGGAATGTCCAGTAGAGTACTAATAGAAGGTCATAAGCTATTGCCATTTTGCTCTCCTGCAAAAAAAGCTTGGTGGCATCTTCAGGGTTTGTCCTTGGGAGCCTAACAGACTAGATTTAGGTCCTGTCTTTGTTCCTGTAAAGCTGTGCAACCTTGAGCAAGTTAACCAAATTCTCCCAGGTCTATTTCCCTATATATTAAATGGAGAAGATTGTATCTATCCCACATGCTTATTATGAGTATTAACTGAGATTACATATGCAAAGTGCTGAATGTAGTGCTTGGCACCTTGTAGGAGTTCAGGCATTCTTTTTCTTATTCCCTTTATATCTCGAGATTAATGAGGACTCAAGAGGAAAAGAACTCATTTAACTTATAATCTTATTGTTCTTACTTAATGCATAATCACACTTGGGGCACTAACGTGAAGGTCAACACAAGTTTAAGAGGAAAACCTCCTCTCTGGAGTGCAAATAAGCAATGATGTACTGACCATTTACCAGTAAATAACATTAGACTTCCTCAGAAAGATACATGTGAAATTCGCCTTTGCCTTATCCCAGGAGTTATTTTTTAACATTGTCAAATTGTAATAACTAATAATTACAAATAGATTTTTCCATTGTAGTTCAAGTAGATATTCCATGAAGATAGGCCATATGAAAACATTTTCCCATATTAGATGTTTCTATAGCTAGGAAGCGTTGGCAGTACCATTGAAAACTCTTTATAAAGTCCAAAGCTCTTCAAAGTAATTGTCAACTTTGTGTGGGGGGGGGCGATTAAAATATTAAATATTTTAGGCTGGGAACAGTGGCTCCTGCCTGTAATCCCAGCACTTTGGGAGGCTGAGGCAGGCAGATCACCTGCAGTCAGGAGTTCAAGACCAGCTTGGCCAACATGGTGAAACCCCGTCTCTATTAAGAATACAAAAATTAGCCAGACATGGTGGTGAGCTCCTGTAATCCCAGCTACTTGGGAGACTGAGGCAGGAGAATCACTTGAACCCGGGAAGCAGGGTGAGCCGAGATCGTGCCATTGCACTCCAGCCTGGGCAACAGGAGCGAAACCCCATCTCAAAAATAAATAAATAAATAAATAAATATTTTAAAGACAGGTTATTGTAAAATCTGATGGATTAGACTCAAATAGGTGGCAGATATACTTAAGGCATACCAATCTAGATGTTAGATTGAGTTTAAGGGAAAATGCTTGGGTTAATTTATCATAATCAATGGTTGATTCTCTATCTTTAAGTCAGGACAGCACACTCACCTTTGCCTCTATTAAACTTGTTTCACCCTATAACATGAGACAATAGCCATAACCAGGGGAATTGTTTCTCCCTAAGCCAAGTCCTTCAGAGAGCTTGGAGCTTGAGCATTGAAAATTCAAGACCTTTGCATTTGTCTGCTTGAATATTGACCCAGAAAAGGGACCATCTAAATTGTCTATTTAGGGATAGGTATGACAATGTTGATGCCAGGGGATAGACAGGATGATAAATAGATGTAATACTTTAATCGACTACTTAGCTCAGTTGTTTAGCGCATGAGAACTTTGGGGAGGCCAAAAGATTAGATCTGAATTCTTTCTGAGGCTCTCTTACTCTGCCATGGTCTTTTGCCAAAGACCTTACCTTGCATCCAAACCTAGTATCTTAAAAATGTGTATGATTGGTCATTTGGGACATTAGATTCATGACATGTGAAAGTACCCGGAAAAAATCCGTGACCAGCACTACAGAAGGTGTGCTGTGTTAAGAAGGGGGTTTATATGAGTGCTGATGTCTGGACATCTCATTTGGCTCATGATTAATTTCCTACTGCAAACTTACCTTCATAAACCAATATAAGCTAAACTGAGAATTGTGGTTATTAATGTTGACATAAACGTTAACATATGTCCTCAAGAGTACTGTCATCTCACAGAAGGGACAAAGAATAGTTGCGTCATTGTCTTTTTTTTTTGTTCTTTTCTTTGTAGTTTTTTTATCAAAGTTGAGTATAGTTTGAATCTGTCAGTGGTTCTGGTCATTGAGTTCTCTTTTGGTGTTTTCTGTTTTGTGTCTGGTGGGGCTACAGTGCTTTACAAAGAAATTGGATACCTTCTGAACTTTTTGTTAAGTAGAAAGGGAGTCTGCCAAAGAGACATCACCTCTGCTAAAATGCAAGTCTGATTGTTTAAAGCAGATCATCTCACATGTCCCAACATAGAACTTCAGAGTTTCCCGTCTCTCATCCAACCAATTTGATGTTTAAGTGATTTCTGTGGGTGTTTTGTTTTAATCAGATACTAGGAATTGAGAGAAAGTAATGAAAAAACCATAGTGGTATTAATTGTTCTGCCCGCAAGTTACCAATTTGGAAACCTGCTATGGAATGTGACATCTTTTCTCCTCTCCTTTTTTTTTTAATAGAATGCTATGAACCTACCTCCTGACAAAGCCAGGTTACTGCGGCAGTATGACAATGAGAAAAAATGGGAACTGATTTGTGATCAGGTAAGAAACAGTGACACTTTCTTTTATGAAAAAAGTAATGAAAGAAGAGATCCAGTGTGAATTTTATGGTATGACAATTATATCATGATTGAAAAACAAGATATTTGCTTCTGCAACAGAGATAGGAAAAAAAGAGGAGAAGAGAACTTCAGAGAAATAATGATATGTTTGTGTGGATCTTCTTTGGATCCCAGTTTGAATAAGCTAATTATTAAAAAGACTTCTTGAGAAAATTGGGAATATTTGATTAGTGACTGAGATGATTCCAAGAAATTATTGTTGATTTTGTTTGATCATAAAGTACATAGAATAATACTGGGCACATAGCAGGTGCCTCTAAACTTGTGTGGCTGCCTCTGTTGCTGCTTGAAGGGCCCATATATTAAATATTGTGACCGTTGTTGTTTTTATTTTCAACTTGTGCTCAAAAGATTCAGGGAAAGTTATATCAAATTGATATGGTTTGGCTGTGTCCCCACCCAAATCTCATCTTGAATTCCCACATGTTATGAGAGGAACCCGGTAGGAGGTAATTGAATTATGGGGGCAATAATTGAATTATTTCCCATGCTGCTGTTCTCATGATAGTGAGTAAGTCTCATGAGATCTGATGGTTATCGTAAGGGGGAGTTTTCTTGCACGAGCTCTTTTCTCTTGTCTGCCCCCATGAGACATGCCTTTCACCTTCCGCCATAATTGTGAGGCTTCCCCAGCCACATGGAATTGTGAGTTCTCCATTAAATATCTTCCCTTGGTAAGTTGCCCAGTCTCAGGTATGTCTTTATCAGCAGTGCAAAAACAGATTAATACACAAATATATCATTATCTGTTATCCAAACATACTTTATGGTTTGAATAGCAGTTATATGATGCTGTCAAAAAAAGCTTCAGCTATACATTTCCAGTGTAAAAATATTAATGCAAATCTTATTTGTGAAGGTTTAAAATGATGACTGTGGGGTGGTGTTGATATCTAACATACAGGAAACCCCTGGGCCCCAGTGCTGTGTGCACACAAATATTAATTTTACTTCTTGGATACAAATACTAATTTTACTGTTTCTTAAGCATGTAACATGGATATAGTATATGTTAGGATATATGTTACAGGAAAGGTACACAAAGTAATAGATAATGTTAAAGAAATTGATTTCCAAAAGAAACTATATGAATATGTGTGTGAGGACCTATGGAGAAATTATTTCAGGTTTCAGTTCCATGAAAAATTACCATATGGACATGGTGAATCATGGAACTGGTCATTGTTTTCCTTGGTTGCTAAGATTCTCAGAGCCAGATTTGTGGCCTGAGCCACAAATTTGGTATAAATGGTTATGAGACCATTTATACCGACTACACAGTACTTCAATGACATGTGTTTTACCAACCTCATCCATGGCTTCATCTAAGTATTCCTGCCTGCGTTTTTCCCTCCACACTGATTTCCTCACTGAAAAAAAAAAAACTTATATGAAGTTGTAAACATTTGTAAATTATCATTTTGAACAAGATAAATATAAATATATCAACATTACTGGTGAACAAAGATTATTCCTGCATTGATAACTAAACTGAAATGTTCTCTGTGCTATAGGCATTGTACAAATTGGTGCACTGAACCTTTTCTGCTTCTTTCTAAGGAAGCAAATATGGAGTGTCACAATAAATGCTTTCTCATGACCTGACTTTATCATGAAGTGGCAGTTCATTATTTAATTTGGGGCATCAGCTTTTTCATACTTCTATATGATTGCATTAATCTATCACTTGGTTTTGTAAGTATTTAAGTGTATCTCCCTCAAGAGTAAGTTCCCTTGGGATATGGGCCTCTAACAACTTGCTTAGTGCTTGAAAATGTGCTTATTGAAAACATGTTGAATGAAGGAAATAATAACTAATATGGAAGACAGTGGAGAGGAAGCTTGCATTGTTGGCAGAGAAGGCAGAAGGGAGAAAGCAGTTAAAAGAGGTGGCCTGGAAGACTAAGCAGAAGTTTACTGTTTCCATATCCTTCTCACCTTCCTCTACCTGTCAGTGTGGTTTGTTTTTGGTAAAGGAAAAGCAATTCACTGCTCATTTCTCAGAATTATTTTAAAGAGAGAAGTATGCCTTTTTTTTTTCTAATTATTATACTTTAAGTTCTAGGGTACATGTGCATAACGTGCAGGTTTGTTACATATGTATACTTGTGCCATGTTGGCGTGCTGCACCCATCAACTCGTCAGCACCCATCAACTCGTCATTTAAGGATGCCATTTTTAAATGTAATAATTCAGTGGTACTAAATACATTCACGTTGAAGATAAATATTTCTTAATATGACAGATGCTGTTAGGAATAGAGAATAAATTCCAGAAATTCTGTCCCAAATTTAACCAAATTAAGATTAAATCGTAAAGAGCTTTCTATAGTAACGATATTGCAGAAATGCCTCTTCGTCCTTTCCTGGCTCATTGTATAAATATAAAGATGACCTGAGCTTCTAGTGGGTCTCAAAGGTTAAGGTAAAATGGGAGACAAGTCTAACTAATTCTGGAGGGAGTGGAGCTACGGAAGCCACAGAAGAGAGACATCTCTGCTGGATTTTGGGTGCAGTGAGGTGTATCCCAGCGTACCCATTTCTGTTTTACAGTAAGTGAACAGAGTTCCCATGAAGACACTATGAATTTAAGGACTCCGTGGGGACACAGAGGCAAATTTTGTAGTGTGAGCGTAGAAAACTGGAAATGTCAGGTTCCTTTGATAACTGCAAATAAAACCCTGAAGCTACTTAGCTGTAAGAGCTCTTTCAGTGGTATTTCCACTTACGGAAAGAGAGAAAGTCCCTTAATCTCACTTGCGCCTCAATTTTTGGTACAGACCCTGTGCTGCATGTTTTGGTTTTGGAGCTTTCGCCATTTCCCGCAAGTTTAGAGCTCTTAGCACAGTGGGTACTATGGATAAATGCTGGTTTAGGGGTTTAGAGATCCTGGATGAGTTTAGACCTTTAGATCATTTATATCTGGAAGGGTCGTTAGAGACCATTTATCCCAAGCCACTCTGACTCGACTTTTTCTATTGAAAACGTTCACACATGCTTGCCCAAGAAAGCATGTGGAGGAGCATGTGGAATGAAGTGCAAGTCCCTTCACCTTTCCTATCTGTTCCCCAAGCCCCTTATTTTATAGATGATGAAACTGAGGTTCATAGAGCCTAAACGACTAGGCCAATGCTGGGGTCACCCAGATAGTGAAACGAGAACATCCATTTCCAAACTCTACTCACAAGCTTTTTCAGTTGTTGCCTGTTATCCCAGGGATCTGGAAACAAGCCCTTGAAGCAAAAATTATAGTGGGTAAGGGTTTCTCACCAAGGTTTTGTGTGTGGCTGCTGAAGTGATTTAGGGAGTGCCTATAGAGCTTACAGGTTGTGGGTTCATAACTGTGCCTCTGCTGGATGATCAAGTGGAAGTGATTAGTCAAAGATTTCAGGACACTGGAGATGACTGATGCGGATGGGTGTAGATCCCACCAACATATAATCCAGTCCGGAAGCTGTTAGAGGTGCCATCCCTAAGCTGGGTTTTAAAACTTTCCTTCGGTGTTTGCTGGTGCTGAGGGTGTGATTGGTTATTTTCTGTGGTTATTTGGCATAGGTGGACCTTGCCTCCTGATGGCTGGCTGTTGCTTGGCATAGTATCCTTGGGGAAGGGACCAAAGGAAGGGTGAGACATGGAAAATCTCCCCTTTCTTTACTTGTATAAAGTGATGGGGAGAAGCAGATTAAAAAACAAAACAAAAGATGAGCGTGAAGAGGTAGTAGGAAATTGTAGCCACTTAGGCTCAGCTTCCTGTGATAAGCGTTTCAGGGAGGTCAGACTGCATCTCTCCAGGCTTGGCATGGGTCCTGATCTAGGGAAGGGGAAGCCAGAGCTGAGTCAGGCCAGTGGCACTAAGAAACCTCATTACTCCCATTGTGAGAGGTGATCTCTTGTCTTTTTCAACACAGCTGACCCATACCATATACATGTATTTAATCATTCAGAATATAATTATTTTTTAAACCCTTTACTTGTGGTGTAATACTATTTCTTTAAAAAGGAAAAGCAGGTTTCTTACTGGAGAACTTGCCTCAATATTTAAGCCAGTTTGCCATTGGAATTAAATTTCCTAAAAAATTAAAGAGCAAATATATCTCCATGGTTTTTAGTGTTGGTTATTATTATTATTTTTTAATGTTCATGTTTTTGTGAGCCAGTTAAAGCTCTTCCCTGCCTAGTAAGCAAATACTACGGAATCCTGATAAATTATTTCCCGTGGGCCATTCCAGGTAAGGAGGGCGTGTCCTTGGAGCACCAGGGGTAATAAATGCCTAGTGACAGTGGTGGCATTTTTATAGCCTACTTTGGTGTTGATGGCTGCTATGTTAGAGTCATTTCAGCAAGCGTAGGAAGAGCAGAGACAGTGGTGAAGAAACTGAAGGAAAAGATGGTGATGCCAGCAATAACCTTTCCCTGCCCCTTTTCCTCCTTTTTGCTCCTAGACTTCAGACTTAGTCTGCCTTTTAGCTCCTATTTCCCAAGTTGCAGGCTTTGATTATACATTTAGGGAGTGCCTATAGAGCTTACAGGTTGTGGGTTCATAACTTTGCCTCTGCTGGATGATCAAGTAGAAGTGGTTAGTAAAAGATTTCAGGACATTGGAGATGACTAATGCGGATGGGTATAGATCCTACCAACATATAATCCAGTCTGGAAGCTGTTAGAGGTGCCATCCCTAAGCTGGGTTATAAAACCTTCCTTCAGTGTTTGCTGGTGCTGAGGGTATGATTGGTTATTTTCTGTGGTCACTCCTATGCTCACTCCTTTCTGGCTTCTCACTTCCAGCTGTTGGGATAGCAGACAGCCACTTCTCCTTCTCCTTCTCCTCCCTTCCTTCTATCCTCTGGCTAACTGACATGTTTACTATACTTAATATGTTAAATTGGTTATATTTTTACCATGTTTCCATAATTCTGTGGTATGTTTAAATGCTGTTTTAAAATTATTAGTTTTTTATGATCTGTTTAATTCTTTTCAAATTTTGTCTTTTGACCCTTAGTTTTCTCTTACCATTTTGATATCTGATCTTCCCCCTCTATACATTCATTCTTTTGGTTGTGCATAGTCAGATTTTTTGTTTGGTATTTGTTTTTTTAAAAAAAATCAGTATGCACCTTATAAAAATTTTCTCTTGTATTCAAATAAGGTCATCACAATTAAAATGAATAGTAATTTCTTAATATCTCCTGTTGCCCAGTTTATTGTTCTCAATTTTCCTTAAGATGTTCTTCCTATCTAGTTTGCTCAAATGAGAATCTGTTTCAGGATCAGTCACATGTTGTATCTGGCCATTATGTTCCTTAAATTACTTTAAACTGGAGTAGACTTTTGTTTATGATGCACACGTAGTAAATATACTAGCGAGCCCTCTTGTAGAAAGTTTCGTTTTTTGCATTTACTTGTTTCCTAGGGGTGTCTTAGCTCCTGAATTTCCTGTTATCTAGAAGTTCGATTTAAAGGCATTACAGATTGATGTTGAACATCTTTGTCAAGAATATCATAGAAAAATAATGTCTGCTTGTCCCATCATTAAATAAGTTTGGCCAATGACAACTTGATGGCCCCATTGTGTAACTGTGTTTTCCCCTTATGTTGGAGAGAATTCTGTTTGGTGTTACTTTGACACCATATATACGTCCAGTTACCTATCAATCTTGTACCTAATGGGTTTGAAACCAATTGATAATCTTTTGCTGAATCAGTTTCATTACAAATTGGAAAAAGATGATTTTCTAATCTCTCTTTCCTTCTATTAATACATTAAGCTAGTAACTAGAGCTTTTTCAACTGGGTCTTGGTTTATCCTGGTATATAATTATTCCTGGATTTTTTCCCCTCAATTGCCATTTTTTTAAGTAGAATTTGGATTAATAGATACCACAAAAGATGACCAGTGGGTTTTCTCTGGCCTCCTTTTTTGAGTATCACTATGAACTCATGAATTTTCATGGATTCAATCATGTTTTAATCAATGTGATATTATTTTTGAGGCTCATATGATCACTTCTTTGATCTGTGGGAATCTCTTAGTGCTGGTTCTTGTGTCCTTTTCACACGACCCTATTAATCCTTCAGAGCTTGTTTTATGGTGTGAAACGTATCTTCTTTGTATCTTAACTTGTATCTTCTTTGCCCAGGCCTAGGATAAGTCATTTCTCCAATGATCCCTTTTCTTTTTAGTGGGAGATAGTATTAGAGATGAGGAAGTGCGTGCAAAAGGTTTTCATAGCTGCTGAGTGACTTTGCTTCTTAATGTAAGTTTCTAGACCTTAAAAATACACGTTCAAAAATTATGAATTCAGTATTTTCAAATCAATTTTCATTAATTTGCTTAATCTCTTTGATTTTATAGTTACCTTTCTTTTGCAATGAAATGTTTGATTCCTAACAGTAATATAATTATTTACCTTTTTCTGTCATATAAAAACTTTCAAAACAATACGAGTATCATTACTACCTAAAACATTACTAACTAAATTACTGACTGTAATAAAAGGTTTTTTGTAGCTTTCTGTGCATCAAATGATAGGGTAACGGATAGATACTATCTTAGTGTTCTATGGCAGCCATAACAAATTACTGCATATTTGGTGGCTTACAATAACAGAAGTGTGTTCTCTCACGGACCTGGAGACCAGAAGTCTGAAATCAGGCTGTTGACGGGGCCTTGTTTCCTCCCAAGGCCCTAAAGGAGATTCCTTCCTTTCCGCTCCTTCCTTCTGGTGACTCTGGGCATTCTTTGGCTTGTGACTGTGTAAATCCAGTCTCTGCCTCCATCCTTACCTGGCCTTCTCTTCTCTCTGTCTTCTCCTGTCTTTTATAAGAACAGTTACTGGATTTAGGGCCTACATGGATAATCTGGGATGATCACATCTTGAGATCCTTAACCTCATGACATCTGCAAACACCCTTTTTCCACAAGTGGTTATTATACTCACTGGTGGTTGGGAGAGGAGGTTAGGACATGGCCATATCTTTTGGGGGTCACCATTCAACCCACTACAGACACTAAGATGTATAATGATTCACACAGTAGATTTTAATTTACATAATCAGGTTAGATATTGTTGGTCATTGGGGGTCAAATTCTACACAGTCAGGGACCCAGGTGAGGCTATTTTCAACACACAGCTTCCGCTTCACCCTGGGAGTCATCTCTTTCCAGCCAAAGGGAGAAAGAACATGCAGGTGCACACCTGGGAAGTCTCTGGGACAGGCCTGGAATTGGCACACATCACCTACACTCTTATTTTGTTGACAAGGACCTGCAAAAAAGGATGAGAAATGGAGACTAGCTGAGCACCCAGAGGGAAAAGAAAATGTTTGCTAAACAGCGACTGCTAGTCTCTGCCACGATTACCGATTTTGATAGTCTTATGGTTCATTTGTTTTAGGTTGTATTCAGTGTTAAAACTTGCCCTTATGTATTCATTAATTTATCCATTGACTAGGCATTTAGTTGTCTAGGCGAGGGAAAGGAAAGAGTGAGATGAGACATGGAGTGTGGGTCTGAGTTTTCCTTATAAGTCAGGGAAAAGACCCCAAATGGTTGGTAGTACCAATTTGTTTGTCCCGAGTTCCAGCAATGTACCAGACAAGAATTGGCTGTGGGATGTGGTTATTTTTGCCACACCTCAGGAAAAAAAAAAAAAAAAAAGGCATTTTGTGTCTTTGCTATTTTCTGCTTGAGTTTTTGAAGGGACTCTTCGTTTTCTTGAGCTCTCCAAACCTGAGGAAAGGCACTGAGTGAATTGATGTTGAAAAGAAGTCAGGTTTCTTTTCATTTCCTTCCTAAAAGCAGTTTCCTTTCCGTTAAGACTCATTCCAGGTCTCTGATTCTTTGATTCTAAAACACTGGGAAAGCAATCAAATAGCAGATGCCAGCTCTTTATGTGTTGAGCTTTTGGAGTTTTGGAAAGTTGGGTCTGAACCTAGAAGTGAATTTACATTACATCTTTCCTCCTCTTGGCCTATAGCTTTCATAGTGGAGAGAAAAATGCTGGCCTACCCTACAGAGACTGGAGTAGGGGGAGAGACAAAGGGAGAAAGGTAGTAAAAAGAGGAGAGGAAACAATTATTGTTTTAAAACCATCCTTTTTGGTTGCTTGATAGAAATACTCTGTCAGAAATGCTGTTTGGTATTCGTTGTCAGAGCTGGACATCGAGGGCTTAGTCTCATTTGAAATGTGTAGGCTTTAGAAGGAGCAAGATAAGTGGGGGAAAAAAAAGAAAACTTTTAGGCTGTATTTTGCCAAACTGTGTATCACAGTGCCTGCCTTCCTGCCTGGTAATACAAATGGAATTATAGATCCTCCACTCCCATCCCACCTTTTAAAAATGACTGAATTGCCTGAGCTGGTTTAGACTAAGTGGTCGTCTTGTTTGAAGCAAAGTTTATCATATGAATGACTTTTATAAATTTGGGGACACTGAGGTTGATCTTTGACACTATCTTTTAGAAAATCATTGCTAAGCAAATTAAAATGATTTATTAAGGCAGGTTAGCTAAGAATTTCTACCAAGTGATATAGATACTATTTTATTTCATTTTTAACAGTTGGCCATTTGACTCATAATCTTTGCTTGTGGAAGGCTGCTGTTGCTCACCTTTCACACACACACACACACACACACACACACACAAAGTCAAATGACTTTCTAGAAGTTGTACAGCAAGTGCTTGAGCTGAAACTAAAACTGAAGTCTACTGATGCCTGATTCTGAAAAATTTTATGTTTAAAAAAGTTTTTTGAGAAAACTACCATATAATTGTAGCCTCTTCACCATCAAGCAATTAGATAATTAACTTCACCTTGTGAAGAGTGACGTGCTAGATGCTATGACCATCATGCTTCAGAAAATATTATGCCGAATGTTTCAAAACAAGGTTGAAAAAAGATTAAGACATACACTTAAAAGCAAACTGTAAAAGACTAAATATATAATGGAACACCCTCAGCCCGGATACATACTCTTTCCTGGTTGCCTGCAGTGTTCTTGATGAACTTTCAAGGAACGAAAGAGTTTAAAAGAAGTCATTTTCTAAAGTCATTGGGGAAATTGAGGTGTCTACAGTCTTTATCTCTGCTGCAGTAGTAAAACAACATTTATTTAGGTAGCAGAAATACAAGGTAAATTGGCTTAAATTTCTAATGATACTGTAGGTATTTGGTAGTACAGGAAGATAGGAGGAAAACTAATTAGAAATATGGTTTGGGTTTTGTAAGAAACAGCTATACATAGGGCAAAGACTGTGTATAACCTCCATCAACATGGCGGATACTAGCTGTGGATGAGTCCAAGGCTTGTAGCAGCATCTTCAGGTACTAGAAATATCATTATACAGATGTTTCTTACCCGTAAAACCTCTGTTGGTTCTCTTCACAATCAGTATGACCACAGCCACTCAGTTATTGGTACATGTACCCATATTTTCTGTTAGAGTATAACTTCAAGTCAATCTAAAACCCTGTAAGATGAACACATCTAGCAGGTTAGGTGTGTGCTTATGTATCTTTGTCCTCATCAATGACCCATTTAGAGGGACCTCCTTTCTACTTTCCTTCTATGCCTATCCTTAGATCCTATTTGAAAGCTTGGCTTAGTGACTGATTTTGACCATGTGGGTCACAGATTGAAACTATTGTTTGCTTAATCATGGGATCTGAAGACGAAAAGAAAGAATGCGGGGTTTATTAGAAGGGGTGTTTGTGTTTATTATGCTAAATGTAAAATTAAGATGTAAGATCTTTCTTTTCCTGTTGAAACAGAGTCTTGCTCTGTCACCGAGGCTGGAGTGCAGTGGCGCGATGTCTGCTTATTGCAACCTCCCCCTCCCGGGTTCAAGCGATCCTCCTGCCTCAGCCTCCCGAGTAGCTGGGACTACAGGCGCCCAACACCACGCCCAGCTAATTTTTGTATTTTTAGTAGAGACGGGGTTTCACCATGTTGGCCAGGCTGGTCTTGAACTCCTGGCCTCAGGTGATCCCAAAGTGCTGGGATTACAGGTGTGAGCCACTGTATCAGGCCTAAGATATAAGATCTAAGGGGAAAGCATACAGTGGGATCACTGGAGCCTCGGTTTAAGATGTGAGTCTTCAAGTTTATTAGCATATGTTGCTTTAGTTTTTATGTTTTAGAAGGAGAATATTTATATATCCAGGAGAATAGGATGTGGTTTAGGGGTGGGGTGAGGTACAGAAGTTGGAACAAGGTAGTGAATTAAGCAAATATGAAATGACACTGAAGTCATATTAATGGTTTGAGGTATGGAGGTACATTTGGAGCCTGATCAAAAAATTGTGATGCAATTACTGTAATTTTTAATTCTTTAAATAGAATTATGAATGATATGTTTTTGAAATAGTAAAACTAAGGTTTATAGGATCCCTTGGAGTACTTTATTTCCTGCAAAAGTATTAATTGACAAAGATGAATATTTGGCTTGTGTCTGGTGCATTTCTTTCATTAGGGCGAGGTAAACTTTTTCAAGAGAGTTGTGCTCAGTAACAAAGTAAATAAATATATCTAAAATTACTTTGATAAACTTTTTAATTATTTTTATTGAGGTCTAATTTATATACAATAATGTTCACCAGTTGTGTTTTCCAAAGTGGCTAGACCATTTTGCATTCTTACCAGTGATGTAATAGAGTCCCTGTTGTTCCAAATCCTATCAACACTTGGTATTGTCAGTCTTTTAAAATTCTAGCCATTTTTATGGGCATATGGCAGTATCTCACTGTGGTTTTAATTTGCATTTCCCTAATGACTGATGATGTTGAGCATCTTTTTATGTGCCTGTTTGACATTTTTATATCTTTGTTGAAGGATCCGCTCTGTTCAAATCTTTTGCCTATTTTAATTTTTTTTTTTTTTGAGATGGAGGCTCACTCTCTTGCCCAGACTGGAGTGGAGTGGCATAATCTTGGCTCATTGAAACCTCTGTTTCCTGGGTTCAAGCGATTCTCCTTTCTCAGTCTCCCAAGTAGCCAGGATTACAGGCATGCACCACCATGCCCAGCTAATTTTTGTATTTTTAGTAGAGACAGGGTTTCACCGTGTTGGCCAGACTGGTCTCGAACTCCTGACCTCAGGTGATCCACACACCTCGGCCTCCCAAACTGCTAGGATTACAGATGTGAGCCATGTTGCCTGGCCTCTTTTGCCTATTTTTAAAAAGTGAGTTATTTGTCTTAGCTGTAGAAGTTTTAAACAATATTCTGGATACAAGTCTTTATCAAACAAATACTTTGCAAATATTTCATTAGTTTTTGTCTCACTTTTTAGTATTTATAACAGTATCTTGTGAAGAAAAAAAGGTTTTTTGATGAAATTGAATTTATTTTTTAAGTGGCTCATGCATTTTGTTTCCTAAGAAATTTTTTGCCTACCCTCAGGTCACAGAGATTATCTCATATGTTTTCTTCTGGAAATTTCACAGTTTTGGTCCTTATATTTTAGTCTATAATCTGTTTTGATATATGGGATGAGTTAAGGGTGGAGTTACACTTTTTCCTCATCTATCTATCTGTCTATCAATCATCTGTCTATCCATCCATCCATCCATCTATGCTTCTATATTTATCTATCTGTACCTCCAACTGTTTCAGCACAATTTATTTAATAGACTGTTCTTTTTTCATGAATTACCTTGGTATCTTTGAAAACCAATTGGCCATATACATGTGGGTCTATTTTTGTGTTCTCTATTCTTTTCTACTCATCTATAGTTTTATCCTTATGCCAATATGTCTCTGGTTTGATTACTGTCTTGAAATCAGGTAGTGTCAATTCTCCAACTTTTTCTTTTGCTAAATTATTTTGGCTATTCTAGTTCCTTTGCATTTTAATATAAATTTTAGAATCAGTTTGTCAGTTTCTAAGAAAAAACTTCCAGGATTTAGGCAGAACATGCATTGACTCTGTAGATCAATTTCAGTAGAATTGACCTTTATACGATATTGACTCTTCTGATCTATGAACATGGTATCTCTATTGATTTAGGTGTTTTAATATCTTGCAGGAATTTTTTCACATTTCTAGTAGTATACAGGTCTTACACATATTTTAAATTTATCTCTAAATATCATGATTTTGGGTGCTATTTTAAGGAATATATTTTAAAAATGTTTCCAATTTTTTGTTCCTAGAGAAATACTGTTTTTGAACAACCTCCCACCACTTCATTTATGCCTTTGTAGAGAGAGATGGTTTATGTTATATCATCGTACTTACCAAAACCCAGTTTTATAATTAAACACTATTTTATGGCTTCTGTAATAGAAACAACTGCCTTGGATAAAAGTTGAAGTTGAGGATTCTCAGCTTGGTTCCTATGTTTAAATCTGTCCCTACATTAAGTAAAAGCAAGTGGTGAGGGTAGGATGATTAAGATCTGATGAATTTCTCTTACTTTCAATTATTCTGTTCACAAGCATGCTTTCTTTCCATGTATCAGACACTTCCCACCACTTGCTGATTTTAGTGGAAAGTAGCTTCTAGCTCCTCCCATGCTACTTGCTTTAAAGTTTCACTGACAAAACTTACCACCTTAGTAAATATTCCAGTTCAGTTTGATTCAGCTGGCACCTATTGAAGTTATGATAATTATACCCACAGTTTGTACATTGTTTGAATTGAGGCCAATGGAGTTTTAGAGAAGCAGTTAATTTAACTGTAGTCAGAAAAGCAATTCTTAAAATCGGAGCTTGTAATTTAAAAAAAATTCTTACATAATTGAAAAATATTAGTGCTCTTGAATTGCCTAATGGTTTCTACAAGAACTCTTAAGGCTTACTTTGTCTGTTTTTTTTGTTTTGTTTTGTTTTGTTTTCTGATCAGATTTTGAACTCTGATCTCTCCCAACCCCCTATGTTTTATTTGTATGATACGTGACCATCTCTGGGGACTCTGAAAGATCATCTGTACTTTCTTTTTGTTTGAAAGGCATTCCTAAGTAAGAGGAGTAGGATTAAAGAAACCTACTCAATATTACATACTAGAAAATGAGTTATAGGATGTTTTGGTCAGGAGAGACTCATTGAACTAGAAGAAATTCTTGCTAGTCTAAATAAAAGAAAGCATTTGGAAAAGTCTCATCAGAGGTTATTTTCAGTCTGAGAGCTGTAATGGAACACTTGGAAAGTTGTCCTCTCCTCTTCAACTAGCAAAATGATTTCATACTCAGAGCTGAAGAATGTTTTGAGGCTCTCCAAGAAACTATGGCTGTGGAATGAATCTGACGTGCTGATTTTTCAAGTCTAGTGCAGATATAGCCAACTTTAAAAGTTGGGAACGGAGGAAAGAGGTACACAGTATTAATCATGTGTGCTTTCACTATTCAAGACTCCTTGTTGTCCATCCTGTGTTCCTAACTTATTATTTGACATCTGCTGCCGTTTGTTCCAATTTACCATATAGATCCTTTGTGCAATTTTCATAAACTGGATTACTAGTACTCAGCTAAACCTCTTGAAGTTATTACCACATATCCTGCCTTTCTCTGCTATTGTTCCTATGTTCCTCATCTGGAAAACTCCTCTGTCTCCTGCCTCGTATACCGTCCCGGGATATCTATGCACTGCCTGCCTTCCAAAATTCAATTCAAAAGCCACTTTCTCCGGGGAGGTTCCTTTGATCATCTCAGTTGGGAAGAGCCTCACCTTTCTTTGAACTTTGAGAGGATCACATATGGCTCTTATCATATTCTATTTTGTATTACAACTATGTCTGCTGCATCTCAGAGATGAGATTTAATGCTTTGCAATTGAATTTATTTCTTTTTGTGCTTTTTACAGTATCTTCTGTGTGTGTTCTGGATAGGTGAAAGAGTAAAAACTCTTTTTTAAAGTTTTCATGTTAGTGCCTGGAAACAGGAGATCCAAACATGTTAGTAAGATTTAAAATGTTCAGAGGCAGGGGCTTGTTTAGCAAAATGTTTTCATCCAATAATAACCACTGGGATCCTTCTAAATAGTAGCCCAGCTGGCACTAGCTTCCTCTGGTAGTCATTATACAAATTAGAATCTCATCTGAACTTGCCTTCTTGGCCATCTATTATAGTCAGTAGGCAGAGACTTAATACTTTTTCATTTTCTGTCAGTTGTCCTCTCCTGTCTCACCATCCACGACATGCTCATACGCATACTTTCTGTTGATGGGGACAGTCTGCCAGCTACTCAGAAATTTCAAAATTTTTATTTTGAGGGGAACAAGGAGCATGCATTCTTTTGGGGGCTTTGGTTCTCTCAGTTCTTTGGGAATCTAGGTCTATTTGTGTAAATCATTTTCTATTTGTATAAATGGTTAGCCCTGGGAGGGCAAGGTGTTAGGGCTTACCTCAGGCCCTCCTGTTTAGGGATGCTGATTGGTCTTGGCAACCCTCTCCCCCTAGCCCACCCCGCACCATGCAGGTGCACCGTTCTTGGCCTCTTCCATATTGGATAAATCATTTCTGTCCATATACAATATTATTGCAACATTTCATTCTCGTTTTTTCCCTCCCTGTTACTTGTGTCAGCATTCTCTGTTTTAGAGGGTAAAAATCTTGAGGATATGGATTATCTGTCAGCTTAACTTTGAAGAGTACTTAGCACTAAGCTAAATCTTACAAATTAGTACTTACTAATGGCAATAGTGCTGGTTGTAATATTGGCTCATTTAGAGACTGCAGTTTGCCTACTCAGCCTTTGGAAAGGATGCCCAACTACTTCCAGCTTCCAGGAAGTAAAATGTTCAAATGTAGTGACATTATGTGAACAAAAACAATGTCCTTTAAATTGTTACTATCTAAAATGAATTATTTTAGGATCAAGATAATAAAACATTAATACTCATGTAATGATGGTGACATCTAATTCATCCCCGAGGATGTTCAAGCAGTTTATGTAGCTCTGCTAATACACCACTGAAATAGAGCCAATGACTTTGTGGCTATACCAAACAGGGAAAGAAACTCAACAGTGTGTGCCCTGAGAGCCAGTCATTCCCTGAGATTTCTGTTTTCAGATGTCGTGTTATAATTTCTTTCCTTAAGCCTCAGAATATGAAGGTATAAGATAAACTGGAATGGAATTCTTGTTTGATTGTGGAGCTGTGTATCTAAATGTGATTTATGGAGTGGAAATACTTATAACATGCTTGTTCTGAGTCTAGCTCACACCAAATTAACCTCAATTAATTTCTCGTGTAATTGGATAGAGAGGATATAAAAGATCAGAAATGCTTAGCTAGATGAGTGGAATGTCCAATTCCAAACCTTTACACAGAAAGGCTTTCAATGACCAACTCTATTAGATTTAAGTGGAGAAACAGGAGGAGGACATGTAGGGAGAGGAGGAACCAAAGAAACAGTTCAGCTTGTTAGAAAGAACTTAAGTCTGCCTGTCTGTATCTAGTAGAAAAGGCCATCTTGTAGCATCGCCAATGAATTCTGTTAGCTGTGACTTACCTAATTAAATTACTACACCCCTGTTACAGCCCGTCACTTAGTTCTTTTCAGAATGGTCTAGTTTCCCACCTTGGGTTGCAGTAGACTTGGTCATTAAGTGGAGTCCAGTAAATGTTTTGTCTTTTCCTTGTCTGCAAGGCAGCTATGTGTATCGGCAGCGTAACCTTCCAGGTAACCCGTAGGCAAAGAGGAAGCTAACCTAAGCCTTAGGGGATTGGGTTAATGAAGAAATGTATGGTTATAAAAGGCATTAGACGGCTTTAGATCTACGAGAGACAGCTGTGGCTCATCAGCAAATGTTCTTTGGCTCTGACATGAGCTTGACTAACTTATGTCTACTGAACCTGCTGGGATACATCCTGTAGAGTGTGCTTATGTTCTCTTTGTGTACTTTTACACTTTAAAACTTACCCTTAATTTATGAAAGAAGTGACTTGTATGTGACATTTTAAAAAAATTTAATTCTTTGAACATTATTGAAGATCAACTATGTGCCCAGTATTCTTTTACATACTGGGACTCAATGAAGAATAGAACATATTTCTACCCTTTAAAAAATGTTTGTACGATTAAATTTAAGATGAGCATGCTTATTATAGTATAGTAAAAAGAACAAGGATCTGAAAGAGTCAGAAAACCTGTGTTTGAACAACAGAAACATTGGAAAAGTACATCAGAGATCTTACACATACACACACACACACACACACACACACACACACACAGAGTATATGATTTCAGGTAAGTCATTTAATCTTTGAGCCTCAGTTCCCTCATCTGCAAAATGGAGGTAATATCTACTTGCCAGATATAGAAGCTTGAGTGAGCTAAGGGATCTAAAGAATATGATAAACTGTAAAGCGTCATTGAAAGATAAGTTAAAAATTGGAGAAACAAAAAGTACTGCCCCACATGAAAAGGTAATTGTAATTGAAATATCTCACTAAAAAATATTTGAAGAATATATTTGAAGAATCATCTATTGCATGTAGTTGCTAAAGGCAAGGAGTTGTGAATTGTGTTACTTCCAAATTAACCAGAGAAGAGGAAGATGAGGATTAAAATTCATTATCTGGAATATTTTGTGTGAGTTTTTTTGTTTGTTTTTTTGAGATGGAGACTCACTCTGTCGCCCAGGCTAGAGCGCAGTGGCACAATCTCAGCTCACTGCAACCTCTGCCTACCAGGTTCAAGCAATTCTCCTGTCTCAGCCTCTAAAGTAGCTGGGATTACAGGCACACACCACCATGCCCGACTAATTTTTGTGTTTTTAGTAGAGGTGGAGTTTCACCACGTTGGCCAGGCTGGTCTCAAACTCCTGACCTCAGGTGATCCACCTGCTTCAGCCTCCCAAAGTGTTGGGATTACAGGCGTGAGCCACCGCACCCGACTGTATTTTTATAAGTTCTTAAATAAAACTCATATAAAACTTTCGTGAGAACCACGAAAGAAGGAGAGAGGGAGAAGAGAAAAGAAAACTCAGCCTACATCCAGGGATTCAAATAAAACTGTTACAGAGGAAGAATACAAAGCCCTAGTTGTTTCTGTAAAACTTGGGGTTGCCTGTCTAATATCTAAAGGAACCACTGTTTGAGTTATAAATTCAGCACCTGATTTGCCAAACCTTTTCTCTCTGTCTTCAACGTGGCCAATTTGAACAACAGAAACACTGGGAAAATACGTAAGAGAATTTCAGCACCTTGCCAAACACATTTATTTTGAAGCACTTCAGATGGATTATAGGCATCCTATTTATGTGAATTAATATATTTTGCCCTCTAAATATTAGAATTTTAGATATTGTATTAAAAGTTGAAACGGCTTTGGTTGGCAGTTTTCCGTTACCCACACTTTAAAAACTGCTTCATATCCCATGTTATTTTCAGGACCTAGTTACCTGCTTGCTCAACATCAATGATGTAAGTACCTTTATTAAGTCACCAACTTGAGTTGCACTGTGTAGAAATGTTATTCTTAGGAGCAAAAATATTCTTTAGTCATGATGAACTATCAACATGAATTGAAAAGGCACCTGAGAAGTCTTGGTGATCTTGCTCCTTTCGATCTTGCTCCATTCACTTTGATCCTCTTGCGAAAACCATTCAAAATTGGCAGCTTCCATGATTCCATCTTGTAGAGGGTGAGTGGAATCAAGAGTGAACTTCAGAACCTTCTTTTTCTGTCCCCCTTCTCCCCATTTGGCACAAGCTTTTTCATGGGTTCCATGGCAGCAGTGGAGGTAGAAAGAAGAGATGGGCAGACGTGCCAAGACAAATGGCGGCACCCGAGTTTTCTTAGAAGTGGATGCAGTGTGGACCAACTGTGTTTTAAAGCATGAGGCTTCCTTATTTTCTCTTTCTTGGAAATATGTCAGTAAGCTGCTCAAACAAATGAAAAATATGTGGAATACAGCAACAAATACTAAATAAGCATATGTTAAAAAGTGTGAGTTTACTACATGTAGACCTTGTTCATAATTCAAAGTCCTAAAGAAATATAGTCCAGTCAACAGGACCAGCAAATGTGTGTATTTGAGTAAGCCTCTGAGTCGCCACAGTCCCAAGTAGGAAATGAAGAAAAGCTGCCTTTACTGACCGTCAAAGATAGGGCTCACTAAATGAGTGAATGCTAATGTGTTACATGTGCTACTCCACCAAATTTTATTATTGTAAAAATAAAATTGAGCCCAGGAGTTCGATACCTGCCTGGGCAACATGGTGAGACCTTGTCTTTAGAAAATTAGCCGGGCGTGGTGGCCTGCACCTATAGATCCAACTTCTTAGGAGGCGGAAGTGGGAGGATTGCTTGAACCTGGGAAGTCAAGGCTGCAGTGAACTGTGATTGTGCCACTGCATTCCAGCCTGGGTGACAGAGTGAGGCTCTGTCTCAAATAATTTTTTTTGAATAATTGGAATTATATTATTTAAAAGGGTGATATTTATTTATATTCTGATATCTGTCTGGCATCAGCTGTTGTCATACGTGAGTTTGGAAATAACGACTGGCTTCTAGATAGCTCATCAGTTCATTTTTCTGAGCTTTTGTGATTATTTTAGCCCTCAGCTGGACTACTGCTAAATCCCCATGGCAATAGGATCCCCTCTGATTGCTTGGTGAAGTGATGGTGATTTAAAAAAAGGAATTTATACACAGACACAGTGATGGCTCTCGAGATGTTGAATAGTTGTGAATTACTTAGGAATTGCTCTCAAGATAGAACATTTGGAGGAATAATTAGAAAAAGTATGCTGCTCTTTTTTTAAAAAAGCAGCTTTATTGAGATACAGTTCATATACTACAAAATTCTTCCTGATTATTTTTAAATAAAGGGAAAATATTAATAGGTGTTCCACTACAAACCATTTCCCCCTATTTTCAAGGATAAACAACAAATATAGATTTTAAACAATAAGATTATCTTTTCAGTATTATTACAGTGACCTTTAGCATTTTAAAATCTACAAGCAAGGCCGGGCGCGGTGGCTCAAGCCTGTAATCCCAGCACTTTGGGAGGCCGAGACGGGCGGATCACGAGGTCAGGAGATCGAGACCATCCTGGCTAACACGGTGAAACCCCGTCTCTACTAAAAAAAAAAAAAAACTAGCCGGGCGAGGTGGTGGGCGCCTGTAGTCCCAGCTACTCGGGAGGCTGAGGCAGGAGAATGGCGTGAACCCGGGGGGGCGGAGCTTGCAGTGAGCCGAGATCGCGCCGCTGCACTCCAGCCTGGGGCATAGAGCAAGACTCCGTCTCAAAAAAAAAAAAAATCTACAAGCAAGCAAGGCTTCAGTGGACCATGCAGAATGTTCTGGTTCCCTGTGTTGGAGAAATACAAGTTTCTATGGGATAAACAAATGCACATGCTGGCCAATCGTCAGAGTGAAATACCAAAAAATTCCATTGTGGAGTAAGCGATAATCAGATTATAAAGAATTAAAGTAAGAAAACACTCTTTGGGTTGTAGGTAGAAAAGAACATGATAAAGATTATCCTCATATCTTTTTTTCTTTTCTTTTCTTTTCTTTTTTTTTTTTTTTTTTTTTTTTTAAGACAGGGCCTTGCTCTGTTACCCAGGCTGGAGTGCAGTGGCATACCAGGGCTCACTGCAGCCTTGACCTCCTGGGCTCAGGTGATTCTCCCACCTAAGCCTCCTGGATAGCTGGGACTACAGGCATGGGCCACCATACCCAGCTAATTTTTTGTGTTTTTTGTAGAGAGGGGGTTTCACGATGTTACCCAGGCTTGTCCTCATTTCTTGGTGAATCTGTTTTTTCCTTTAGAGCTGATTTAAACTTTTTTTGTGAGAAATACAGCATCTATATAGAAAAGGTAGTTAAGCCCAAGAACCAGCATCATAATTAGTATAAAGCCAGCACCTTTGTAACTGCTACTCAGATCAAGAAATAGAACTGCTGGCCTCTTAGGAATATGCCATATTTCCCCTTTTGATTACGACTTTCCCTACTTCAGTCTTCCAACCATGACTTTCAGGCAGATTACCTCCAAGTATACATATATACACACAATATAAAACCATATATCTATATGTGTAGTGTTACCACTTGAGTATGTATCTGTAACCATTAAAGTTTAATGTTGCCTATTTTATAAGTGTGAAGAAATGAAATCAGGTGTTCTTCTTGGCTCAGCATCAGGTTTGTGAGATCCATTCATAGGAGCATGCAGTACATGGCTTGTTTTCATTGTAATCTGGTATACCATTGTATGAACGTAAATGTAAGTACTTGTTCATTTGATGGTTTGTGGACATGTGGCTTCTACCCAGGTTTTTACTGTTGCCTGTTCTGCTTTGGACATTAGGGTCTATAAAACCTGATACACATGGTGTGAATTTTTCAAAGTATGGTTCCTCTTTTGGCAGTATTAGCATAAAACTTGTTAGAAATGTTGATTCTTGGGCCCCACCTCTGACCTACATTCAGATATCATCTTGGATGGTATATTATGTATGTGTATGCTTATTCTAGTGACTGCCTTTGCTCAGGATACTTTTGGATCTTCCAGGTTGGAATCCATTCATGATGGCACACACATGTATCCACGCAAACACACACTCCCCCATTCCAGTTATTTAGCAATTGACTCATTGCTCATATTTGAAAAAAAATAGCTTTATCAGTTTGGGTCAAATGTTTTGTTATTTTCAAAGATAAAATAAACATCCAAAAGAGAAAGATTGTTGCCAGCATTGAAGATATTCAAGAAAATATGCAAAAGATTGAAGACCTGCTGAAGGAGGACCTGAAACAGGTTGGGCAAAGCACTGTTCCTAGAACGGAAGCTTCAGGGCCCTGTGGAGAAAGCAGTACTGACTCTGGAGTTTGAGCAGATGTGGGTTCAAACCCACATGTACCTGTGACCAGCAGTGTCGTCAAAGAGAGTTCTGCCTTTCTCTGAGCTTCAGTTTTCCTCCTATGCAAAGAGGGGATCACATCTACTACCAAGATGCAAAGCAATTAGTACATAGTGACTGCTCACAGGGCCACATTTTTACTGTGGATGCATTTTGGTCATATTTTGGTAACATAATCTGATGTGGCTGACTGTGTCATGGCTTCATACCTTTCATACTTTTGACTTTTGTGCTCTCTGCAGGAACGATTCCAGGTGAAGAATCCTCCCCATACATACATTCAAAAGCTCAAAGGCTATCTGGATCCAGCTGTAACCAGGAAGGTAAGACGGATTTGTTTACACTCCTCGTTGTTGCTTCTTTATTAGCGAGCGGAATCCTCCTGCATTGGAAGAGACCTTCCTTCCTCTGCATTAGAGCCTCTGCCAGAGCCTCCACAAAAAACCACCTTGGGAGACCAACAACGTAAGAAGACAAAGGAAAACAAACACCCTTCTCACTTGAAGATGTGTATAAAAGTTCTTTCCTGACATGAGAGTCACATACCTCTGATGGTTATTGAGTCACTGTTATTTCCAATTACACAGGGCAGTGAGTGCAGTCCAGAGGTGTTTAGGCCCCTACAAGAGCGGGCTTGGCAAAGGGAATACTTGCCTTTCAGTTTTTTATGCCTTGGTGCATTTCCAGAGACCTTGAAAAAAATCACTGGGCCTTTGTCATCCCAGCTGTGCACTCACATCCTGTGTTGATGCTTTTAGCAGCTCCCCTCCTACCCACCCCAACCCCTGCCCCTGGCCTGAGAAGGTAAGGAGAGAATAGTTGATTCCATTCTCAACAGACTCTCTCCTTTTACAAACAAGCCCTGCTTTGTGCAGCCACACAATTGGTTTAAACTGATGCCTTGTGGTAAAGCATGTAGCCTGGCACGGCCCTGCAGGCCTGAATCAGTCCTGGGATGTCTCAGGGCAGAGCTGTCCTTGCTCAAGATGGGTGGAGGGGTGCTTTACCAGATAGCGCTTGTTTTTCTGTTGACCTTCTACAACTCCTGCTTTCAATGCTCCAGCGAAAATGTCTCAGGCTGATTCTCTCTGTGTTTCAATGTGAGATTTATGAGAAAAGAACGGTATACTTTACCTAGTTAGCCACTATTTCCAGGGCTCTTGATGCTGTATTAAAAAAATTTTTTTTCTTTATCTTCTACTATAACTCTTCCTCCCTTCACCCCCCACCCCCACCCCAGTAAAAAAAAGTCCAGCAAAGGAGAACAGCTATTATTTCCTTTTGGAAGTTTCCTGGGCCTTTCTCTTACGGTTAATATGTAGACAAGGGGAAATAAAATCGAGTAGTGATGATGACAGTGGAGTGCAGAACTTCATTGCTGGCTGTATGTCATATGTGATTTGAATGTGACACAACCTTGAATCCAGGAACGTACCTGTCAAAGTATCATTGATACTTCTTCCCTCTTAAATGTGGCAAACACGTTTCTTTCCAAAAGATCTGTTGTCAGGTCCTACAAATGAAACCGTTGCTCAGTTCTTGTTAATTTTTCTCATTCCTCCCTTTCCCTAAGAACGTGGCAGTCTTAATGTCATCAGTTTAAAGAGGTCTGTAAAGGAAGATACACCCAGGCCGGGCATGGTAGCTCACGCCTATAATCCCAGCACTTTGGGAGGCCGAGACAGATGGATCACCTGAGGTCAGGAGTTCAAGACCAGCCTGACCAACATAGTGAAACCCCATCTCTACTAAAACTACAAAAATGAGCCGGGCATGGTGGTAGGTACCTGTAATCCCAGCTACTCAGGAGGCTGAGGCAGGAGAATCCCTTGAACCCGGGAGGCGGAGTTTGCAGTGAGTCGAGATTGTGCATTGCACTCCAGCCTGGGCAAAAAGAACAAAAAGCTGCGTCTCAAAAAGAAAAATAAATAAATAAAGAGACAGCCATATACACAAAACACATTCCCAGACAGGTGTTTTTCTGTACTATTTCTTTGCAAAGGGACAGCAAGATCCTATTTTAGAATTGATTTCTAAACGTTTTCTGAAATCCCCAAACTTATAACCTTCAGGCTAGATGGCTCAGACCTCAGCATTGAGCCCTAATGCTTACCCTGAGCTGAGTGTGGCAGAGATGCTGATGTTTATACAGAAGACTGAGACCTGAGACCTTTCCTCATGTAGAATTCATCCTATCTCCAAAAGATTCCTTCCACATTTTTCCAGTTCTGAATAGAAGGGAAAACATACGCACACTCCTAGAGAGTGCTGCTTAGGCCCCCATTTCCATACCCCACATGGAGGAAGATGCTTAGAAGGAAGAGGTGGGCTTCCTCCTGGCACAGTTCCAGTTTTCCTTTCGATCAGCTGTTTCTGGGTTTAGGCAAAGAGAACAAAGTGAAGCAAAGCAACAAATAAGCTTCCCAGAAAATGTTTTGCTTCCTCATAAATAATAAACTGGAGCAGGACAAAAGATGTCTGTTTGGACCTTCATTCCCGACATTTCTGCCCTGGCCCATGTGCGTTCACCTGAATGGCCATGTTTGGTCTGTGCCTCGTTTTTCAAAATCAGTCATTCAGCTCAGAAAAAATAAAATGGATGGTGGATTAACCACCCCTGCTTTAATTCTGTCAGGAGCTGGCAGGAGGAAATGATCTGTTCCATACAACATAATTGTAATGCTTAAAGCCTGGAAAAAAAAAAGGAGATTTGTTGAAATAAGACATGGCTTGCAGTTAAAATGAGCTTAAAATTCTCAGCTGTATTATGGTGGGGGAGAAAAAGATTTCAAATCGAGGCTTTAAATTTCAGCCAGACAGTCTAGGCTGGGCAGTTTTCCTTTAACTGTGTCTGGAGTCCTCGAATACTTGATTCGTTAATCTTTTGTGCAAATTGAGTAGAAGATACTTAATTTGGTTTTTAAAAAAAATTTTTTAAAACATTTTCTATTTAGATTATCTCCTAAATAATTTTAAATGAAACCTCTAGGGCAGGAAAGGAAGAGCCTAAATTAGATATGTCTATGAACAGAACTCTCCAAACCAGCCTCCTTATTTAATACCAGGAAGTGATTAGTCTGTGTTTAAAGGAGTCTGGTCCCTTGCTGGCGCTGCAGTTGTGAGATGAAACCTATTGTAGGGCTCAACCTGGGCTCAGCTGCCTCTGTGGGCTCATCCCAGGCCTCCTTTGATGGGGAGGGAAGGGAGAATAGCACAGACCGCTCACAGATCCTCTCTGGCTCCCCAAGGGCACATAATTTCTCTTCAGTTTAAAGCATTCTGGATACATTTTAGAAGTGCAAAGTGTTAGCACTCATTGTGTATATATTAGAGAAGTGGACTCCAAGACTTCTTGTGGCCCAGAATCTAACCGAAAATTGAGCCGTTCCTAAGATAATGTAATACAGGAGTAAAGTCAGTTTAGTTTACCTCTGTTATCAGGCAGTTGCAGAAGGGTAGTGCCTAGGTAGCATAGTCAGTGCCCAAAACTGCTAGCGCTGCTGCTCTTATTATTACCTCATCATGTTTTGATACAGTTACCTGGTTTCGATACATAGCTCTTAGCCCTTCAGCAGACCGTCTTTCATACTCCGCTATACCCTCAGTGCTACACTGGGTGCCCTTGTGCCTGATGACATATGTAAGGGATGACCTTGCCCCGAGGAAGCAGAAGGCGGCATTGGGGCTGGGTGTTAGTTCCTTTGTATTGCTATAAAGAAATACTTAAGGCTGGGTAATTTATGAAGAAAACAGGTTTATTTTGGCCTACAGTTCTTTAGGCTGTACAGGAAGTGTGGTGCTGGCATTTGCTTCTAGTGAGGGCCTCAGGGGGTTTACAATTATGGCGGAAGGCTAAGGGGGAGCAGGCGTGTCACATCGTGAGCAACAGGGAGGAGGTACCAGCCTCTCTTAAACAACCAGATCTCGCAGGAACTCTTCAGAGTAAGAAGCCACTTCTTATCACGAGGACAGCACCAAGCAGTTCAAGCGCTATCTGCCCCCGTGACCTGAATACCTCCCACTAGGCCCACCTCCAACATTGGAGGTCCTATTTCAACGTGGGATTTGAAAGGGACAAATATCCAAAGCATATCAGGGGCCCAACAGAAGCAAAGGCTGCAGGGAATGAGTCAGAAGTGCGCACAACACAGAGCTTGGAAGGCTGAGTTATTTTCTGACAACCACCTGTGCAGGCAGCTCGAGACTTAGGACTCTGACGTGGGAGTGGCCACATTGGAGCAGCCAGCACATCTGGAAATGGTTGCCTTAGCTGTGTGACCAGAGACCCTAGAATTTTTTGTTTCCTTTGTCTTGCCTTCCCTATAGACATAGCAGACTGCCTGCTTCATCCTACTGACTCTCCTCTACTCCATTCCTAATTTTTAGCTCCAAGGAAGAGTTTAAAGAGCGAGAACACCTTTAGCCGCCCATCCTGCACTACTTGCCCCCATTCTTTTTTTTTGACATGGAGTCTTGCTCTGTCACCCAGGCTGGAGTGCAGTGGCACGATTTCAGCTCACTGCAACCTCCGCCTCCCAGGTGCAAGCAATTCTCGTGCCTCAGCTTCCCAAGTAGCTGGGATTACAGGCATGTGCTACCATGCCTGGCTAATTTTTGTACTTTTTTTTTTTTTTTTTTTGAGACGGAGTCTTGCTCTGTTGCCCAGGCTGCACTACAGGCACCTGCCACCTCGCCCAGCTAGTTTTTTGTATTTTTTAGTAGAGGCGGGGGTTCACCGTGTTAGCCAGGATGGTCTCGATCTCCTGACCTCGTGATCCGCCCATCTCGGCCTCCCAAAGTGCTGGGATTACAGGCTTGAGCCACTGCGCCCGGCCAATTTTTGTACTTTTAATAGTGACGGGATTTCTTCATATTGGCCAAGCTGGTCTCGAGCTCCTGACCGCAGGTGATCTACCCACCATGGCCTTCCAAAGTGCTGGGATTACAGGCGTGAGCCACTGAGCTTGGCCTTTACTCCCTTTTCAAGCCAAGTACTGTGCAGAGCCTCCTCATTGCTGGGAAGTGGTCTAGGAAGCTCTGGGGTTGGGTGCCCTCCAAACTCTCAAGTATGCCACCATTTCTTAGGCAGAAGAGGGGAGTGCCTCTCCTTTTTCCATCACATTGGGGATATTTTTGTTTCCTATTTCTCACTATACTTGGATTCTGGAAACCTGACATGGTCTCTTTAGATTGTCTTGGGAATGGCATTTACGGAGGAACTGTGAGACTATCTTCTTCCTTGGGCGCCCTGCTTAGAAGCAGCTGGTGGGGAAGCCAGGGGCTTTCAGAAGAAGACGACAGGGTAACAGGAGCCTGCTGTGCTGAGCCGTGCTTCAGGCCTTCATGGGGCACCAAGTCCCAGGTGTGGGCGTAGCTCTTGCCACCCCACATTCTGGAATCCTCACTTCCATCCTCCTTCCTTCTTGTCCTTGGAGCTGAAGGACTCTGTGTCCACTGCAGTTGTGGCAGCAGAGGAGAGAGGTCCTTTATATCCTCAGCCAGAATTCTCAAAGCTCTTTCCTGTAAACAGTGTAACATAAAGGTGGTTCAGGTTCGTAGCACAGATAGCCTGGAACTCTGCTTAGGAGGCGCTGACATCAAATTTTCTTCCTTCAAAGTGGCCTGAGACTGTCACTTTAAATAAATATTTCTGTAGGAAAATGTGTTCCAAAGGACTGATGTGCAATGTAGCCCATTGGTATCTTGGAAATGATTTAGGATCAGGAGGCTAGAGAGGTGTATATTAACACATTTACTATCAGAGGTGGATTCAGTGATGAAAGAAGCCCCGAGGGAGTCCTGGAAGGGCAGGTGGGGAAGGTTCCTACCATTTCCTGATAAGAATGTTTCCCTATGCCTAAACTGTGAAAACAACACGGCTTATGCTGAATGCCTCTTTTCCTTCTGGGAGTCTGAATTTTTGTTCTGTACTAGACAGAGAGTTGCCTGTTAAACCAGCTCCCAATAAGAACCTGGCCACTGAGTCTCTAATGAGCTTTATGCGTGTTGTCATTTGTGTCTCCTCGGGGAGAGGACTCCTGGAAGATTGCACCTGGTTTCCTGCACGTTTTATCCCATGAACCTTTTCTGTTTGCTGATTTTGCTTTGTATTCTTTTGCTGTAATATGTCATAGCCACGAGTATGACTGTATGCCGCCGAGTCCTTTGAGTCCTACTAATGAATCATTGAAACTGGAGGTAGTCCTGGGGTCCCTGACCCATAGGAATACTGGTGAATATTGTTGTGTGTTGGGGGTAGGAAAATAAAATCTACTTGCTGAAAGGCACATTTTTGTGTGTCTTTTTCTAAAACAAGGACTTTTTCTAGTCCTTTCTCAGTAGCTAATTTTCATAGTGAGGATAATGTGTGTGCTCTGCGACAAAAAAAGGGAGGGAAGCCCATTTTAGAAGTGAAGATATTTTTCATATTGTGTTAAATTTATTATAACTGAGCTTCAGTTATAGCAGTTGCTAAAATACTTTGTGTGAATATGTGTTGTTAAATTATAGAAATTCAGACGGCGTGTTCAAGAATCTACACAAGTGCTAAGAGAACTGGAAATTTCTTTAAGAACCAACCACATTGGGTAAGTATACCCCTTTAACATCTTAGCTCTAAAGCTTTTGGACACTTTACAAAGTAACTGAATCATATCCAAAGAATTGAGCTTCCTTATGGTTCATTATAAATTAAAAGACTGAGGTTTTAGTAGATGAAACCTTTGTTAGTACTCAAATTACTTACTGCCCAAGAATCAGCAGAAGCAAGACAGATAGTCCTTGATTTGGAATTCATAACAATTCTATATTTCTTTTGCGCGGGTGCAGTAAATATGGACACTTGGTTTCATGTTTGCATAACAATTCTCTGGCAAATCAGGAACTCCAAACAGTAGATGTAGACTGAGATCTTGGAAAATCTCTAAGCTTTTACTGTAGTTCTCCAAGTTGCTGAGTTGAAGCTACTTTATTTCCCTTTTGTTAATTCTCTAGAGTTTCTGGCCAGAAGGGGACGGAAGCTGGAATAATGTCACTTGACTCACGTCATTGCACTCAGACACATTCTCAGTCTCTTTTTCATACATCTCAAAACCTCAGGACCATGAAGTGTAAATCCACTCTGGGAAAATAAAGTTCAGGGAATCTCTGCACTAAGCATTCTGAGTTTCTTTCAGGCAACAACATGGTTGCTTTGCCTCAGGCAAGTACAGCGGTATTATATTCTCCTTTACCCCTCGGTGGCCTAATTGTACCATGTCTTCAAATAAGATGGCTTCTCTCTGAGGCAGAATGATATCAGGTATCCTATTTTGTAACCCTCCTTCTGCCCAAAGCACCTGCGTAACATTTTGGGCAAGCTATTTAACCCCTTTGGTTTTGATTCTTTGAGCTTTACAATGAGAGGACTATCAACTTTTAGATCTTTTAGAATTTTCCCATGACATTCTTTGCAAGTCTGTTGGAAATGAATTTTGATGTATATATATTGAGCTTTAGTTTTACAGAGTATCCTGTAACATACAGTAAGTCCTCTCTCATTGATAGGTTCTTCTTGGAAACCATGAGTTTAAGTGAAATGATGTTATAAAACCTTTTCCCCCCTCATCAATGTCATAATGAAATAATGTTATTTGAGGTTAAGTAAGGACTTGATATGGATTTATTATGTAGATAAAACTTTATTTCAGACTGCTGTAAGCCATTCAAATGGTTAATTAGCATAGTTATTTCAAAATAAACTTTTAGAAATTGTAGAAATGCTATTTTGATTGATAGGTGATGGAACTTGGATAAGAATGTGCATTTCTTAAATGATAACCAGCAGGTTTGTCACCTTGAGAATGAAATACTCAGAAAATGAATTAATTCTAGACTTTGTCCCTGAAAATGAGCTATAGAACAAAGAATCATAGAGTCATGATTTTTGAACTGGAAGATAAATTAAGAATTGCCTAATGCCTCATTTTACAGATTAAAAGAATTAAAGACCAGAGAAGGTGAGTGAATTGCACAGTCTACAGCTGTAGAGCCAGGTGCTTTGGCTCAAGTTGCTCTGTTGCTTTTCCTGTATGACTTATGCTGGCAGCCATTTCCCTGAAAGAAAATAAGATTATCAGGGATCTGGGATCAAAGCAATGAGGCTTGTCTGCTGGAGATGAAGATGGTGGTAGTTTAATACTTTTGGGCATTTAAACTAAGGACATTTAAATACTTTCCAGTATATATGGATCAGGAACTAGATTCGATTTTGTTTGGTCCAACCCTAGGCCTTTGGCCCTTTTAACTGAAAATGGTGGAATGAACTGCAACCAGGATTTCTACAAATTGTCAAAAAGCATTTCTTAGGCTGGGTGCAGTGGTTCACATCTGTAATCCTAGCACTTTGGGAGGCTGAGGTGGGTGGATCACCTGAAGTCAGGAGATTGACACCATCCTGGCCAACATGGTGAAACCCATCTCTACTGAAAATACAAAAAATTAGCCAGGCGTGGTGGCGCATGCCTATACTCCCAGCTACTTGGGATGCTGAGGCAGGAGAATCACTTGAACCTGGGAGGTGAAGGTTGCAGTGAGCTGAGATCACTCCAGCCTTGGTGACAGAACAAGACTCCATCTCACCCAAAAAAAAAAAAAAAAAAAGCATTTCTTTAAGCATTGCTGAAGTAACGTGAAATTGACCATCAGATACAAAAGGAAGATGATCATTTCCAACACAAACTTGGCTGAATAGAAGAACCCTGGTTGGGTTGAAGCCAGTGCAGTCTGCAAGCAATTGGAGTGGTTTGTTGTTGAGGATACTCTAGGCATGTTGAAAGATTCTTACATTTCTTTCATCTTTACCGGGTGAAGTTTTCCCTCGCCCACTGCCTATGTGAGGTACTCTGAAAGCCTTGGCTTAGCAGCAGAAAAATTGATGGAGATGCATTGTCTGATTGTATGCAAGCAATCACTAGCATAAACTTACATGAAGTAAAACCACAGAACCAGAGTTTGACCATCTTGCCTGTCCTGAAAACCTAAACCTGAACTCTCTTTCTTATGTAAACTAACTGGCTTGATCTCACTTGATAGGGATATCTTCTGAAAAATTACTCAATAATGACTAAAACAATCAGTTGCTAAAATGAAGAATTCTTGAAATGCAAGATGCTGTATGAGGAAGCCATATATTTTATTGTACTGTTTAACATACTGTAATAGATAGATAATTCAGGGCTGAGTGTGGTGGCTCACACCTGGATTCTCAGCACTTCAGGAGGCCGAGGCAGAGGATTACTTGAGCCCGAGAGTTTGAGACCAGGGTAACATAGTGAGACCTCGTGTCTACAAAAAAATAAAATATTAGCCAGTCACAATGGCACGTACCTGCAGTGCCTGAGACGCTGAGGCAGAAGGATCAATTGAGCCTGTGGGTTCGAGGTGGTAGTGAGCAGCCATTGCACTCTCTGAGTAACAAAGTGAGACCCTGTCTCAAAAAATAAAAATAAAAAAATCAGTGCCCATTTGCTCAAATTTGTGCTATGCCCCTTTCTAGTTATTTGACCTTAGATAAGTTCCATAAGTTTGCTGTACTTACTATGTGACCCAAGTTAAATTCTCATTGATAAAATGATATGATAAGACTTACATCATAGGAATGTTGTAAGGATTAGATGATATAACTTATAAAGACCTAATAAAGGGTCTGAAACTTAATAGTTACTCAATATATGATAGTTGTTTGTTATGCTTGTTGCAAATAATATCTGTAGTATTCAACAGTATTATATATCTCCAAGGGATTCCCTAAGGCAGAGAGTGTTATCATCTTTATCTAAAATAATCCTGACACCCAGGAGATTATGATTCCCAGAAATTAAAAAGGAAGGATTACATTTACAATCTACTTGTCCTAAAAAAAATTGTTCTGGGCACATGCTTGCTTTTCAAGGTTAAAGACTTGAGCTTTACCGAGATAACATTCTGAGCTGCAGCTTTGTCTAGCAAAGGGCTTGTTCTGAGTTTTGATATAAGCCTAAAACTCTATAAATGGAACAATCTTCTGAGAAAGAAAATTAATTTTCTCTGAGTCAAATTGAAATAAGAATTAGACTAGAAATAATCCCATTCACTTACTCTTAGGAACTATAATAATAGAGAAGAATTGGATTATGACTTATCTAAGCTTTTGAAATTACTTGAAATACCCTTGAAATGATCCACGTAGTGTTAGAACACACTGGCCATGCAGTGTGAGTAGGCAGATGCCATGGTGCTTAAGATGTCAGAGTGATAGGATTTAAGTTGTGGTGAGGGTGAAGTGGACAGATTTACCAGCTTTATTCTGTGGAACTGATGTGTACGCTGTCTCTCCTTGCAGGGAATTTATTGTAGTAAAGCTGCCTATAATGATAGAAAATTACTTTCCATCCTCAGTGGAAGGTCACAGAAGTCATGAAAGATGCTCATTTCACTTTCTCATTGCGGTGTAGAGAGAACAGGCATGAGATTGCAGAAGGAATGTGGCAAGTTCGCAAGGAGGGGAAGGAGGTTTGTAGAAGAGGGAAGACGCTGAGGAACTGCTTAGTTAATGTCGTCTTCTCTCCTGCCCGCCAGACTTCTTTATGAATCAGTGCTGGCTGAGCCAGGCCAAAAGAAGAAAGACAGGAGAGTGACAAAGGCTACTTTTAACATGCATACAACATGTATGGTTGTGTGTGTGTGTATCAAGCTGCCTTATGATTAACTTATTCCTAGATGGTACTTTTTTAGAAACCATCAAGGTTATAGTCATTTTGTTATTTATTAAGCACTGTGTTAGGTGCTTTATATTTGTTATTCTGTGTATTTCCTACAAAAATCTTACTGACCATTACGCCTGAATCCCTGTTTTACAGATGAGAATACTGAGGGTCATCTATTAAGTACCTTGCTCAATTCCACACAAGTTAGAAGCACCGAGATTTGAGCCTAGATATAGTCACTTCTAAAATTTGTTACCTAAACCATTAGTTCTCACATTTTATTTTGATTTTAGAATGCCTTTATACTTTTAAATTATTTTTGAACCCCTATAATCTTTTGTTTAGATGGGTCAAATCTATTAATGTTTACAATATTAGAAATTAAAACCGATATATTTTAAATGTCTTTAATAAAACATTTATTTAATAAAATTTAATTTAAATACATAAATATAAAATAAATGTTATATATTAATATAAATATTAACACATTATAAATGAATTTAAATGACATGTTTTATGAAAAATATTCTTCAAATAAAAAATTGGTGACAAAGGCTACATTGGTTTAATTTTTGCAAATCTCTTTAAAAACTGGATAATAGTTGGCAGCTAGATTCTCTTATCTGAGTCAACATTCAGTTTGTTGTGATCTGTTTTGATTGATGTATATGAAGAAAGTTGGGCCTTATACATATGCACACTTAGAGATGAGTTTTTTTAATGGTCTTTTCAGATAATTGTGGATATTCTTTTTTTGGTAATACCCCCAAAATTGAACGACTGGTAACTGATTCTTACAGATAGCTATAATGTAGAGTCTGAAATCATATCAATGAACTTTTTGTGCTCTGTTATATTAAAATCCACTGGCCAGGCGCAGTGGCCTGCAGTCTCAGCAACTTTGGAAGGCCGAGGTGGGCAGGATGGCTTGAGCCTGGGAGTTTGAGTCTAGCCTTGGTAACATGGTGAACCCTTGTCTCTATAAAAAATACAAAAATTAACCAGGTGTGGTGACATGAGCCTGTAGTCCCAGCTACTCAGGAGGCTGAGGTAGGAGGATCACTTGAGCCCAGGAGGTTGAGGCTACAGTAAGCCATGATTGTGCCACTGCGCTTCAGCCTGGGCAACAGAGTAAGACCCTGTCTCAAAAAATCCTTTGTGCTGTCTTGCACTTTGATTGGGTCTTTTTATCCATACGTGAACTTGTGACATGATTTCTTAACATCATGCATTAGTCATTTGGAAGATCAGAATAACTCAGTGAAATCATGTTTCTCAAATGTTGAAGTATATCACTTTGCAATATTTTTTAAAAATCACATTTGTTAATAACCACTAGTGTGATTAGAATATATTTTAAGTATTGAGAAGCTGTCAAACGGATGGTGGTGAATACAGGTTTTCCAGAATTCTAATTTTTGTTTGAAAGCTCAAAGTTGGTCATCAACAACAAATACTGTGTTGTCCCTGAAAGGACGGGCTCACTTCATATTTGAGTAAATGTCTGCCACATACCCCAAACTGAATCACCATAGTTTGTCAATCATTTTTACAAGTAAATTGACATTCCGTGAAAAAATGGCTAGTTCAGCTCACAACTTGAACAGTTGCACAGGTGCTTTTCCTTGAGACAACCGTGCTACTTGGGCAGGTAGCAGAAGTACTTTATGTGCGCTTCCTGTTTTGTCACGCTGAAAATGAAAAAGATGTGTACTAAATGAGTAAGCTTTAATAAAATTAGTATTTTTTATTGCTTATCTAAGGGCATTCTTAAGTGAAGCTGGCTTTTTCCCCCTCCTGAGTGCACGGAGTGACAAATACAATAAATAGGTGTCTTCTTTGGTTGCAGCAGTTTTATACAGTATTTCTTTGGCATTATACATGTCAGTGTCAACAGAGTGAAAACAACCAATGTCCTAATATTTTTATGAAAACAGTTTTACCTTCATAGACACCTTGAGAGGGTTTCAGGGACCCCTAGTGGTGTATGGGCTATACTTTGAGAATCAGTTTGCAACACTGCCTAACAGAGTAGATCTGACCAGTGTTGAATCCGCACAGTGCTTCTTTCTCTTGCTTTTCATGATTTTCCATCAACTTCAGTTCCCACTGTATGTCTGTAGGACGTCTCTCTAAAGGAGGCTGGCAAAGGGAATTAACTGCTTGTTCCTTTCTGTTGTGCAACTTTGGGCCACTTGGCTTGATCTTAGAAATTGAAAGCCAGGAACATCTCTTAAGACCTATATGAGGAGAAATAAGGTTCTAAGATTTGGGGAGACAGAACAAAGATTTGAAGTCAAGCTGTGACCAGCCTACAATAAAATAGTGACTGTTGGCATTGGCACTTAATCTCTTCCTTGCACCCAGTTTCTTCCAGAGCTATTTGTCATTGTCCCTGTCTTTTCCAGCTCCTAAGCATCTGATTTAGAATTTGTCTAAATTCAGATTTACAGCATATGGTAATTATATTGAATCCGTGAGGCACTCAGGAAGTTATGCATTCTGTCAGAGTCAGAAATAATTCAACTTTCCAAAACCTATAATTAACCAATTTGAAACTGTTTGCCTATTGGCAACGTATTAAAAAGTGTGTATAGCATGCACAGAGGTGAAATGGAAATAATTTGCTATGGGAACCCTAAATATATGATATAGTCCTTGCATGATCATTTACATAAATCTGCAAAATGAGGCATCCATATTCTTTGAATGCCTTTAGATTCCAGATACTGCTTTGAAAGTTGCCCGTTTTTATCTTTACCTGTTTTCTTTCCTTACTGTTTCATTTCTGTAGAAGTTCACTTTCAACTCTGATTGAAAGTGGCCGGTTCTCTCCAATACAGAAAGTTCCAAGTCAAGAAGGGGTAGGGACTGAGATAATAGAAAAATGGGGGCTCTTTTTTTCTTATCCATATCCTTATTGCTGAAATGACTTTGCTAAGCTAGCCTGATATCATTTGATAAAGGGGGGAAAGTAGCCAGCCCTGAAAGACTGATCTCATTCTTTCCTAAGGCAGCCAGGGGTGTCAGGACTAGATCAAATCCCAGGAGGAGGATCTTGTAGCTTTGAAAAAAATGTAACTGTATGACATTAAATCAGGGGTAGAATATGTCACACTTTCGCTGCGTTTTTAGGAAGTAGGCAGCAGGCTGTTACCTTTTACTCAGAAAATTGTCTTCGAGGCCCTTTCGCTCAAAGTCAGGAAGTGGAGATGGGGGCCTGGATAAGGACACTGCAGTGAAGCAAGAGAAGCCATTAGTGTTCTTTATCCCTGCATTAAAACATATGCATATTAGCATGTTAAGTGAATTGTAGCTCTGGCTGTACTTGGCTATTTCCTACCTTAAAAAAATTTAGTTTTTCATCTGTAGGTTACTTGCCTCTTGTCCAGTTGGTGGCTGAACTTTCCAAGTGAGATGGAAGTGCCAGCCGGTGGTTGACACAAGGGCAGGCACTGAGTGCATTCTGAATGGTCTGCACTCTACAGAGGCTGTGTCTGGAAAATCAACTGAAGAAATGACAGTGGTTGTTTCTCTTAGCTCCTAAATTCGTATGTTCTTATGAGCCACTAAGAATATGTGAAACTGAGACTGCCCTGAAAAATCTGCCCCTACCCCCACCATGATTATTTTTCATATTAAAAAGACACCCACCACCAAGGGCCAGTTTAAATTGTACAATCAGAGCCCATAGACCAGACCAATGGAAAAGCCTAAGCAGGCTAAGGGGCTTGAATTTAAAGATTTTCTAATCATCAGATTTTGATAGTGAGTTCCAGACTTTACGTCTCCAGCCAGTCACAAAAAAGAAAAAATTCTTTTTACTATGTCTAAGCTTCTAATTACTAGTATTTAAACGTGATCGATGTCTCCTGAGACCTAGCACCATAGAAAGTAATTAAAATAACTAAAAAATAAGTATCTAGTAGATGCTGTGAGATTGTGTATGTGGCTCTTTTGAAATGAAACTCCAGCCTCCACCAGTAGCCAGCCCCGTTAGTTTTGTCTAGATCTCATAACAAAGCCACTTTGTGAGGCCCACCAGGTGGTATTTTCTTTGCCACTGTTGCCACCCCAGGTCTCTCTCAAATTAAATGCTGTACGTTTACAGGCAGCTATGCCAAGTGCACAGGTTTTGCAGTTGCCTCTCTGAGGCACTTGGGGGGAAAACACAAGGCAAGCTTTCTACTTTCCCACTTTGCTGCCTCCTGGAACTACCTGCAGACCTGGGCTGGGTTTGCATCATGGAGATGACAGGACTAGAAGAAAGAATGAGCTTGAGGATGAAACAAAGAACCCCTTCCCCCTGCCAAAAATTAAAACAAACAAACAAACAAACAAAAAACCAAATATCCTGATTCCATGGGATTGTTTTCTTCCTTTTAAGACAAAGACCTCAAGGGGTTGCTCATGCTTAAGGGATACTTAGTAGAATTGTCCTACTGTTATTTTAATAACTAACAAAACTGGCTTCCATAGTCGCTATCATGTCCATAGCTGGTCAACCTTTTTAGCTTGGTGTTTCTGGAGGAAAGTAACCATTGTGGAATGCAGGTGGCAGATGTACCTTAAGTGGCATTTCAACGATAGTAGTAGATCTTTTGACTTATTATTTGTTGGAGTTTGAAACTTAGTGAAGGCTTAATCAGGTACCATATGTTGTTTGAAGATGAATGCACTGGAGGAAATCTGTAAAAGGGGGTGGTGACATTTTACATCCACCTCCCTAAAGATTGTGTTTGAACCCCCTATCAGGATTATTATGAAGAACAAATAAGAATGTGTAAACATTTTCCATGAACTGTGGAGCACCATTCAAATGCAAGATGTTATTATTTAAAAAAGAATTTTTAAAAAAACCTGATATTTGTCATCTCCCGGCCTTGATGATGGTATGTGGTGCCTGCAGCTTTTTAAAAGGTTTTAACATTCATGGAAAAAGTTAAGCAAATCATTATCCCTATTGAATTTCTAGAAGCCCATAAACACTGGTCTCTCATTGGCTAGTTTAGTGGTTTCTGTAGCTTAGTGTGCCAAGGAGTTGAACTTGGATTTGGAATCCTGCCTGGATTTTTGTGGTTATGTTGTCATGTCCCCCGTCTGCCTCATTGTCCATAGTCTTGCTTCCTTCCACAAGCAGGCTGTAGATCAATTGTGGTGGAAGAAGTACATTAAGCAAGTGCCTTCTTTAAAGAAAGTTTCTTACAGATTATCTTAAATCCTCTAAGCAGTAAAATGCAAAGATGGCCCACGTGTACTTTTTGGCCCTTATTTTTGCACATTAAAAAGTTGTGGTTTTCTTAGTTACCATATCTGAAAAGCTCCTGCCTCATGTGAAGTAGTCTAGGCCTTCCTCCCTATGTCCTTTCAGGCAATGAAAGTTTCTGGTGAAAAAAACCAAAACTTTGCACTGTGTCCTTTCCTTGGCAGGTCATGTGATCAATTTCTCCAATGATTTTTTTTCCCCCCAACAGATGGGTCAGAGAATTTCTGAATGAAGAAAACAAAGGTCTTGATGTTCTGGTGGAATATCTCTCATTTGCACAGTACGCAGTAACGTAAGTAAAACTTGGCTTGCTTGCATTTGAATTTTTTGTGGTCACAGCAGATGCAACTCAGTGGTAAAGTTATACACCACACAAAGGGCAGAAACTCAGAAGCAGATGTGCTTGGGCTTAGGGAGGTTTGTTTCTATTTGGGTAACTAAAAACAAATCACATAATTAGTATTAGAAATGCCTTTAAGGCAGAAGTGAAACAGGTGAGTAAAAAAAAATCACCCTTAAAGGAGCCCTTATTTTCAAAAGTAATGCTTTCTTTAGGGCTTAAGTTATATATATGGAAGAATAGTCTAACAGTTAGTGAAAGAAGTATGTGATAAATCACTAGGTGATGCAAAAGAGTGACTCCCTTTTTATTTTAAAAATGATGTCTTCATGTATATTTATATATGTTAGTAAATGCATAGAAAATGATTGCAGAAACAGATACCAAATACAGTGGGTAGGGAGAGGTAACAAGGTAACAAGAGGTAACTGGAGGGAGAGGTAACAAGAGGCTTTTCCTTTTTCCTTGATATGTATTTGTATTGTTTTGATTTTCTGCCTATAAACTGAAGGGGAGTAAAAACAGTTCAGAGCAGGAAAGAAAAATCAACCTATTTAACCTTGTTTTTGTTGTTTCCTAAAATTCTCCTGTTTTCTCGACTTCCGGAATGATTTACAAGACTCAAAAGTGTACATCTGAATGAGACATTGTCTTCTCCACATTTTCTCCTTTAATCAAAAAACATCCTAGTATCCACAGACACACTCATACACACAGATTGAAGCAATAATGTTCGTTAATTTGACTGAAAGACATTTCAGCCTTGGTGGTGTTTTTCTTTTCCATTCTTGTTTTAAAAGTAGTAACCTGTTTTTTTAATTTCTTCACTCCAAAAGAGTCCTAAGACTTAATCAGCTGTTATCTTATAATCCCCATCATTTCCTGGAGAATTTGTGAAGAGAAAGGTATAATTATTCCTACCGTATAGATGCAGAAACGAAACTATTGACTGAAACTGTCTTGATAGGTTTCAATTCTGATACCTCTCATGTATTAGATGGAATGGACTAAGAAAAACCAATAGACAAGTTCTTACCTTCCTGAGAAATGCTCTTCAAAGGATGTTTCGTATCTATCTCCATTTCATCAAACACTGCAAGTCTCCCTTATGCTTTATATTATATGCCAAGAGAAAATACTGTTACCTACCCCGTTGGGTGTTTTAAAATCTGGAGTGATATTTATGCAATTCAGAGAAGACTAAGAAATGTCAGGAGGAATGGGTAAGAATAGCATGCTATGTTTTCTGTTGGCTCTAATGAATCCTTTACCTACATGACAATAGAGCTTGGCAACCAGCTTTCCCAAATGTGCCTTCACATAAGACCAACCAGGAAAGGAGGTGCTCCTATGAGGGAGTTCCTGTAGTCTCTAGCGTAAGACAACAGCGCACAAAAGATGAGAATTCAGAGCTTTTGTTTCTCAATCTTGTACCTTTGTGGGGTTTTTTTTTTT
>NW_012103343.1:3146184-3164552 GCF_000951045.1 Mandrillus leucophaeus
CAAATATTTTATTTTGGCAGTTATACTTTTATAAAGTTATACTTTGATTTATTGTATGTATTATTGTTTTTTCTTCTGCAGTATCCTCTAAAATTTTCCTGAGGATATTAAGTGTAGCTGCCTTCTGATTGTTCTACTGTCTGATCAGGTGTTGATATGGATAGAAACAATTAATACAATTCCTTTTTTTTTCCTTTTGAGAAAGCAGAGTTACTGACTTTGTGAGGGGGGAAATGTATGGAGCACAAAAGCCTGTCTGTTTAAAAACTTCGTTCCTAAAACTATATAAGAATGAGCAACTTAAGTTGCCATTTATTCTAACATGGTTAACATGAGTAATAACCTCAAAAAATGTCAGAGAAACAACAGTCTGACTTTAAAGAGCACCACACTGGGAGGAGATTCCAAAATCAAAGCAAATCCATAACTTTGCTAGTAATGTATCACACATGCTTGGAAAAGTACACTTGCCAACACACTGGGAGAAAATGCTCAGTGAAAATTGATGGGTAGGAATAAATTAGTATAATCCTAACATATTGACTTGTTAAAGCAAAATGAAGACAGCTGTAAGATCTTTTCCCCCTTCCATCATACCAATGTTAGCGACTGGTAAGTTAGCAAGCCTTATAAAATGAAATATAAATAATATATCACTATTTAATTTTTGCTGTTCATTGTTCCATTATTCTTTTGCCAGACCCATTATTTGTCATTCTGTATTTTTAAAGCTAACACTGAGCCCATAGAAATTCCGTTGTATTTCCTTTCCAGTTTTCTTTGTTTACAAAGACTTTCCATACTAAGGTGCAGATGTGTTGCAGGAACAGCAAGTCATACCTGTTCATTTAAACACGTGAATGTGAATTTTTCAGTCTTCAATGGCATTTCTCTTTTGTTTTAGTTTTGACTTTGAAAGTGTGGAGAGTACTGTGGAGAGCTCGGTGGACAAATCAAAGCCCTGGAGTAGGTCCATCGAGGACCTGCACAGAGGGAGCAACCTGCCCTCACCTGTGGGCAACAGTGTCTCCCGCTCTGGAAGACATTCTGCACTGCGGTGAGTTCGTTTAATCAGGAGGCAACTTTGGCAGGGTGCACTGGGACAACAGGGTCCTACTTCTTTTGATGATTCTGGGCACTGTATCTCATAAATTGCCACAGAGCGCTTTCATTTACAATGACTCTAAATGAAAGTTTCTTTAGGAGTTCATGGGCTCTTTCCTTGGGTGATGTTTGATAACTTTAAATAGCTTCTGGAAACACCATACCTTGATTCAGCACAAAAGGTGAGAAAATTCTGCTGCCAAGTGATACAACGGGGTAGTCTCATAGGCAGATAAGGTTTTGATACCAGGGAAATGTTGACATCCTGGTGGAGGTACTGTTTCCAGGGTAGAGGCAGCACTTAGCGATCTGGGGATCTAAAGAGCCCCTTGTTACCCTTTGTCCTTCTGCTCTCTTTCATGTCTCCAGCGGTAGCTCAGGGTGTGTGCTCTGGGGTAGCCATAGGTACAGAATGCCATAGTAATCATTTGTATTGGTGAGATGCCATGAAGCAGTGTTCCTTTGATTAGGTATGCTTCAGTTGTCAACCTTTTTTTTTTTTTTTAGATGGAATCTCACTCTTGTTATCCAGGCTGGAGTGCAGTGGCACAGTCTTGGCTCACGGCAACCTCCACCTCCCGGGCTCAAGCAATTCTTCTGCCTCAGCCTCCCAAGTAGCTGGGGTTACAGGCACCTGCCACCACACCCAGCTAATTTTTTTTTTTTTTTTTTTTTGGTGTAGTTTTAGTGGAGACAGAATTTCACCATGTTGGCCAGGCTGGTCTCGAACTCCTGACCTCACATGATCTGCCTGCCTTGACCTCCCAAAGTGCTGGGATTACAGGTGTGAGCCACTGTGCCCGGCCAGTTGTCAACCTTATATTTCTTCCTAAGTATTCCCTTTCTCATCTCTCCTGGCTAAAATAGTACCATGCTAAGGGAAGATTGGTGCTGACCACCTATACCAGTAATGGGTTTAATGTTGCTGAGGTTGTTCGTTCACTCATACCTACAATCATTCATTCATGGAAAAATATTTTTGTGCTTCTTATTTGTCAGGCATAACACTTAGAACAAATTGTATATTGGTGGATAAATCAAACTCCTGCCTGTCAGGACAGAGATATCATCTAGAACAAGTTTGTAAAGGTTTTCTATAGTTCATGATTTTCACACAAAATTTTATTAATAAGACCCTCATTCCAAAATGTTGCTTACTCTTTCTTTTCATTTTTTTCTATCCTACCCCCTTACTTACTCTTTCTTGCTTAAAGTGTTTCTGTCTTATTTCAGGCATGCTCTGGTAAGAGGACGTTATTTCTCTAAGTGTTTACGATCACTCGGGTTTTCAGTCATTGTAGTAGAATCCATATGTCAAATTGCAGTCAGTGAAAATGTGGCGTTCAGACCTTTGCATTTGGTTGCCTAATTACCTCTTGTCCCTTTGACTTGGGTTTTGGTCATGGAAAGTTAAACATTTCTCTGTAATAAAGTTCAGTTCTGCTGAAGGATTTGATCTTTGAGTATGATACCGCCAATAAATCATTCAGATTTTCCTTGTTTAGAACTGGAAGAAAATGTTAATGGGTTTAGAATGAATTGATTCACTATTAAGAGCAGTGTTTCAATTCACCTCATTATATTTGCAATAGGCCAAGGGTTATGCAACCTGCTAATCTGCATCAGCTTCACATGTGGGCAGGAATATATGGGCTGCTTTGGCAGATATATAAAGAAAGGCTAATTGTCTGAAGAATTTCCTGTTCACCTTGGTACTAGAATGGAAATTTTCACCACTAGTTTAATTATTTGTAAGGAATTTAATTTACAAAGTACACTTTAATTTAGTTTTCTATCATTGGACACTTAGAAAGTATCATATATTGCCAAGCTACCACCTTAATAAGGATTCGTTTTTCTGGTTAATAATTCAGTATGCTTACTTTTTAAAGGATTTTTTCCAGTAGAGCAGAAGAATCGGGAAAATTTGGGAAACTTCCCAGGTTCAAAGAGGGATGTAACCCTGGATGCTGAAGGTCAAGGGACATCCAAGGCCAGCCTGTTCTGCTTCACAGTTTTGGTTCAAGTTGGATCTTGCTGGAATTAATTTCACATTGGAAAGTCAGACCAAAAGCATGGAGATAGGGAATTGTATCTGGAAAAAAGCAGGAATTATACATGTGCTGTTTCTGGTTGGCAGGTGTGCTTGAAGATGACCAGCTAAGAAACCAATGCCACATTCTTCTCTTTTGTGTTTTAATGTTTCAAGCTCAAGAACAGAACATTGAAATTTCCTTTGATTCTGCTGTATGGTTTCTAGTAGCTCAAGAAAGCCGACAAGGCAGTAACTTTCATGCCACTTAAGGACTTGACGCTTAGATTTTTGTTTTGTTTTTTGAACAATGTATATCAATAGTTTTCTAGCTCTTGTGGTTTGTGGATTTATGTCTGGATTCTAATTCTGTATTTGGTCATTGGATATAGCATCTGTGACATAAAAACAACAATCAGAAGTACAGGCATATGGTCCATGTTGCTTTTCATGTACCCAAAGATTGTTTACATTTTTTTCTCTTCCTCCTCCTCTCCCCTTTCTCTCTCTTCTGCACACACTGCCTTCACTTTTGGCTTTCTTTTTATCATCCTCCCTTTTCTTTCTACCACCTCATTTCTGATTTTCTTCTCCTCTTCCACTTTGTCCTTTCTCGTCCTGCTGTCTCCTCCTCCTCTGGTTTCACTAATCTCTTATGCCACCACCAGATTGGTTTCTCTGCCTGAGTATTTTCAGTTCCATTGCCATTACAGCTGCTTCTCCCCTCTTGCCTCTGGAGCAGCTTCAATATACACACTGATGATGAGGCTTCAAACCGGAAAATCTCGTAAGTCACAGGTGAAAACGACATCCAAGCGAGCTCACAGGGCATGGTGGCAGGGCGTTCCGACTGCTCTCCATGATATAATATGATAACCTTGTGGCTTTGTGCCGACATGCCGTACTAGAATAAAGCCTGCTGCCTTTTCAACTTTGATACACTCTGTTATCATATTATGATTCCTTATTTTTAGAATTTGAACCTTTACAGTATCTTGCATTTTAATAGCACAGGTTGGTTTTTTGTTTTTTTTCTTTGAAAAAGAAAAAATATATAAATTCATGCTCTATGAAGATGATTTATTCTGGTAGCTTTGTTTAATTAGTATATGTCTTCTGTACCCAAATGCAGATTTTAGTTCCTTCTTTTTAATCTCCCGATAATAAGACAGATATAGTAATCTTATCTGATACCACTTGGCAAAAGGATTGGTTAATCTTGGAAGAAAAAAAATGAGATTTCAGGAAATTTAAAACACGTTGTAAATGGGCATGATTAAAGAAAAAATGAAAAACACTGTGTTCAGCTGGGCACAGTGGTTCACGCCTGTAATCCCAGCACTTTGGGAGGCCAAGGTGGGAGGATCACTTGAGGTCAGAAGTTTGAGACCAGCCTGGCCAACATGGTGAAACTCTGTCTGTACTAAAAATACAAACAACAACAACAAAAACTAGCTGGGTGGGGTGGTGCACACCAGTAATCCCAGCTACTTGAGAGGCTGAGGCATGAGAATCGCTTGAACCTGGGAGGCAGAGGTTGAGTGAGCTGAGATCATGCCACTGCACTCCAGCCTGGGCGACAGAGCAAGACTCAATCTCAAGAAAAAAAAGAAAAACACTGCGTTCTAAAATACAAGTTTTTTTTTTGTTGTTTTTTTGTTTTTACCAAATTCTAATGTTGACATACCTTTTCCTCCTTGTAGTCATACTTTACTTTTTAATTATTCAAAATTGATTGTTAAACATTTTATGTCATAACATACCCCCTGAGTCATATCAGCTATTGGATTCTGTATTACCATGTATTTGTCAGGCTAGAGGGAAACTATTGTTATTGATGCAGTGGAGACCTGGTTTATATTGTCTCCTAAAATGAGAATGTGGTGTGCCTTCAGTTAAGACAGGTTTCTGTCAGCGTGGCTACAGAGCTTACTAAATTTAACAATGCTGTATAGGGACATAGGTGCACATCAGATCTGTGAGGACAAAGGCTGTGTTATTTCAGATGCAAGAGAAAATACTTTCTGATTTTTAAGGAGGTCCAAATTAATGCTATTAACTCGAGTAAGAAATGACATAGTAAGTAAATGAGTTTTTAAAGAAAGAGGTGGAGTGCTAACTCAGGGTTTGGAGGAAGGGACAAATTTAAACTGGACTTTAGGCAATGTCCAGAGTTGGTCCTCAGGGTAAAGAAAGGTTGCTGCAGGTGGAGGGGAAGTGAAAGAACATGAGTTGAGCACAGCCCTATATAAAGATAAGGAGTGCTAGGGAAAGAGGGAAGAACCTGTCCTTTCAGGAACAGGTGCTTTATGATGGAGGTGGAGAGCTGTCCAGTGGAGAGACAGAGTCATGAGACAGGAACCAAGATTCACCGTTGCTATTGATCCTTGTAACCAAGGATGATAATTTCAAAACAATTATATAATCCTGCTCATTTCTTCCTTAAAAATTTTTTGTCTTCTTTTACTTTTCTGAATACGCCCATAGTTTACGTATTCCCATTGCAATGTTTTATTTTCAAATATCTTTTCTTTAAAAACAACACCAAGATCCACATTGCCTTTAATATACTTAACTACCATTAGTATTTCTTCTACACTCCTCCAGAGCAAGAGTTTGTTTTTCTTAAGAGCAATAATTGTTTTTCTTATGATGATGACGATGGCGATGATTTTTTGAGACAGGATCTTGTTCTGTTGCCCAGACTGAAGTGTAGTGGCACAATCATAGCTCACTACAGCCTCAACCTCCTGGGCTCAAGAAATCTTCCCCCTTCAGCAACCCAAGTAGCTGGGCCTACAGGTGTGTGCCACCATGCCTGGCTAATTTTTAATTTTTTCTGTGGAGATATGATCTCACTATGTTGCCCAGGCCTTTCTCAAACTCCTGGTCTCAAACAGTCCTCCTGCTCAGCTTCTCAAAGTGCTGGGATTACAGGCGTGAGCCACCATGCCTAGGCAAGATAATTACTTTAATGGAATGGCATTTCGTGAATAGTCCTTATCTGAATATTTGCCACTAGTGTACTTAGTGGATTTACGTGAAGAGATGAAGAATTCAAATGTAGGTCCTTGTTTATGTATTTTTAACACTGCAATCCCATTCCTGGCGATGGTTTTCATAGAAGTAATTCTTACAAGTATTTTTCAGTAGTACAAAGATATAGATAGCATTGATGTAATTTTTATTGGTGAGAAAGGCTTTCCTTAAATGTCCGCTGTGTGGCAGCCACTGTACTAAGGGCCTCAGGGGATTTGCTGATCACAATGTACTGCCTCTGTGAGATTGCTGCTGTTACCACCTGTGAGGAAACTGGGGCCTGAAGTGGTAGTTAAACAACTTGCCTTGGGTCGAACAGTAAGTGAAGGAGGCAAGATTTGAATTGAAGTGGCTTATCAAGGATTGGAGGAAACACTGAAGAGGCCTCAGCAAATTCTTGTAGCTGTGGTCCAGTGCCTTCACGGGCAAGATTGATTATGGACTTAGTATGTAAAGGGTGCCTTGCCAAGGGTTAAGGAGACAGAAAGATATATTAAATAATATATTTGTATATGATTTGTGGCTGACAAGGGACTTAAGTATACATATGTTTGTGTGTACACATGCGTGTGTACATGAGCATATATGTGAAATGTCGTGTGAGTGTAACACACTCTAACAATACGGAAATGTGGAGGTGAGAGTAAACAGCAGAACCTGGGGAGTGATTTATGAGACTTGGTGTGGATGTGAAATAACACTGAGTAAGACCTGGAGGAGTGGCTGGGAAAAGGGAGAAGTCAGGAGAGTGGTCTGAGCAAGGTTCAGTGGTAAGACTGCGTGCTTCCTTTAGGAGATAATGAAGAGATGAGCCTGGCTGCAAGTCGTTAGAGCCAGTTTATGTACTATTCTGAAGGTTAGTCTGTGAAATCATCACTGCAGCTCATTGGCAGTGATTTTGTAGGTTTTGGAAAAGGGGATAATATGGGAAGAACATAGAAATATGTCCATTTAAAGGTCACAGGAGTGAGATGGTTTCCTTGGACGCATTTTACATAGGGCTATGTCCTGATTCATTAGCCCCCCAGTAGCAAATGCCTTTGACAAATATAATATAATGAAAAATCAGAAAAATCAGGCTAATAATGACTCTCCATTCACATGATGGGTCGCCAGCCTCCCCTTTCATTTGCTCCGTTCAAAAAGTATGCACTGAAACCTTTGATTAGAAGCTCTGATCTAGCTCTTATCTGGTCCTCTAATGAGACATATAGACAGCATTTCAATGCCTGATTTAAAAGTTCATGAGGGGCCGGGCACGTTGGCTTACGCCTGTAATCCCAGCACTTTGGGAGACCGAGGCGGATGGATCACAAGGTCAGGAGATTGAGACCATCCTAGCTAACACAGTGAAATCCTGTCCTTACTAAAAATACAAAAAATTAGCCGGGCGTGGTGGCGGGCGCCTGTAGTCCTAGCAACTCGGGAGGCTGAGGCAGGAGAATGGCGTGAACCCAGGGGGCAGAGCTTGCAGTGAGCTGAGATTGCTCCACTGCACTCCAGCCTGGGCAACAGAGTGAGACGCCGTCTCAAAACAAAACAAAAAAAGTTCACGAGGATTTTTGTTTACTTTTTTCTTTCTTTCCCTCTGTCTCTTCTTGATCTCTCTTCGTCTCCTTTGAATTATCTGAATTCGACTGTTTCAGCTCTATTTCTTTTGGCTGTAGAGACAGTCAGAAAAATGCCTGGCTCCTTTTTTTAGCATCGTATATTTTATGAGTTTAATTGATAGAAAAAATATGCCCAAGTGATGTCATGTCTGAAGGGTAAGAAAGAGGAAACCTAAAACCCCAACTCTTGGTTAAAGTTCTATTAGCCCAGACCTTGGAACCATAAAAGACTGGTACAATTCTGCCAAATTCTGTAACATACCTCATTGGTGTTGCATTTCAGTGGGTTGAACCCTTACATCAGCTTCCAAGGGAGTTCTATACTATTCTTTATTTATAGGTAGATATTAGTTTGAGATCTGAATAGTGTGACAGACTGCATTTTGCTTACAAAAATGCTTTTTGTAACAGAGAAAATACACCTTTTCTTTTACTTGTTCCCATTAGGGCTTAGATATTATGAATCTTACAAATGTTGGCATGGAAGCTCCATAGAAGGCTTGTGGAAAACCTTCTTGCTAGACTCCCAGAAAGCCTGATTAGTTCAATTCAGGAAACATTCTTTCAGGGTTCTGTGGTATTATGCAGTCTGGGTATTGAAGCTCAGGGAGAAAGACAGACATGTACACAACTCACATACTAGAATAAGTCTAAATGTCTAGAAATATGTGTATATTGTTGAGACAATAGATGGGTGATCACAGTTACTTCAGGACATTACTGGGCGAGCAACGGCTTCCATTTTGGTGGGTTTTTTTTTTTTTTTTTTTTTTGTGACAGAGTCTCACTGTGTCACCCAGGCTGGGATGTAGTGGCGTGATCTCGGCTCACTGCAACCTCCGCCTCCCAGATTCAAGCAATTCTCTTGCCTCACCCTCCCAAGTAGCTAGGATTACAAGCGCTCACTACCACACCCAGCCAATTTTTGTATTTTTAGTAGAGTGGGGTTTCACCATGTTGGCCAGGGTGGTCTTGAACTCTTGGCCTCCCAAAGTGCTGGGATTACAGGCGAGAACCACCACACCTGGCCCATTTTGGTGTTTTCTAAGTGCTTGATACTTTACTTGTATTAGACTCTTCTCACGCTGCTATAAGGACATACCCGAGACCAGGTAATTTATAAAGGAAAGAGGCTTAATTGACTCACATCTCAGCATGGCTCTGGAGGCCTCAGGAAACTTACAATCCTAGTGGAAGCGGAAGCAAACATGTCCTTCACATGGCGACAACAAGAAGTACTGAGCAAAGAGAGAAATGCCCCTTATGAAACCATCAGATCTCATGAGAACTCAGTATCATGAGAACAGCATGGAGGTAACCACCCCCAGGATTCAATTACCTCCTACTGGGTCCCTCCCATGACACATGGGGGTTATGGGAACTACGATTCAGAGTGTGATTTGGGTACAGACACAGCCAAACCATATCGTTACAGATATAAATCTCTGAGTAAATCCAGTGTTTGATTTCTTCTAGCTTTTTAGCTTATGAGTGGAGGTCTTTCTCCTCCACTCCAAAATTTTCACTGACACACCACTTAGTACTTATGTTTACCGCCCATTGTTATTATTTTTAAGAATGTACTACTTTATATTTTTAAACATGAAGGACTAGCTCAAAATTTTGTAGCTCTCCCCCACTCCTTTTTTTTTTTTTTTTGACTGTTTTGTGATGAGTAATGGTTTAAGGTCAGCAAAACATGACTTTAACGAGAACACTAACTAGCTTTATATATAATTCAGCCTATGAACAGGTATCTGGCAAGAGAAATTCCTGATCTGTGGTTCGGCAGATCCATGAGAGCTGCTTCTCCGGGTTTTCTTTGCTGGCCTTGCTTTCTTTTTGCCCTCCTGTCAAAAATTCAGGTTTCGCTTGGTGGTTGGAGCTCACTAACAAAAATAGCTTCTTTCCCTGTAGCGCCTGCTGCTGGTGCTGTGCAGGTTGAGGTGTTTCATTTGTCCTCCTTGATAGATTCATTGTTGAGCATTAAGTAGGTGGCTGGGTGCAGTTGTCACCTTAGTACTAAATAGGAAATGTTCTGTGTAGGTTTCTTAAAAAACATTTGCTTAGCCGGGTGTGGTGGCGCCGCCGCCTGTGGTCTTAGCTTCTTGGGGGGCTGAGGCAGGAGGATCACTTGAACATGGGGGGTCCAGGCTGCAATGTGCCAAGATCATGCCACTGCACTTCAGCCTAGGTGACAAAGTGAGACCCTGTCTCAAAAAAACAAACAAACAAACAAAAAGGAAATTAAAAAAAAAAAAAAAAGATACTTGCGCCTGGGTGTGGTGGCTCACATCTGTAATCCCAGCACTTTGGGAGGCCAAGGCAGGCAGCTCACTTGGGGCCAGGAGTTCGCGACCAGCCTGGCCAACATGGTGAAACCCCATCTCTACTAAAACTACAAAAAAATTAGCTGGGCGTGGTGCACATGCCTGTAATCTCAGCTACTTGGAAGGCTGAGGCAGGAGAATTGGTTGAACCCAGGAGACAGAGGTTGCAGTGAGCCAAGATCGCGTCATTGCGCTCCAGCTTGGGCAACAGAGTGAGACTCTGTCTCCAAAAAAAAAAAAAAAAAATTTGTAAAATTGCTTAGTTTTTTAATGTCTACCACTCATACTAGCATTGACTTACAACTTTTTCTTTTATTAATATTTTATGTACGTATAACTATTGGTACTTGCTGAGATATGCATAACACTAATACAAGGGTTTGGAGTAATTTGGTTATGATCTTAAGTCAGTTTTGTAATCTATAATCTGCTTCTTTCTGCATTCACAGAGCTTTGTGAATTCTAACTGGCAACTCTTCCAAGACAGAATCTCATCTTTGAATGCTAGGGTAACATTTAGAGTTTTAGTTCTGTGGAAAATTAGCAGGCAGCTCTGTAAGTTGATGTAGGAGAGGGCCTGGGAAATTTGGTGCTGTTAGTTTCCCTACAAAATCAGCCCTAGATATCCCTTCCCCATTGTATTTTTCTACAAATGGCAGGAGCTCCAAAAATTAGACTCAGCTATTTTCTGCCTCTGGGAAGACCTTCTTTTGTGTACAGGCATCCAGGGCCCCAAAGGCTCTGCTTGCCAGCCTGGGAGAAGAAAGGCTATCAGGATGGCATTTAGATAATCAGCCTCAGTGGTCCAGGAAGTGGGTCACAACTTCTCCATATTTCATTTCCTGTTTTTCTCTTTGGAATCTGAGGGAGTCCTCTCCAATCCTCACATCTCAGGGAACCTCCCCCAAGTCACCAGAGGGACCTGATTGTTCCGGCACCTTCTTAGACCGATTCCCATCAACTTGAAAGTTACGCTTCAGAATGAATAGGTTGGACAGGATATGGTCTCCAAATGTCTGTTATGGAAGGGGCTGGTGAAATGGTTGAATTAAGGCCCTCTGAAAATGTTCTCATCCATAAAAGTGATAAGAAAACTGGCAAAATTACTGGAATAAACTTTTTCAGAACTCTAGAAATTAAAGTCTTGCAGTAACCCGGGGAGCATCTATTCAAGAAACGGGACTGATTCTCAGAGCAGGAAGGTTTGTGGCATTTTAACTTGTTCTTATTCCCATCCCTCCCTCTCCAGTTCCACAGTAGCCTTGAAAACCAGTCGCTGCAATCACAGTGAAAACCAGCAGCCTGGCAGCCTCTGGCAGGGGCAGGATGGAGTTGGAGTATCTTCAAAGCACCTCTCCCTCCTCCTCTTCTTCCTTCTCCTCTCCTGCCTCTCCCTCCTCTGAGATTTGAGAACTACTGGTGGAGAGGAGGGCCCAGGGGAGTACATTGCTGCTGAAACTGATGTCAAATTTTGGTTTAGGGAACATGCACCATTAGCTGTTGACAGAGTCTGGGATCATGCAAGATGTATTACATAGGACAGGACTAAATAAAGCTCATGTGCCCCAATTATCCATGGGAGTCCATGGAGAAACTGATGCTGCCTCTCACTGGAGCTTTTGAAGAGTACACAGTGAATTGGAGGGACACTATCCAATTTGGCTCTGCTCAAATTATGTGAAGTTTCATAATAGCTTCAGGAAGAAAATATTATAGTAACCGGTTTCACTTTATGTACTTCTGTGACAGAACACATGCCAAGGGTGTTAGTTTACCACGGAGGTACTTATGCCTCCTACTGAGTCACTGGCTTAATCCCTGCAAAGCTCAGGCCTTTGTAGAAAGTTTATTCAAATAGGTAAACTAGGGTGATCAGTGTTTGGAAAACGAAGAAAGTTTAGCCTAGAGGGCTGTGGCAAAGAACCGGATGCAGGCTGCCTTATCCTCTCTTTCAAAGATAGTATATTGAATTGATTTATTTGTGTTAAGATGATTACGCAACAGCATCATGTACATACATTATTATATAGTTATAACTAGTTTCATTTTGAGCAGTTTGAATGTTAATTGGTAACGGAATACTTCTGTGATTTTTTTTTTAACCTTACTTAAGTGAATCAGTGTGACTCATATATTTGTAGAGTTTTGGGGCACTAATCAGTTAGCCTCATCTTTTTTCCTGTGGAAACTGTTCATCACTGAATTCAGCCTTATTGACATCTAGGTAGACATTTGCAATACCAGATAGTAAGATTTTCAAAACTGAGTTTTTCTAATGATATTTAGTTCTGCAGTCCTGTGTATTGTGGGAGGGATTTGGCTTTATCACAGAAATCTGCAAATTTGCTTTATCGGGTAGATCAGGACCAGCTCTCCATCTAAAAAGGCCTTCTAGGAGACATCCTACAGGGTGATTGAGGAAGAACGTGATGATCCCCTTATCTAGTTAGCCCTCTCTCTTAAGGCAGACCTAAACCTAGACCATCTCAGTAATGTTTAGCATAAACAATAGGTACTTACTAAAGACAACTTTGGGGCTTAAAAGAGAGATTTGGTTTGATTTCCTGTGGCTGGTGGCGAGAACCAGAGGCCATTTCCTCTAGATTGCTTACCTTGTCTAGGTGTTCTTGTTGTGGTAAAGTGGCCAATAACTTGTAAGTCCTAATTCCGTTGCTGTTTTAGGGTCAGTAAAGCCATCTCAGGGAAGTGGTTATTAGATAGTGTGAGCTTCTGCCGGACGCAGTGGCTCATGCTTGTAATCTCAGCACTTTGGGAAGCCAGGAATTCGATACCCACCTGGGCAACAGAGCAAGACCCTGTCTCTTAAAAAAAAAAAAAATTTTTTTTTTTTTTACATTAGCTGAGCGTTGTCTCTTGAGCCCAGGAATTTGAGGCTGCAGGGAGCTGTGATCATGCTACTGCACTTCAGTCTGAGTGACAGAGTGAGACCCTTGTCTCCAAAAAATACATGGTATCAACATCATGCATTGGAGCTGAATTCAAAACCTGTTTTTTATTTTTGTGTTTTTTGTTTTGTTTTGTTTTTTTTAAAATAGTCATTTGCTCACATGGTAATTAAAGCAAAGAAACCAAATATCCAGTTACAAAAATCGTCAGATTCCATAAAATGTGTGTGATGAAGAATTGATTAATGTACATGCTAACCCATGGCATAGTCCCTAAAATCTAGTCTTGTATGTTTAAGATCATCCTAAGTTGAGTCCTTTGAAAGAATATTTTCAGAGGAAAAGAATTATGACATTTCTCAGGGTGCGTTTATTTAATGAGAGGAAGTCCTTTTTAAAATGTTTCGAAAATATAGAGCAAAATTTCCTATTAAGTCAAAAAACATCCTCACTTTCCTAATAAGTGTGATATATAGAATAAAGATTTAAAAAGAGAAACTTGCTTACCAAAGTATTGGCCACCGTATTCTATAAGAGATGCCTATATGCTGCTGTTTTTGACAAACTAAGACTTAATTCTCCGTGGTGAAATAGTTATTCGGGGTGAGAAATGACACCTGTCTAGGACTGAAGCAGGAAACACTGCCAGGATGACAGGATGTGAACATTTGATCAGGAACTAGCCAGCACAGACAGCTGTAGGCGGTAGCTTTTCGCATGGTCACCCAGCAGATTGTTGATGAGTCAGGTTGATGATGAGCAACTGGTAGAAAGTGACTGTCCTAAATCGCAGTGAGGAGACTTGTGGTTTTGCCTGGTCTCATCTCATCTCTTATTTGCCATGTAGATGTAATGTCTCTGGGCTTCCGTTTTCTTAACTGTATCAAAAAAGCATTGGAGTAAATGATACCATAGCTCTTCAGCTGTCAGTGCTATGATTTTGTTGTTGCTGTTGTTGGCCATGATGGTGGTTTTTAAATTTATAATGTTATTATTTTAGACATACAAGTTCAGATACTACCTTTTATTACTACTCTGTTTTTATATAAACAAACAATTGGAGAAAATAATTTTTAAACCAAATACCATACATTTTAGAAAAAAGTTTAGCTCTATTGTTTTTGAGCATAGAATATAACTAATAAACAAGTTTCTCATTGTTTTTATTGACATTTATATATTGTGTATTTTCTGAAGTCCTTAAATGTTAATAAGTATGTATGTGATACGTCATATTAAATATATTTTAAATGTTGATCCAGAAAAATATATTTGAGATTAGCTATCTACTGCAACAAATAGAAGCGCTTTGTGTTAATGTTCAGGAAGTAGAATATTATTCTAATTAATTTTGTTGCTTTCTACACTCCAGAAAATAATGACAGGGACATTTTGGCTTCTTAGAAAGAGACTGTTGCAATATAGATCAAGAACTGGATCAATAAATAAAAAGAAAGAATGTGCTACATTACACCTCTTAAGAAACACAAATAAGGCTGGGCGCGGTGGCTCACACCTGTAACCCCAGCACTTAGGGAGGCCAAGGTGGGTGGATCACGAGATCAAGAGATCGAGAGCATCCTGGCCAACATGGTGAAACCCCATCTCTACTAAAAATACAAAAATTAGCGGGGCATGGTGGCACGCATCTGTAGTCCCAGCTACAGGGACTACAGAGGCTGAGGCAGGAGAATCGCTTGAACCCAGGAGGTGGAGGTTGCAGTGAGCTGAGATCGTGCCACTGCACGCCAGCCTGGTGACAGAGCGAGACTCTGTCTCCAAAAAAAAAAAAAAAAGGAACAAATAAATGCGTAAGGTTGGTCTACTTGCTGGAATAATGAAAATGTATTAATATTTCGAAGCGATGCAGAAATATGGCACGGTAGAGAATAACCTCTCCCATTTTCTGTAGAGACTGGTTTTCGTTAGTCAGTGTATCTTCTCGATCATTGCTGCATATGAATATTAAATTACATTGTTTGTTTGTAACCATTTAAATTATATTAATTGTTAAGTTACAAAAGGCAGTTGATTCCATTGAAATTACTCTTTCTTTTTAAAACTTAATCTTAGATTACTTTGTTTTACACTGGAAGCTATTGCTATCAACTAAAAATGAAAACTCTTTCTAATAATCAGTCATGTACTTAACAAGTGATTCCATTAAAGAAATATAAGACTGAGGTTAAAATAAAAACGATAGAGGAAGGGGAAGAACTTCAGATGTAGATTAAGAAGATGATAAATGTTTGGGTCACAGTGGCTGTGTGGTTATTTTTTAAAGTTGTGCTAGTCTCTGAGACCTCCAAAAAGTGTGTTAACAAGCATACCAAAGATGGGCTTATGGCAAAGTGACACATTATAAAGCTGTATTTTAGAGGTTGAAATCAATCTTACCATTGTCATTTGGTGGTAGTTCTAACTTACAATCCTTGTTTTGGTACTGGTAAAGAGTAGTGTCTGTTAAGTGCATGTGCCTATGCTAAGAAAGTAACCTATTGTTTTATAGAAGTTTCTCTTTTTGTTTGTAGATATAATACCTTGCCAAGCAGAAGAACTCTGAAAAATTCAAGATTAGTGAGTAAGAAAGATGATGTACATGTCTGTATCATGTGTTTACGTGCCATCATGAATTATCAGGTATGTTGGAGCTTCTGGTTCTTTTAAAAAAATAAAACCTGAATTAATCAGACTCAGAAATCACTGCTGGGTGCAATGTACACTACTTGGGTGATGGGTAAAATAAAAGGCCAGACTTCATCATTATGCAGTTTATCTCTGTTACCAGAAGCTACTTGTACCCCTAAAGCTGTTGAAATTTTTTTAAAAAAGAAGAAAAACCAAACAACAAAAACAGACTCAGATTTTGTTCTTGTTGGTTTCTTTGTATTATTTCTATTTGAAGTAAATGCCAGGATTTAATGAGATTCTATTAAAAAAGAAAGGCCTGGTTCATCCTAATGCTCAAGATTTAATTTATTGCCCTCATATTTTAATAAATATATATAATTTGCAATGTATTTAAAGGAAAGGTGTTTTCCTCCTGTAGTGATAAACTTACTAGATTGCTTGGTGAATGTTTGTGACCATTAAAGATTGAATAAGCTGCTGTTGCGGGTAATAATGAAACAACTCTAGAACACCAGGAGTGGATAGACACAGTGGTTCTCAAAGGTTTATGTGGCGAACAGGTGAGAAGTTACAATTATTGGCAGTTGGACTCAGTGGTTCCTAATCTTTATAAGAAGCACCTGGAAGATTGTTGCAACTACAGATTCTTCCTTTGGGTAATTGTGATGCAGGTTGACCCCACTAAGGTGCTGCGTTGAATTTAATAAGGGAAACATGCATTTATTCTTTCAGTACTTTTATGAGCTTTGCCAGACAGCCCCTGTTCCACATAGGCACTGAGAATATAGAACTGAATAAATTTGTAGCCCAGGGAACTTACTTTCCAGGGAGGGGAGACAGATGACCAACAAATAAATTGGTAAAATGTGTATGTTCCAGATAATAATGATGAAATGAAAGCTAATGCTTACATGGTACACTTTTCAGGTCTAGTGCTTTTAAACCTCTTAAGTCATGTAAATAGCCCTGTGAGATCAATAATATTTTTCTCCACATTTTACTGATGAAGCTGCGACACAGAGAAGTTTAGTAATTTGTCTAAAGTCACATAGATAGTAAGTAGTGGGGTCAGGATTTGGACCCAGGAAGGCTTTGAACCCAGAGAACCATTACTAAGTACTGTAGAAAAAATAGGAAATAGGAACTGTTGAAAATGTATGTGAGTTTTAAATAGGCCAGCCAGGGAAGGGTCACTGAGAGGGTAACATCTAGTAAAACTTGAATGAGGGAGCAAAGGGAGGGATATTAGGGAAAGAAGATTCTAGGCAGAGAGAAGGGCAAGTGCAGAGACACAGAGGCAGGAATGTCTGATTTGCCCAAGTCACAGAAAGGAGGCTTGGCAGGATCAGAATGAGTAAGAGGGAGAACAATACAAGATGTAGTCAGGTGTCATCTGTTTGATTATGTAGAACTTTAGAGGCCGCTGAGAGGACATTGACTTCACTATGAGAGGAAAGCTGTTGAATGGTTATAAGGGCATAATCTGACACTTGCATTTAACATGAGACCACTCTGGCTTCTGTGTTTAGATTTGACTCTGGCCAGGCAAAGGCAAGAGGGAGTAGACCATTTAGGAGGCCCTTAGCAGTCATTTAGGTGAGCTTTGATGGTCATATGGACTAGGATCATAGGAGTGGAGATGATGAGAGGTGATCTGATTCTGGTTTTATTTCGATGCTAAAGGCAATAGCATTAGGTATGAGGGAGAAAGCGAGTAGAGGCTGGTACCAGGGCTTTTGTCTTGGGCACCTGTGAGATAGAGTTGCCATCTAAAAGATGGGAAGACTGCAGGATAGACGGATTTGAGGGAGATCATTAGGAATTCTGTTTCGGGGATTTTAACTTTGAGATGCCCGTTAGACATTCAAATAGTGATCTTAGGTGGGTGGTTGGATATGCCAGTCTGGATTTCAAGGCAGTGGTCTGGGCTGGAGATAGTAATTAGCATATAAATGGCATAGGAAGCCAGGAGGGTGAATGAGATCAGTAGGGGTAGACTGAGAAGTAAAGAAGTCCAAAATATGAACTCTAGGACTCTGTTTGAATGTCAGAGAGATGAAGAAAAGCTGGCTAGAGAGCCTGAAAAATAGCCAAGGAGTTAGGAGCCAAGTGAAGGATGTGTTTCAAGGAGAAGGGAGTGGAGTATTCAACTCTGTTAGATGCTGCTAAGTCTGGTAAAATGGGGAGTGAGGATTGGCCATTGGCTTCAGCAAAGTGCAGGTCTTTGGTGATCTTGGCAGACAGTTCATTGGGATGGTGGGGGTGAAATGCTTGATTGGAGTGGTTTCAAGAATGAGCAGGAAGTGAGGATTTATACCGAGTGTCTGGAGGAGTTTTGCTGTAAAGGATAGCAGAGAAATGAGAGGCAGTGGCTGAACACAGGTTGTGGTATCAAGAGAGGTTTTTATTGTTGCTTAAGAGAATTTGCATCATGTTTTTATGCTAATGGCAATGAGTCCATCAAGAGGGAAAACTAAGGGGGAATGGAGGAATTTCTGGAACATACCATGTTCATGAGCAGATGAGAGGGAATGGGATGGAGGAAGGACTCATGGGAAGGGTTGGCCTTAGTTTGGAGCACAGAAGAGTTCCTGTTTAATAGGAGGTGAGGAGGTAAGCCACAGATCTGTGTGGGTAGATTGATGTGGTATAGGAGCTTCTAGATGTTTTTTCTGATTGCTTGTATTTTCTAAGTATAAGAGGAAATAAGATCATG
>NW_012103343.1:3164602-3186843 GCF_000951045.1 Mandrillus leucophaeus
AACCATTACTAAGTACTGTAGAAAAAATAGGAAATAGGAACTGTTGAAAATGTATGTGAGTTTTAAATAGGCCAGCCAGGGAAGGGTCACTGAGAGGGTAACATCTAGTAAAACTTGAATGAGGAAGCAAAGGGAGGGATATTAGGGAAAGAAGATTCTAGGCAGAGAGAAGGGCAAGTGCAGAGACACAGAGGCAGGAATGTCTGATTTGCCCAAGTCACAGAAAGGAGGCTTGGCAGGATCAGAATGAGTAAGAGGGAGAACAATACAAGATGTAGTCAGGTGTCATCTGTTTGATTATGTAGAACTTTAGAGGCCGCTGAGAGGACATTGACTTCACTATGAGAGGAAAGCTGTTGAATGGTTATAAGGGCATAATCTGACACTTGCATTTAACATGAGACCACTCTGGCTTCTGTGTTTAGATTTGACTCTGGCCAGGCAAAGGCAAGAGGGAGTAGACCATTTAGGAGGCCCTTAGCAGTCATTTAGGTGAGCTTTGATGGTCATATGGACTAGGATCATAGGAGTGGAGATGATGAGAGGTGATCTGATTCTGGTTTTATTTCGATGCTAAAGGCAATAGCATTAGGTATGAGGGAGAAAGCGAGTAGAGGCTGGTACCAGGGCTTTTGTCTTGGGCACCTGTGAGATAGAGTTGCCATCTAAAAGATGGGAAGACTGCAGGATAGACGGATTTGAGGGAGATCATTAGGAATTCTGTTTCGGGGATTTTAACTTTGAGATGCCCGTTAGACATTCAAATAGTGATCTTAGGTGGGTGGTTGGATATGCCAGTCTGGATTTCAAGGCAGTGGTCTGGGCTGGAGATAGTAATTAGCATATAAATGGCATAGGAAGCCAGGAGGGTGAATGAGATCAGTAGGGGTAGACTGAGAAGTAAAGAAGTCCAAAATATGAACTCTAGGACTCTGTTTGAATGTCAGAGAGATGAAGAAAAGCTGGCTAGAGAGCCTGAAAAATAGCCAAGGAGTTAGGAGCCAAGTGAAGGATGTGTTTCAAGGAGAAGGGAGTGGAGTATTCAACTCTGTTAGATGCTGCTAAGTCTGGTAAAATGGGGAGTGAGGATTGGCCGTTGGCTTCAGCAAAGTGCAGGTCTTTGGTGATCTTGGCAGACAGTTCATTGGGATGGTGGGGGTGAAATGCTTGATTGGAGTGGTTTCAAGAATGAGCAGGAAGTGAGGATTTATACCGAGTGTCTGGAGGAGTTTTGCTGTAAAGGATAGCAGAGAAATGAGAGGCAGTGGCTGAACACAGGTTGTGGTATCAAGAGAGGTTTTTATTGTTGCTTAAGAGAATTTGCATCATGTTTTTATGCTAATGGCAATGAGTCCATCAAGAGGGAAAACTAAGGGGGAATGGAGGAATTTCTGGAACATACCATGTTCATGAGCAGATGAGAGGGAATGGGATGGAGGAAGGACTCATGGGAAGGGTTGGCCTTAGTTTGGAGCACAGAAGAGTTCCTGTTTAATAGGAGGTGAGGAGGTAAGCCACAGATCTGTGTGGGTAGATTGATGTGGTATAGGAGCTTCTAGATGTTTTTTCTGATTGCTTGTATTTTCTAAGTATAAGAGGAAATAAGATCATGCGCTGAGAGTAAGTTTTGAGGAGAGAGAAGATAGTTGACCCTTGAACTTTGTGGGGTCTGAAGGGCACTGATCCCTGGTGTAGTCAAAAATCTGTATGTAACTGGAGGCCTCACTGATAGCATAAATAGTCTGTTAACACACATTTTGTATGTTATATCTATTGTATACTGTGGAGTCTCCCTGGAAGCTTAAAAAACTCAGGTGCCAGCTCCCTGTAATTGAAATTCGGAGTGTTTTGTTTAGTCTTCCAGGTGAGTTTAAGGAGCAGCCAAGGTTAAGAATCACTGGGCTAGAGCCTTTTCATCATTTTAATGAAGAGAAACATGTAGATCATTCATAAAGAATGGGAAGGTGATCTTTTGATAATAGCATCATTGCCGAAAATTTTTTTTTTTGGGGGGGGGAGAGAAATGGGTCTGGTTGTCCTGGCTCAAGCTGGGACTAGAGGCACAAATCATTGCATCTGGCATTCTTGAAATTTTTAATAGAGAAATATGCTTTGACCGTGATGTACTAGAGACATAAGTGCATTTATGATTGTGTAAGTTTCATTAAGTAGATACTTTGGGTTTTTGGTTTTAAATCAATACTGCCAGTTCCCTAACTTGTCTCCCAATGCTTTGTGTTTCTTTTTTTTTCCATGTTAATTTTAGTATGGTTTCAACATGGTCATGTCTCACCCACACGCTGTCAATGAGATTGCACTAAGCTTGAACAACAAGAATCCCAGGTAAGCTTCTTTTGTAGTATGCAAGTCTAAATCTATCTAGGGAAAACAGAGAGCTGGTCAACACTTAACCAAGTTTGACTTTGGAAACTTTCAAATGTTAATCTCTGAAATAAGATTGGCTATAAACTCTTTGGCTGTGTAGAATTTTTCCTTTGAGCCAAGTTACATTCTTACATGGGCCAGAGTTGAGCAACTGGTGACAATTCTAGCCCTCCATCGTTCTCCTCAAGCTTTTGTTCTTTTGAGGCCTGATTCCCAGCATCCTTGCTGCTAAATTTGGAGAGGATCAGGTTGCCAGGACTTGGGGACCAGGAGAATCTTGATAAAGATTTACTTACATCAGTTACTGCTGAAAGCTAGCTAAAACTGCCATCCTTCGTCTACACTTCGCTTGGTAACTTTACATATGTAGCTTTAGTTACTGAACAAAAATAGAAAAATAATTGTAGTGGCCAGCCACAGTGGCTCATACCTGTAATCTCAGCACTTTGGGAGGTTGAAGCAGGCGGATCACCTGAGGTCAGAAGTTTGAGACCAGCCTGGCTAAAACTTGGTGAAACCCCATCTCTACTAAAAATACAAAAAATTAGCCGGGCATGGTGGCGCATGTCTGTAATCCCAGCTACTCAGGAGGCTGAGGCAGGAGAATGGCTTGAACCCGGGAGGTGGAGGTTGCAGTTAGCCGAGATGGCGCCACTGCACTCCAGCCTGGGCGATAAGGCAAGACTATCTCAAAATAAATAAATAAATAAATAAAATTGTACATGCAGATATGAATTTTGTTCATATTCACCACCTGTAAAGGCTAGCAGCAGATAAAATTCACATCACACATTAGCCCTAAAACCCAGTCTTCATCAGTTTTTGTTATTTTAATGTGCTTTCCATTCTGGTGAAGTATTCTGTACTTCAAATGTGCAATTCCCTTTCATCCGATACCTCTCTGTAGACAGAATATCTGAAAACTGTTAATCCAAAAATCTGATGATAAATTAGCCATTTCTCATTTGGAAAATGAAATGCAAACTATAAAGTCCGCTTTACTGAATATTATTCTTTCAAACTTCCCCTGATTAAACCTTTTACGACTTTACGATTCTTTCCTTCATTTACTAGAATCCTAAGTAGCCATGCTTCTGTGTCTCTGCCATCTACTACAGGGAAGACATTATTTTTTAAAAGACAATTGACATTGTGGAATATCAGAACAGTCTTTGTTTAGAGATTGGTGATAGTTGTTATTCCAGAAAAAAAAATGAAATACTTAAGTGGTCTTATGATCGAAGAAACAATGCTGTTTCTTTCTTGACATTGAATTTGAAAACTTAGAGTGTATCTCTATGTTCTCCTTCCAAAAATATTTCAGATGGAGTTTTGTTTTCTTGAGTCAAAGAAAATATTCTTGTGTTAGTAAAGCTGTAATCCAGCTCCTTCCACATCTCCTGCATAGGAAGAAGAAAGGACAGAAACTTTTAGTTTCGTGGGAGATTTATGGATCCATTCCTGAATGAGCAGATTTGAAATGTAGAACATGAATTTCAGTTGATTTTGAACTTTTTTTTTTTTGCAACTGTTCTACCACTGTCTCTAAAATCAGAGAAAATACTTAATCAATAGTTTGTTTTTCAGCATATTCCCATTCCCTTTGTTTTTAGTGTACCAGTAAACATTTTTCACCTATATTGTACTGAGTCACCTGATGATAGGTCTAAGAGATTATTCTTCTCAGAACTAGTTTTCATTAGTGAGTAATTTGTAGTTGTGGTAAACGTGCCTTCCAAATTTGCTATCTTAGACAAATCACATATTTAGAAGTCAGTAAAGGTTTAAAAATGTACTTTGATTAAACTGTACCTTAGTAAAGTTCTTTAAAAATGTAAGGGCAAATGTTTTATTCTCACGTATCTTGGAAGGGAGGAACAGCTGACTCATCATGCCATTTTCACTGATTTGTGTTTTTCTTCTTTCTTCTTGTTTTGGCAGAACAAAAGCCCTTGTCTTAGAACTGTTGGCAGCCGTTTGTCTTGTCAGAGGCGGGCATGAAATCATTTTATCAGCATTTGATAACTTTAAAGAGGTAGGCTACACTGCAGTTTTCACAAGAATACTCACACATCTTACATTTGGGCATCTTTGAACAGAATTATTTACCTCTTCATTTATTCTAGGACCTAAGGAATGTAATAGTTAATTTCTAAGATGTCACTGAGAGGAGTGTAATGAACTTGGTCTAAATTTGTATTTTATTTCCAGGATAAGTTAAAAATAATTGCAGTACTCTTTTTTTAAATTTTTTTTTTATTGGTTTTAGAGAACATGGAATAATCCAGTTTGAAAACCAGTTTTGTTACGTGTATGTGGTTTTCATTAGGGTTGATATTGACACTTGATCATCTACCATATGCAAATTTTATGAATTCTTTCATCATAGTTACTTTCCTAAAGTCATATTTTTGCTGGATGCTATGAAAAACCTGGCAAATACTGGCACTGATTTTGGGGATGTGTAAACTTAAGTGGTCTTGTCACAGATAAACAATAATGCAACAGATGAGCATGGTTGAAAACGGAGACTGTCTGACCACAAAAAAGGAGGAATTACACATAGATAATATGACACCGAGGATCCTGCCCCAATGTATCAAAACATCACCACCTAGATAGTAGCTGCTTTCCCATAGGGGTAGTGGGCAGTGTTGTAGGACCAAGAATAGTACCTGTTTGTTCCCCTGGTATATGCCTGACATCAGAGGCTACTTTGAGGTGAGAAATTACAAAGTAGTCTTTAGAGAACACTTGGAACCCCAGGTTACAATAGGACCCTTCGCCAAGTTGTGCATTATTCTAGCAGTCCCGTTTGATTCCAAATGTTTTTGGATTAAGACCCAAGCTGGATTGAAATCCAGGTCACAGAGGGACTGTTTTCTCTCCTCTTTCCTGAAAGGTTCTGGACTAGAAACCCTGATAGTATTTATTGAGAACCTACTATATGCTGGGGCTGTACCAGCTACATGCATGGCATCATTTGGTTCTATAAGAACATCTTTGAGACAAGTATTAATATCTTGATTTTAGAGAAATTCAAATACATGGTTTACCTATGGTCACATAGCTAGATAAGTGATAGAGCCAGGAACAGGACTTGGTGCTCCTGAACCTGAACTTCCTTGAAATGTGATGAAGTTGTGGCCTTATTGTGTGTGAATATCTTGAAAGACATACTGAATGAGACAGGACTTCGGAGCTATTTCCCCTGCCTCCTACCTCTTTAATTGGACTCACTACCCAGCTGCCAAATGTTCTAGACACTGGCCTGTGATCCTCTGCATAGGCTGGGAAGGTTCAAAGATGTGAACAGGACAGACGCTTCTCTTGCTCCTTTATTTTTATTATTATTATTTTTTTGCCTCCTTTGCCTTTGCCTCCCTACCCCTAGTCCATTCTTTAAGATTTTGATATTATCCATTTTGTAAATGCCAACTGTGGAGAGAACCAAATATTATCTTTTTTTTTTCTTTCTTTCTATTGAGCCCCAGAGATAGTTAAGAAATATCCAGGTTCTAAGAGAATGAAGAAGAATAATAGTGCATCTTTAAATTCATAATCTGGCTTCCAAGACAAATAGACTTTAGAGACAAGAATGTATGAATGCTTGTCTGTGAATGTTTTTATATATCATGTATAAATATATAAATTTTACATTTATAAATAAGGAAGTATGTTTGGGTGGATGGATTTAATATGAAAGAGAAACAGTATGTGCTGCTCACATAACGCCCAAATCTTTATCATTAGGTCATATTTGAAAATATTGCATGCTGAGTACTTTTCACACTGGAAACATTTACTATATACTTATCAGTGGCCCTTGTTATAATGACTCATATTATAACAAGAATCTGATTATACTGCAGGTCAAATTATATCCTAAAGATGTATTTGTATAGAACAAGAATAAAAGCCAGGAATTCATGAGATGAATGATAATATTTTTTTCTCCTAGGTAAGATAGAGTACCTTTCTTATGCGTAGTAGGCCCACGGATACTTGCAGAATTGAGTTTTAACTCTTTGGTGTCAGACTTACATATGGTTTAGCTCTTTAGGGTGTAGTATGTTCTTAATTGAAGAAAAATGTAATCCTAAGTCTAATAGCTGGATAATAGTAATGAGAACCAAATTGCTTTTGACGTTGAATTTTTTAGAGCTTTAACCAAAACTGGCCTCATTTCTGTAATTAATTAGGCGTGATGGTAGGTCTTCAGGTACTGTTTCTCCTTGGCATAGGCATTTGCCTCTGAGAGAAGGTGACAGCAGTGGGCTAGGGGAGGTCCTCAAATGCTGGTGGGACCCCCACCCCTGCTGGTGTCTAGGCGCTTGCCATCCTTACAAGAATGACTTCAAGTTATGAGTTAGAAAATAGTGAAAGTGCAGAGATTTCTTGCAAAGCAAAAAGTACACACTTAAGAAAGGGGAGTGTGGGCATCCTTGGGAGAGTCACACAAGGTGGTTGGGACTGCTGCCTTTATGGATTTCTTTAACCAAGGGATGGCGTGTTCATGGAGATTCCTGGAAGAAGGGGGAGATTTCTTGGAACTATGGTGCTACCCATTTTGACCGCAAATAAGGGTGTTCCTGGAACTGTCATGGCGCTGCTGGGTGTATGATTGAACATGTGAATGAGCACAGAATAAGGTCCTAGGAGAAACCTAGATCAAATCCAGCACCATGTTGGACCCAGTTTCTCTTCGCCAGCTTCGCCCACACCCTATTTTTCAGGGCCTTATCAGCCCCTAGCTTCTGCAGCTATTTCAGCAGTTTCCTTTTGCTTAGTCTTGTGAAACTGCTGCCTAGAATTTTTTATTCTGCTGCAGCCATCCTGCATTATTCTTGTCTCCAAATCATATAGACAGACCAAGCAAAATGGATTATTATCCTAATAGCCATGGGAATGAAGACAAGGTGGCAATATGCCCCCGACAAACTTAGTTGTTATAGATAGGTCAGAAGAGCCTCAACCTATTTATCCAATCCCGAGGTGCAAAACGTGTTATTCTGTGTTGATCTTGTTTTCTAAAACCTGCAATGCCACTCACAGCTCAAAGTCTCTTGAATTCTTTCCTCTTTTTCTCCCATCTTTGTGTGAGTGATTTTTTTTTTTTAAAACACATCATAGTAAAGTGAATTCTTTAACCTCTTTAGCCAAAATGTCATTGGAGTCTTCTGGTTTTATAATAATATTCATTATTATATTCTGCCATGCCTGTGGACATAGGGTTTTGATCAGTGAATAATTCCTTTTGAGCCACCCATGGCAGAGAGAGTACCATACCAGGATACCAGGGAGGGGAGAACCAGAGAAGAGTCTTTGCCTTCAAGAAGATTGTTTTTAAAGCTTTTTATCTTTTTTAGTAAGTTGGGATCCCATTCATCTCCCTAAGAAGGATGAAAGGATTATCTTTGTTTTTATTGGCAGGAATGAGGGGTGGAATAGGGGAGTTCAACATCTATTTTTTGCAAATAAAGTAATATGCTTTAGAGTAGCCAGACCCTTTGGGCTTTGATCACTGTTAGAGCATAGCCAAGCGTACTAACACAATATGGCACCAGATGCTAGAAAGACATTTAAAAGGCCATGTATCTTAAGTAGTTTATGTAGCAGGATTTTTCCCCCTCTACCTCTTGAGCCAACAAATCTGTTCTGTCTAATTTGACCACCACTAATTAATTAGTTCAGATGTAAATTAAAGAAAGTTATTATTTAGCTGTTGAAAGATTTTTATGTATGATTACATCATTTTCTCATGTTTTGATGAACATTTAGAATCCCAATCTAATATTTTTTTCCCTAAAAAATCTTGCTACAAATCTTGTAATAGCTGAAGTGCATGTTTTAGGAAGACAGGGAGCACCTTTAGTTTAATGGTATGTGATGGTGGCAAGAATGTTAACCCAAAGCTTTGCTTATGGTGGCAGTGGGATTGGGGTCTAAGCCTGATGACACTGAGCAAACACATACATTGCCTCAATGTATATGATGATAAATGAGTCTTAATTATATGAATACAGAGATAGTAAACTTATACTGTGCATGGTTTGTGACATGCCTGAAAATATGAGTATATTGAGTAGATAAAGACTAAATCATTCATAGTCAACAGTTGTGCTCCTTGAATTCTTTTTTCTTTAAAAAACAAATTTTTCAGGGGATTAACACATCTGGTTTTGTGTTGAAACATCTCTTAACGAAAATTTATGGTCTTGAAATAAGGACTAGGGTGAGAACAAGGAGTCATCTGTTTTTTCTTACTGGCTAATTTATTAATAGCCACATGGAAGGACATATGACCATCTTCCCTAAATTGATTCTTTCTTAGTTGTATGGCAGTGTATATTTTTGAGCCCCAAGACTACCAAACAGAAAAAAATACATTTGGAAGTAAAGGGCACCCTTTGGATATTTATATTAGTTCAGGGTCTTCTTTGCAAGAAGCAGAAACTGACGCTAACACATAGAGGAAAGGGTTGATCGAAAAGATGTTGAGAAAAGCACAGACTTGACAAGGAGCCTGGAGAACCAGGCTTGGAAAATGGGCAGGCATTCCTAAAACGTGGCTACACTCTGCTCTGCCTTTGAAGCTGCGCCACCAGAAATACCATTTGGGGTTCTGGTCATGCTTTTTTCTTCTCTTCCAAATGACATGGACCATAGCTAGCAATCTGCTGGTTCACAAAACTATGTCTACTGGTTAAGGACCTCAACCAGTCCCCACTTCAGATTTCTAAACACCGCACTTCATCTCATTTCCAAGGGGAACCTTGAAGTCTTCAACCTAGCTCTTGCTCTCAACTTTTTCTTAGTCTTTCTACTTTTTCTATTCTTTGATATATTTGAGAAAATGGCTTGCTTTTAAAAAGTGTCTCTAAAGGTTTGGCAAAAAAAATGCTTCCTTTTGAAGTCAAAGAGGAAAAGTACTGAGGTCCTGTAGACTCTACAGTGGAACAGCCACTATGACATGAGTAATAAAATCCTCTGAGGGCCTTGAGGCACCAGCTCTCCCAGGCTGCTGGGAGGTGCACCTGGAATTCATCAGGATTTCAGATCGATTATAATTATGTTCTCATCTGCTTCTGTAATGACAGCATCTGGCTTTAGCAAGAAAGCCTGAGTTTGGTTATTAAAGGTTCAGCTCCCTCCTACTTTTGACCTTCCAGTACAGAAAGATGGAGCCTTGTTGAATGAGTCACTCAAGGCCACCAGCACTCTTGTGCACAGCACTCTTGGCAGTAGTTGTTCTTTTTTCCGCCTGTTGCTAGAAGGCTTCCTAAGAAAGCTGATGTGTGGTTTAGCTACTGGGCATCTGAAGGCACTTGTGCTACACATTATTAAGTTGATTTAAGAAAGCCTGTCAAGTTTTATTTATAGTGGACCAAACTGGGCAGAAAGGAGAGTGAAGATTTTGGTGTGCTTCCAGCATCCCTCTGAGTTTAATCCCATCTAATCTAACCTCTCAAGCATTTGAGGGTATAGGATTGTAAATCTAGCATGAGACCATGCTATCCATCCAGATAACTTCCTAAGTGGTAAAGTAAGGGCACTTACATTTTTCAGTCTCTCATTGAACTATAAGCAATGTATTCTTTCAACTATGGGAGCCACAGCCCTAAAACGTGTATGTATTTCACAGTATCAGGCCAGAATTACATTGATCTAATTCACCAAGATACTTCTTGTCTGGTCCTCCTTCTTAGCATTAGGAAGTAAAGTCTTAGTCTTATGTGGTGTTAATGCTGCTGAGTAATTTTTTTTGTCTGTTCATCAACTGTTGCAATTATTTGCTGTGGATACGAAAGTACCCCACACTTCATTTCATTAGGCTCCTGGCTTCTGTGGGTCAGGAATGCAAGCTGGCATGGCAGGGATTGTCTCTTCTTTCTTGTGTCTGAGGCCTCATCAGGGAAGATCTGATTGACTGGGGATGCCAGTCCATCTGGAGGCTCTTTCACCCACATATCTAGTTTTTGAGCTATAATACCTCTCAAGGGCTGGGCCCAGCTGGGACTATCAGCCAGAGAGCCTCCATGTAGAACTCCACGTGGCTTGGGTTTCTCACAGCATAGCATCTGGCTTCTGAGAGAGAGTGCCCCAGGAAGGAGCATCTGAAGAACCACCATTCAAAGAGCCAGAGGCTGCTGTGTGTCTTCTGAACTGGTCTTAGAAACCGTACAGTGTCACTTCTGCCATGTTATCTTGGTTCCGAGTGAGGCCCTGAGCCCAACTCGGATGCAAGGGGAAGGCAGTAGCTTCTCTTCTTGATGATTGGAGCATCGGCTTACTGTGCAGAACATGTGGGCTGGGAGAGAGGGCGGTGGGCTCATACCGTCATAGTCTGTATACCTCAGTAAGTCTCATCCCTCAGTAATTGCATGAGATTTACCAAAATGTTTATTGTTATTCCTCTTTCCTTTTCTCCCTCTTCTTTACTCAATCTAATACTTGGTTTTTCCTTTTGACTGAAAACTTGATAAACTTTTTGATTGGAAATAAAAAAGATAGTTATTAATTCTTTCATGTGAATCCACTATGGGCAAATGATATTGTGAGAGCCTTCCCTAGAGAAAGGAGCCATTTTCATAGGATATCCAAGTCTATTTTCTGGTAATGAACTAGTTATTTCTTTACCATTAGTGTCTTTAACATCTGGTTAAGGGAGTGAAGGCTGGTATCTTCCTGATCGTTAAGGGACGAGTCACAATAACTTACTGAAAAAAATGTGAGTGCCTTCTATGTGTCAGAAACATTGATAAATAGTGGAATATGAAAATGAATCAGACATGTGCCCTACCTTTAAAAGAGAGCCTCCCCGGCTAGTTGAGGAAGCAGATAAATACTTCAACAGTTGTAATACCGGGCTTTATAGAGGTAATTGCAGGATGCTCTGCAAAGAAGAGGAATAGCTGGCCAAGACAAAGTAGGGCTGTAGGCAGATGGGGAAGGAGCTCTGAGGGAGGCTCCTTCTAGGAGGGTGCCTGAGCAGAGTTTAGGGTGAACAAGGTTAACCAGGTATATTCCTTTCCCGTTGCTGCTGTAACAAACGACTACAAACTTAGTGGCTTGAAACAACACCAGTTTATTATTCTACAGTTCTGTAGACCAGAAGAATAAAATGAGTCTATAGGGTGGTAACCTCTGACAGCTCCTGGAGAGATTTCATTTCCTTGGCCTTGTCAGCTTCTAGAGGCCACTTAGATTCTTTGGCTTCCAACCCCTTCCTCCAGCTTTAAAGCCAATAGCATAGCATCTTGTCTCTGTGTCTCTGCTTCTATTGACACATTGCCTTTCTCTCTGACTTCTCTGGCCTTCTTCCTTTAAGGACCCTTGTGATGACACTGGGCCCATCCATAATAATCTAAGACAATCTCCCTTCCTGAAGTCCCTTAATTTGATCATACCTTTGCAGATATCATGATACCTTTGCAGGTATGATCAAATTAAGGAACTTCAGATGGAGAGATTATCTTTACTGTGTAAGGCAACATAGTCAACGGGATCAGGAATTAGCATATGGTGGGTAGGAGGAACACATCATTCAGCCTGTCACACCAGATAAAAAAGTGAGAATGTCATTTTATACCAAGAAGGTAGTGTTTTAATAAAGCTTTAAGGACTTTAGTTTGCCCTGAATCTCCAGTTTTAAAGGCATTAGGGCATGGGAAGGTAAAAATTGGGACAGGAAATTAAAGGCAGATCAGAAAAGGCCTCCTTGCTTATCCCAGGCTCTTCATAGTGCCACACAGCCTAAAAGGAGCAAATATACTCCCCAGTCACACTGGCTGTTTAGATTGACTCTGTTAATCAAGAATGTGCTCTTACGTTTTGCTCTGAAAGTCAGTTATCAGTGGGCTCAGCATGCGGTTGCTTTGATAGAGCAGGGTGTGTTTGGGGTCTGAGATTTGTTTCAGAAATCTTACCATTCATATTTCTCATTCCTTGGGCCCCTTTCTCCACCAAGAGTCATCTGCTTCATCAGCTGCCGTATTCATTCACTTACCACGTCTTCAGGACTGCCCTTTTTTGGTGGTCCTGGAGGAGCTTAAAAAAAAAAAAGGAAGTACAGCAGGATAACAGTGCCCAGAGCCAGACCAGATTGTCACATTATCTGTTGTGCAAATGTAGAGATGCTTTGCTTCACAACTTGACTTTAATTAGACCTCTTCTGCTCCACACATGCCTGAGTACAATTTTATACAATAGGGAGCCTCATCTTCTATTTGAAATGTAGCAGCCACTTAAAAAAAAAAACCAGGGTGTTAAGGTGTTGCTGCCATGTTATTTTTATTCATATAAAAATGCGGCTTCTAAAATGCATGCCCTTTGCCAACTGTAAAAGTTGGCATATGTGTCCTTATTTCATATTCTTGGAAGATAACAAGGAGAACCCCAAGAGAAAGCAGTGAGAGCTGAGTGTTATTTTAAAGCCTGCAGAACCAGAGACAGAGACTGGCACTGTTCCCTAAACCTGAGCTTTCACTTGGGAAGTACTTTTTTGACATTTTGATATCGTCTGGTTTAAGGTACATAAGGACGATATGAAGCACTCTGCTATGAGCTGATCAGAAAATCGGAGTCAAAACTATGACAGCTTTGGCGATATCGACGACTCTAAAAAGCATTCGAATGGAAGTTTTCAGTCTCCAGGCAGGATTTGGTTGCCATTCTGGCATTTATTTCGTGAAAAGCCTATTTTTGGATCTTCTTGGTTTGCTCTTCCTGTGTTAAATGAGCTACTTCCCTGCTCTTTCACTCCCTCACTCCACCCTGACTTTTGCATACTGAGGATACTTAAAAAAAAGAAAAAGTATTCCATATGTCTAGCTGCCTTTTTTTTTTTTTTTTTTGAGACAGGGTCTTGCTCTTTCATCCAGGTTGGAGTTTGATGGTGCTATCACAGCTCACTGTAGCCTGGACCTCCTGGGCTCAAGTGATCCTCCCACCTCAGCCTCCTGAGTAGCTGGGACCATAGGCGTGTACCACGACATCTGGCTTTTTATACATTGCTATGTTGCCCGGCTCATTTCAAACTCCTGGCCTTAAGTAATCCTCCTACCTTGACCTCTCAAAGTTCTAGGATTACAAGTACAAGCCACTGTGTCTGGCCTTCTAGCTGCTTTTTAAAGTAGTTTTATATTAAGTAAACATAAAAATTATTGTTTTTATCTATCAAGGAATTCTGAATTATAGCTTATTTTTGCAGTCATTTAGTCCAGTGCTAAGCCCTAGACACAGGGTTATATTAACCATCTTATTAAATAAGCATGTATGGCTCACGCCTGTAATCCCAGCACTTTGGGAGGCCGAGGTGGGCGGATCACCTGAAGTCAGGAGTTTGAGACCAGCCTGGCCAAGATGGTGAAACCCTGTCTCTACTAAAAATACAAAAAATTAGCCGGGTGGCACGTGCCTGTAGTCCCAGCTCCTCGGGAGGCTGAGGCAGGAGAATCGCTTGAACCTGAGAGGTGGAGGTTGCAGTGAGTTAAGAGTGCACCACTGCACTCCAGCCTGGGTGACAGAGTAAGACTCTGTCTTTAAAAAACAAAACAAAACAAAACATGTAGGTTCAACTATAGCTGTTCAAATAGTTATGAAGTGCTGGATATATTAACTAGGAAGAAGTATAAGATAAATCATATATAAATAATATATATGTGTATGTGTATCTGTGTATGCATGCATGTCTGTATATTTGTGTATGTATATTAAATATATGTGTGTGTATAATAGGAGTAAGTGTAAAGATTTATGTGTGCATAGTAATAAGCCCTAAAAGGAAGCAAATGAGAGGATTTGGCGTAGCACTGGGACAACTCGTGTGTGTGTATTTATTTCTGTTGCTTGGACTATTTGGTAAGTAATAATCCCTCACATGGCTAGACTATCCCTCTTGTGCAGGGTTAGATTTTCCCTCTGGTAACCTTTTTTTTTTTTTTGAGACAGAGTCTCACTCTGTCGCCCGGGCTGGAGTGCAGTGGCGCGGTCTCAGCTCACTGCAACCTCCGCCTCCCAGGTTCAAGTGATTCTCCTGCCTCAGCCTCCCGAGTAGCTGGGACTATAGGCGAGTGCCACCACGCCTGGCTAATTTGTTTGTATTTTTAGTAGAGACGGGGAATCACGAGGCCAAGCTGGTCTCGAACTCCTGACCTCGTGATTCACCCACCTCGGCCTCCCAAAGTGCTAGGATTACAGATGTGAGCCATTGCGCCCGGCCTCCATCTGGTAGCATTTTATATGGCTAGATTTGTCTTTTCTAAAGATGCTCAGTTATCTTTTGTGTAACATCTCTCCAAACTACCACCTTTTCTTCAAAACTGTGAAACAGAATCAGAACTCTTTGGAATTTCCAACAAACTGTTGAACAAATATACTTTTTACGATGATCCCGTTACAGGGTAAAGGGGAGTTCGATAGAAAATAAAAGGCATCAGGCCAGGCGTGATGGCTCATGCTGGTAATCCCAGCACCTGGGACACCTAGGTGGAAGGATTGCTGTAGGCTGGGAGTTCACAGCTAGCATGGGCAACAAGGTAAGACCCTGCCTCTAAAGAAAATACAAAAATTGGCCAGGCATGATGGTGCACGCTTGTGGTCCCAGGTACTCGGGAGGCTGAAGTCAGAGGATTGTTTGGGTCCGGGGGTCAAGATTGCGGTGAGCTGTGATCACACCGCTGCACTCCAGCCTGGGCAACAGAGCGAGAACCTGTCTCTAAAAAAAAGATAAGGCGGCCGGGTGCGGTGGCTCACGCCTGTAATCCCAGCACTTTGGGAGGCTGTGGCAGGCGGATCACGAGGTCTGGAGTGCGAGAACATCCTGGCCAACATGGTGAAACCCCGTCTCTACTAAAAATACAAAAATGAGCTGGGCGAGGTGGCGGGCGCCTGTAGTCTCAGCTACTCGGGAGGCTGAGGCAGGAGAATAGCTTGAACCTGGGAGGTGGAGGTTGCAGTGAGCCCAGATCGGGCCACTGCACTCCAGCCTGGCGACAGAGCGAGACACTGTCTCAAAAAAAAAAAAAGATAAGTCATGATTTCTGTCACAGAAGTTTTTATTGCCTTGAGAAAGGCAGGACTGACTTTAATAGGTATTTAGTTGAGGACCAAATATACACTAAGGTCAACACTAAGAGGACAGTAATTTAAAACTTTAAGAATTGTGCATACATTTATATTTATATACCTAATTATAATTTAAACCAAAATGTTAGGTGTTATTGACAATGAATGTGTGTGTTGAGCTTGACACTTTATGTGAGTCAAGTTCAAATTTCATTTGAAATTTAAACTCTTGTAAAACATAAGCACGTTTTTTATTTATGTGGGATTTCTCGTCAATAAGGGTTTTGTTTGTTGGTTTCTTTCAAACTAGCAATTCTCTTCAGAAAGAAAGCATGAGCAGATTTCATGAATCAATTCCATTCTCTTATTTATTGTAAACATTAGTGTATTTATGTCATGTACATAAAAAGACACATATATATGCAGAAATAGTAAGGCTACTATTAGTTAATTTTCTATTTAATAAAATTTATTGTTTGTTTATTGTTTCCTTAGTGCTGGCAGACTAGTATATATTATTTTGTTAATTCTCTTATATATCATCTGAGGTAGGAACACAGAGGGAGAGCTCAGAGCAAATGGGCCTACTGACATCTCTAGTAAATGGCAACTCTGGGATTTTTACACAGATCCATTTAACTCAGAGTTCATATACAGCCTTACATAACATGTCTCACATTCCAGGCACTTCCCACACATGTTTGTATATTGTCCTCAATTTTCCACCAAAAAGCAAACCTAATGGAAATGGTTAGAGATTGGGTAGATTATTGGGGTGTTTAAAATTACTGGTAAAATTCAGAACAGACCATGCTGTTTGTACAGGGCTCAGTGGGAGAAGCGGGTAGGTCCTGAGCAGGGTGATCAGGAAGGGAAGAGACCTGATTTGATGGAGAGAATTCTGGGAGCAGAGAGATTGCCATGAAATCTGTCTCAAAGGCAGCATAAGTCAGAATATATTTGTTCTTTAACCGGGAAAAATATCTGACCGGGGCCCATGTGACAGAACAAAACTTGACTTGAGGCAGGCATGAATGAGGTTCTGATATATTGGAGAGACTGGAAACCTGTGATATAAACAAACAAACAAACAACAACAAAAAAAACACATCCTCTAGAAGATAGATACGAATAGGAGGGAAAAAAGAGAAAGGGAAGAAATTCACAGTTACGTAATACCTTGCAGTTTAGAAAATGCTTTATGTATATTGCAGTTGATTCTGTGGAAATCTGCCTTTTATATAATTTGGATAAAACTTTAGGAGTATTGTGTAGCTCTGCATAAAATACGGTACAAGGGAGAGATGCTGGAGTCTGGAAAACAGGTGGTTCAGTTGTCAAATGACTGAGCTCTGGACCCAGTTTGTGGCCATAGCAATGAAATATGAAGCCAAAAAATGAAAGAAAAGGCGAGAGATAGGGTGATCCACTGAATATGAGAATGGAAACAAGAGGAGAATAAGAATCTGTTCAAATAATATGCACTTAATGAAGAGGAAAGTAGCCCAACCATAGTGAACAAATAGAATCTGGGGATTTATTTTTGCAGGCAAAGAAAATACAACTTAAAAAAAATTTTTTTTTTTTTTAGTGAAGGTGTAATGCCCGAGGTCAGATTCTTAGCTGTACAATGAAGGTAATGAATGAGGCAAATTTAAACAGAAGTGATTAGGGAGAGAGGGACAGAGAGAGAGAGAGAGAGAGAGAGTTTGAGAGAGAGAGAGAGAGATACAAATAGGGATTGTAACTAAGTAACTAAGGAGGAAAACTCCCTCACAGGGACCCTAGTTCAGAAAGAAAAGAGTGAAGAGACAAGGTTAGAATGGGCTAGAAGCATGCTCAGAAGAGACCAGCACAGTACAAAGGGGAAGATTTGGTCAAGAGGATAAGAGGATTCCTTGTGGGTCTGGTATATTGTGATGTAAGTTTTTGCTTTAGGTGAGAAGTTAGTCAAGTGGTTTTTATATCCCTTCCAAGTCTACAATTTTATGATTCTATATAAAACTTTGTCTACACATACCTATGTATGTAGCATGTATTGTGTGTACATATTCAAATACTTCCCTCTAAGATAGATTAAGTGCTTCTTTGACTGCAGATATGAAAACAAGGTACCTAGATAATAAAATGATAGGTGCTTTCATTTTCAAACAAGAACAAAAACTGACATATCTGAGGCCAGTTGGCAAGATAGCAACAGTCCTAAAAGAGATCACTATGACTGTAGACAGTGTTGTGACTTTGGTCCTAAGTTCCCTTTTATGATTACCTGGAAGGTGGCTGCATCAATCTCTTGGCTCAAGTTTCGTTTAAAAAATCTGCCATGTGTCGCCGGGCGCGGTGGCTCAAGCCTGTAATCCCAGCACTTTGGGAGGCCGAGACGGGCGGATCACGAGGTCAGGAGATCGAGACCATCCTGGCTAACACGGTGAAACCCCGTCTCTACTAAAAAATAAAAAAAAAAAAAAACTAGCCGGGCGCGGTGGCGGGCGTCTGTAGTCCCGGCTACTCGGGAGGCTGAGGCAGGAGAATGGCGGGAACCCGGGAGGCGGAGCTTGCAGTGAGCTGAGATCCGGCCACAGCACTCCAGCCTGGGTGACAGAGCGAGACTCCGTCTCAAAAAAAAAAAAAAAAAAAAAATCTGCCATGTGTCTAAGGACCTCGGTGTTTCCCTAGCCTGAGAGTGAGCTGGCTGTGCTGGCCATGCTGTTAGTACCACCGCACGAGGTACGGTTGAGGACTTGTCTGCGGAAGAGGCATCCCTGGCTTGTGTAACTTTTGAAAGATGGAGCTTTTGAGTCTTGGTTTAAGCTTTTCGTTTCCCAGCTCCCCTGTCCTACCCCAAACTGTTCTGCCCACTGCAGCTCAACAGCCATTCTTTATTCCTTTCAACACAGTGATGTGTGTGGCTCCTGCCCAGCTCTTTAATTCTGTATATCAGTCTGCCAAGAATATATAGTCAGACTCGGTTTTCATTCACAATTGACTGAAACACACTCACTAGAAGAAAATGGCCCAGTGGTTCCTACTTATGGTCCAACAGTCACTGTCAGTCACCCCTCATCTTGCAGTTGAGCTCTCTGACAAGATGTTCCCCCCAAGCTCTGCGTCACAGGGGAGTGGAAATGGCCAGTCATGGTAACATGAGCTATAGGCTCTGTGTTGTTTTGGCAGTTTGGTTTTGGCAGTGGAAAATGAGGGCTCCTTCCCTGCCAATAAATGTACTAGCAACACATGTGATATCCCAGATTTACTGGTTCACCACCAAGAACAACACTGAATTTTTCGTTTTCAACTATTTTCCAGGAATAGGTGTAAAATTAGTAAATGGTGCTTTCTATGTGGAATGTGTCAAGAACATGTTTAGCACATTGGTCAAAGATAATGATCTTTTTGTTCCTTGTGTATTTTTTCATGATTGATTAATTGATTGTTGTTTTTGAGACAGCGTCTTGCTCTTATCACCCAGGCTGGAGTGCAGTGGCACAATCTCGGCTCACTGCAACCTCCGCCTCCCGAGTTCAGGCAGTTCTTGTGCCTCAGGCTCCTGAGTAGTTGAGACTACAGACACACCACCACGCCTAGCTAATTTTTGTATTTTTTAGTAGACACAGGGTTTTGCCGTGTTGCCCAGGCTGGTCTTGAACTCCTGACCTCAAGTGATCTGCCTGCCATGGCCTCCCAAAGTGCTGAGATTACAGGCATGAACCACCATGTCCGGCCCATGATTGTTTCATACTGTGGTGTCAGGCGTGCCAGACAAATTTGTTTACTTGGGTGGATTCATTCAGTATGAATTTCTGAACTTTGGGGAATGTGTGTTCTGTATTTTTTTTCCCATGAGGAGGATATCTCTTTCTGTCTCTTTCCCATATTCTTACTTGAAATCTAACATTCACCTGGCTTTGGGAAAAGAATATCGTCTAGCCTTGTAATGAGTCTACATGTGACAGAGTGGGTACATCCCAGAGATAGTCAGAGAACAGTTAGGAGCTGCTTCCATCCAATCTGATAAGTACCAGGGATTGTACCTGGCCTTATTAAACAGAAGAACTGCAAGGAAGTCTTTTTTGTTTGTTTTTTTTTGAGACGCAGTGTCTCTCTGCTGCCCCATCTGGAGTGCGGTGGCACCATCTCGACTCACTGCAACCTCCGCCTCCCAGGTTTAAGCGATTCTCCTGCCTCTGCCTCCAGAATGGCTGGGATTACAGGCACGCACCACCACACCTGGCTAATTTTTGTATTTTTAGTGGAGATGGGGTTTTGCCATATTGGCCAGGCTGGTCTTGAGCTCCTGACCTCAAGTGATCTGCCCACCTCGGCCTCCCAAAGTGCTGAAATTACAGGCGTGAGCCACTGCGCCCGGCTGTCTTTTTTTTCTACCTTGGAAAATGGTGGGGGGCTCCTTTCTATATGAAGACACTCTATTGGTCTCTGTGTGATGTGGCTTCATATTTATGCAGAGATGATACATTTAGTTGTTCTTTATATGGTAGGGTTGATTCCCAAACAATCTTGCAATAAATTTTACTATTAGTTACCCATTTATTTGCTTCTTTAGATTTTAGGTTTAAGAATTCATCATCTTTGTAGAAGTAGAGGCTATTCTGTAATCCAGTAGTTTCCAAGTTTTGGCCCCTGGAGCCCTTTTTATACTCTTAAAAATCACTGAGGTCCCTAAAGAGCTTTTGCTTATATAGGTTATGTGTTGATATTTTCTGTATTAGAAATTACAACAAAATTTCAGTCCAGGCATTGTGGCTCACATTTGTAATCTCAGCACTTAGGGAGATTGACTCGTAGAAGATAGCTGCATTCTTAGATCTGCTTCTGCATTTAGTCACTTCTGCTGTTGTTTTTGTTGAAGTAGATGAAGAAAAGTTAGCTTCGCACAGATAGGTAGATGCAAAAGAATTATGTCAACAGCATTTTCAGATAATAGTGGACATTCTTCTTTGATACTATACAAACACTAGACAAGTAGTAATTTCTTAAAGGTTAGTTATAAAGTAGAATCTGAAATCATATCAGTGAACTTTTTCCATACTGTTGGCATTAAAATCTATTTGCCTATATTGCACCTTGAATGAATTTATAAGTTTGTAACAGCATTCAGTGATCATTTGGAAAATAATGGTACACTGAGTTATCTAGATCTTCTAGTAATTGGCACATTTTCTAATGTAATATTTTAACAAATCACATGCATTGTTTTTACCTCCAGTCTCATTAGAAAATTCTTTAAATACTGGGAAGCAGTCAGCTTGGTGGTGGGTACAGTTTTCATGTGTTTGAAAGCTTAATTTTTATCATTGACAATAAATATTGTCAGCTGTTATCTTTAAATTATAAGGTGTACTTTGTTCATTTTCAAGAAAATATCTGCCAAGTGCAGAAGTCTGAATCTGTCAGTCATGCTTTCAAGTAAGAATAAAGAGTGGCTAGTTCATCTTGCAACTGAAATAATCTTGCAACTGAAATAATCACAGAAATGCTTTTTCCTCAAGACAGCCATACTTCAATATGTGGCAGAAATGCTTTATGCAGACTCCCCATTTCATCATCTAGAGTATCATGAAGATGTGTATCTAGGGCTTGAGATGTATAAAATTAATACCTTTTACTGCTTCATCAGTGATATTCTTAAGTGAAGCTGGCTTTTTTAAAAAAACTGAGAATGCATAGCTTTGATGAATACAGGGATTACTGGTATAAGTTGGTGCACTGCCTTGATGCATGCTATGGCACTGGCAGTATTCACTCATTGTTCCTTTTGTGCCACCAGTGCCAACTGCCAACTCTGTGAAAGTATTAAGTAACATCTTATTATACAAATAATGCTGCCCTCACAAACCTCATAAAAGGGCCTCAAGTACCCTTGGTGTTCAAGGACCACACTTTAAGAACTGGTACCCAAATCCATTGTCTGCTGTCATCGTGGGCTGGGTGGAAGTGGTTCCAACTAGCTAAGTGCAAAGTCCTTCTGGTTAAGACCCAGAGGTGACCGTGGGTGTTAGGGTGAGCTTGGGGAAAAGCAAAGATGAAAGTAGAAGGAATGGGAAATGAGAGAAGTGAGCTATAGACAAACTGCAGGCATTTGCCTGTTGTTGGCCTGAGATATTTGATCTAAACAAGAGTCCTTGTCTTCAAGGGTTCTGCATTCATGGCACACCGTGCACTGATTAGATTTGTAATGATTCAGATGTGAGGAGAGCATGGGCTGACAGCTGCCTCCTGGGCAGGCCCCCAGATCTGAAATTCCTACAGGCTTTAGACAGCTCTAGCGACGTGCCCTTGCTGTGGTCCCTAGAGATGATGGGACCTAATCTCTAGGGGTGATGACCCCTAGAGAGTCATTGTGTCCCTTCCCTTGCTTAAGTTGACCTAATTGGATATGCTCAAAAGATGAAGCTGTGAAGAGAAATGATTGAAAATAAAGAACAGTGTTAGACTCCTTCTACTTTGAGGAGGCTGACTGATAAGTCATCCCAGAGAGGACTGGAGGCCTTTGTCATGTAATCCTCGGGTAGCTATTTATTTATTTATTTATTTATTTTTTAATTTTTATTTTTTTTGAGACGGAGTCTTGCTCTGTCACCCAGACTGGAGTGCAGTGGCCGGATCTCGGCTCACTGCAAGCTCCGCCTCCCGGGTTCACGCCATTCTCCTGCCTCAGCCTCCGGAGTAGCTGGGACTACAGGCACCCGCCACCTCGCCCGGCTAGTTTTTTGTAATTTTTAGTAGAGACGGGGTTTCACCGTGTTAGCCAGGATGGTCTCGATCTCCTG
>NW_012103343.1:3187573-3207606 GCF_000951045.1 Mandrillus leucophaeus
GGAGTCTGAAGGCCTGAGAAGTAAGATCCAGTGGTGTAAGTTATGGAGTCCGAAGGCCTGAGAACCAAGAGCTCCAATGTCCAAGGGCAGGGGACGAAGATGGATGTCCCAGCTCAAGATGAGAGAGAATTCACCCTTCCTCCAAATTCTTTTTGTTCTATTCGGGCCCTCAGTGGATTGGAGATGCCCAGCCACATTGGAGAGGGAGATCTTCCTTACTCACCCTCGCAGACACACCCAGAAATATTTCACCAGCTCTGTGGGCATCACTTCACCGTCTCAAGTTGACGCATAAAGTTAACCATTACAAGTAGCCTTGAAAGACTCTGTGTGTTCTTCATAATGACCAGGAGATACGAGTCTTGCATTGAAGCTAGAGAGGTTCAGGCTGGACTTGAAGCATATTTTGGAAATAGATTATTTATGACCTATTGTAAGGAGTTTTACTCTCTAGAATTTATTGAAGGTCATCTTTTTGTTTTTAGAGGAGTAGTTTAAGGGGTGATGTGTCAATGAGTCGTCCTTCGGGGATTTTACTATCCTTTTGCTTGTATCTTTGGATTCTTTGTTCAGTACACAAAATATGGGTGTGAAAAGTAAGACAGTCATCTGGCTGCTCTGTGTGCCTCCTGCCAAACATCTGGATATTTGGAAACAACTGGAAAAGTTACTGAAGTTTTCACAAGGGTGTTTAGCATTATGCGGATGAAACCTCAGGCTCATAGTCATCTCCTGGTCCAGGGTTGATATAAATGTTGTATTTATGAAGGAGAAGGGTTGACTAGGTTATAGAATACATTTAGTTGCTTAGCTTTCATTAGTTTTTGTTTTAGCGGAGTGAGATAAGGTTGTTCAGTTTCAGAGCATTTCAGCCGGATGAACACATCCACAGTTAAATCCCAAGGAGACATGAGAGCCAGCAGCCGGTCGGAGTGATCTGCTTCTGTCACGGCTGCCGCTTGGTGTATGTGTATGAAATGTCCAGTCACTTCAAGAGACAACAATAACAGACCATTGACAGCCACAGAACACCCCAGAAAAGTGGTTTCATTGGGCCATGATGGCGTCAGTAACCCTCAGACTGCTGGTGCACTCAGTAGATGGTAAAAGATGGTTTTCACCTAGGACTAACTGTGAAATGACTGTTTACTTCATGAGGCCCTGAAAAGAAAACGGAACTTTTGTTCTCAGGCAGGCCCGGAGGAAGGGTTGTCTAATCAGTCATAATAGAGTGTGTGCCTCTAAAACGGTGCCTTCCTGCAGGGAGCCTTGCAGATCACAGGGGCCTATTGTAAGAAGAGAAAAAGAAAGTATTGAGGCAGGCGCCAGGCAACAAGGCAAGAAGGAAACACTTAAGCAAAGGGCCTTTAATTTTTATATAACTAACCCAGAAGCATATTTTATAGCCATCTCATAAGAGTCAGGCCTCAGTTTGGCTACAGACTTTGCTTGCTTTCCTGGGAGCTGTTGCTGGGGAAAGCCAGAGACTGTTACTGACCTTGAAGAGGGACAGAGAGGCGGCTGAAGGACGACAAGTGTTCACTTCAGCATCTGGCTGGCAAGATAATACCCAAGGTTTTTGTAAAACCATCTCGTCTCCACTATTAACCTTTAGGGAAAGCATCCCCTAACGGCTGCCCACCCTTTGAGATGCTTTAAACTGTAGCCACCTTTGCATCCAGGTCCCCAGATTAATCCAAATGGTTTGGGGCACTGTTCACAAATGTCCTTCACAGATGTTGGAGAACATAGTTGGAGTTTTTTTGGCAGAAGTTGTGCTTTTGCTTCAGTTCTCCTTTACGTGAAAATGAATCTTGCTTGTCCTGGTTGTGGCCCACGTTATCTCTGCAGGGTGTGGGATTTCCCAGCTTCACAATCAGGAGTGAACCACATGGGGCGAGAGAGTGGTTTGACCTTTATGTTTGGTACTCAGGGCCGGCACAGCCAAGTGCATCCCTCTGAATTTGTTTCTGTGGAGCTTCCATGCCAGTCAGCTTGGCAATATCATGTTCTTTTGCCATGCTAAATGAGAATTTTAAACGTTCAAGAAATACTGAGGGAGAGATTTTTTTTCAAATTTTTTATTTGCAATGAAACCTGTTTTTTTCCCCTCAAAAGCAATCTTACCAGACCACTAGGTAAGTATAAGAAAGAAGATCTGGATAGTGAGGGTAGAATTCTCAAGAACCTTGCTTAGGCTTTCCCTTTCTCTGCCAAGCCCCTGACTTGGAATTCCCCCTTACTCCCAAAGCTCTGTAACCCATATAGTTTCTTCTCCTTTATTTTTGTTTATTTATTTATTTTTGAGATGGAGTCTTGCTCTGTCGCCTAGGCTGGAGTGCAGTGGCGTGATGTCAGCTAACTGCATCCTCCATCTCCTGGGTTCAAGCCAGGTGCCCGCCACCACGCCCAGCTGATTTTTGCATTTTTAGTAGAGACGGGTTTTCACTACATTGGCCGGGCTGGTCTCGAACTTCTGATCTCAGGTGATCTGCCCACCTCGGCCTCCCAAAGTGCTGGGATTACAGGCATGAGCCACCACGCCGGCCGATTGCGTTCTTAAAGTATGTCTTGCAAACCAGCAGTATCATCTAAGGCTCTCTCTTTTTTTTTTTTGGAGATGGAGTCTCACTCTGTTACCCAGGCTAGAGTGCAGTGGTGTGACCTTGGCTCACTAGAACCTCCACCTCCCAGGTTCAAGTGATTCTCCCGTCTCAGCCTTCCTAATAGCTGGGATTACAGGTGCCCACTACCATGCCTGATTAATTTTTGTATTTCTAGTAGAAACGGGGTTTTGCTATGCTGGCCAGGCTGGTCTCAAACTCCTGACCTCAGGTGATCCACCTGCTTTGGCCTCCCAAAGTGCTGGGAGTACTGGTGTGAGCCACCGTGGCCAGCCTAAGGCTCTCAACTTGATGGATGTGAAAACTGAAGTCCAGGGATATTTGCTGAGTGGTCCAAGCTAACAACAGGGTAGTGGCTGAAATGTGACTTATAACCCAGGTTTTACAATCTCGTCTAATATGCCACATAGTCCCATTTCTACCCTTATAGCCCTTTACCCCCATCAGCGTTAGAGCTTGAAGTTACAAAGAGAGGCAGTTGTATCAGGCAGGACCCCACAGGGATGGGCAGATAGGTGGCTGTGTTAGCAGAAGGAAGTCTGTGGTCCAGAATTGGAGCCTGATCATTTTACTTTACACAGCATTAACTGGAATCATGAATTTATTCACATGCAACCAGTTTATAGATGATTTATAATGACGATGCCTCTTGATTTTCAGTAGGGTACGTACTTTGCCAGGGCATATACTTTTATTTGTCTGCTGGTTTACTTAATTTCTGGTAGCCCCAGCTGCTAGCAGTAGTGGTCTAATTCCTGATAGGGCAGTCCAGTGCACAAAACGGCTCCTTGCCACTCTACTTGGCTCAGTTTTTCTGTGGGTCTTAAACTTTCTCCCCACCCCACTTAATAGAGTACATGCTATTGATTTGGAAATTGGTATCAAAGCTGATGGGAGAATGAGATATACCAGTGAATATAAAAGTCAAGAATGACACGTTTCAGTTGCAAGAATATAGCTTTTTTATTAAAAAGTTTTTGTACCGTGTATTATCTGGCCCTTGTGGGCAGATGGAAGTGGTATGCACCCATATAGAATGTGTAATGATGTACATGTGCAAATATGCTCCTGGCTCTTGTAAACATTTTGATGAAGCGCTTGAGTTCATTCCCATGCAGGCCAATGCATGGATTCTGAAAATAACTGAAAATTAGTGTCTCGTTCCTTTCATCCTCACCGATTTTCTAAAGAGGCCACCACAAAGGAGAGAGCATGGTCCACCGTGATGGTCCTGGTTCACCCAGTGTGTGGGGGTGCTCCAGATGTGAGCAGTATGAATGAAGACGGCTTTCCTTTGATGTGGGACACAACTTTTACCAACCTTCCCCAAACATATCTTCCTGTTTCCTGTGGGATTGTAGTGTACACTTGTTTAATGACTGCTAAAGTAATGGAGAAACAAATGTGAATCTGGCCTGCATGCTTCCTTTCCTTCCTTAGAAACAAAGGGGGACTCTGGAATCCATGCTGTGCCTGTGGAACATGTCAGGAAACACAACCCTGAGTTCATTAGTTGAGATTGGCAGCAAAGCAGTCCTGGGCCTGGTGGAGCTGTGGTAATAGGCGTCCTTCTAGTCCTTACCGTGGAGAGTGGTCACTCTGTTGCTTTCAAGGTTTCCCAAAGCCGGAATTTGTTTTGGTAATGTCATTTTGTGCATTTGGATTATTTTCACCAAGCTCATAGCAGCTATAAATAGGAAGATATTTAAGTCTGTTTTTTTTTTTTTTTTTTTTTTAAGATTAAAGGTATTTATCTGTTTTGTAACGCACATGTTCTCAGCAGGGATTTGTCTGTTGTGACAGAATGAGGGATCTCTAAAGAAACACATATATTCAAGGCTCTTCTTAACATCAACTTCAGGTCTATCTGCCAGGCTAGTGCTGTGGTTTTTGAGATCCTTATTCACCATGAAATCTAGTGTTACTTGTTCTGTATTTGATGCCATCTTTTAAAGTAACAGGCTATGAGTATTTTGTTGCTGTCCACATGTGCTTTTCCAGCCATTTAAAAACCTATTTTTTCTAAGACCCAACATGCACCCCCTGATTATTTTTGGGTTACCTCATTATTCATTGCATTTATGCAGGGGCAGTGCGTCAATTCTTGTGGCATTCCTATGATACCCAGTTACAGTAACTGTTTGTGTTGCTCAGTTAGAAGCTGAATGAGCTGGAGATTTAATGATCTAGTAAATCAGTTTATAATTGGTAGTCAGAAAGGCTGAGGGTTTAATCAGCTAGTCTGATATTATATGAACCATTGGTTCCCAGATGCTGGTCCAGCAACCACGAGTATTCACAGATTTCTAGGCCCATCTGGAGAGATTCTTATTCAGTACATCTCAATATAGATTCTAGGAATCTATCACTTTTAGAGGTTCCATGGAAGCTTCTGGTGCAGGGATGTCAAAGTATGCATGGTATAATGATTGTGTCTTTCAGTGATAACATTTTTCATCTCTGTGTGTCTCAGATAGTGCTGGAATGCCTTAACTGCCTTCTTTAGTGGAATCTGTTTATATGGGCATTCTGGGCTACGTGGGAAAAGGAACCTCAGGCTGGCCATCGGGGACCTGGTTCTAGCCGTGGTTCTGGCACTCTCTCAACCTTTCATGAGGTTAGAGAGGTTTAATCTCTGGGTAGGTCTGATTCATAAATTGAGAGCATCAGATTATGCAAGGTATTTTTCTGCTTTCTAACATTCTTTGAAGAGCTTTGCCTCCCTAGGAATTGTTTTTGTTGTCACTGTTCATGAACAGCTATTGCCTCATTTAGTTTAGCGTGTGCCTAGTCCCTCAACCAAACATTAGTTACGGTCTGCTTTTCAGGAGAGCTGGTAGCTCTCCCCAAATTCAGGATCGCCTCTTTTCCTCTTCTCTTACTGGCACTACCAATTACCCACAAGACTGAAGTAAACTGGTTTTTGTGAGACAGAGTCTCGCTTTGTCACCCAGACTGGAGTGCAGTGCAGTGCACTGGCTCACTGCAACCTTTGCTTCCGGGTCCAAGCAATTCTCCTGCCTCAGCCTCCCAAGTAGTTGGGATTACAGGTGTGTGCCACCACTCCTGGCTAATTTTTGTATTTTCAGTAGAGACAGGTTTTCACCATATTGGCCAGTCTGGTCTCAAACTCTTGACCTCAGGTTATCTGCCCACCGCATCCTCCCAAAGTGCTGGGATTACAGGTGAGAGCCACTGTGCCCAGCCTATATTGGGGTTTCTGCTAAAGAAAATTCACATTGTAGTTCTGACCTTTTGTATGTAAAACCTCAGGGTTTTTTACCCACAGGTCCCTTTTTGCAGGCAAGGGATGCTTGTCTCTTTGGGCATAATGTGGCTGATGTCATAGTCTAGGGAGCTGGGCTTGTGCTGCCTCACCCCCTTCAACAAACCTTTCATTTCTAGGAAATAGCTGTATATTGTCTAGAGGGGCCAGCTGAGGATGGGGGCAGAACATGGTAACCCCTTAAATCTCTGGTTCTCAGCCATTGTGGAGCATCAAAATGATCCGTGGTGCTTTTAAAATTATGCATACCCATGTCCCCCCAGCACCGCCTGGTCCTGTTGAATCAGACACTCCAGTGTGGGATTGGACGTGTGTGTGTGCGTGTGTGTGTATGTATTTTTGAGACAGGGTCTGGCTCTGTTGCCCAGGCTGGTGTGTGGCAAGATCACGGCTCACTGCAGCCTTGACCTCATGGGCTCAAAGTATCCTCCCACCTCAGCCTCCTGAGTTGCTGGGACTACAGGTGCTTGCCACCACACCTGGCTAATTTTTTAATTTTTATTTTTAGTAGAGACGTGGTTTCATGATTTTGCCCAGGCCGGTCTTGAATTCTGGGACTCAAGGGATCCTCCTGCTTCGGCCTCTCAAAGTCCTGGGATTATAGGCATGAGCCACCGTGCCAGGCCAATTTTAAAGACTTTGCTTTAGACTCTGCCTTCCATGCACTGTCCCTCTGCATTCTGAAATTATTTTTTGTTAAGGCAGGTATAAATAAATTTTCACGGAGAGTTGTCATGAAAATGCAGTAAATGGTGGTCTGAATCTGTTGGAAATACTGCTTTGAGACTAGGAGGCCCTCAGAGGCTGAAGGCTGTTCACTTTAACGTCCCCAGCCTATGGTTTAGAGACGGCCCCCACTGAGGATTTACCCCCGGTGGTGCCTGTCTACCATGGTTGAATGCTTCATCATGGAGAACACGAAGTCATCCATCCTTTTGTGAAGTGAATTTTAACATAATTACTCATTTATCTTCTATTGGGTGCAATTTAACAAACATGATTAGGAACTTACAATGTGCCGAGCATTGATATAGGTGCTATATAGTGAACAAAACAGAATTCCTGCCTTCGTGGGACTTTCTCTTCACCAAAAAATACATATATTCACATGGAGTTTCACATGACTGAATTAAATGGCTGCATTATGAAATAACATTTTACAAGAATTTTTGAGGATTGACCTGAGTTATCCCTGAGATCACAAATAGAAAATTTGGAGTTTAGCAATGAAACCTGGATTAAATTAGCAAAATGTTAACCGAGGGACTGTGTCTTACTAATGCAGCAAACAGTCAGGAGTGGTTCGGAGAAGTATTTTCTGAAGGTAAAATGAATAAACCAGTGGGTGTAGGACTTTGCCCCAAAACAGTCAACCAAGGACATTGACAGAATGAAAGTTTGTCCTCTGACTTTAAAAATAAGTCTCCAGAGCTGGGCGTGGTGGTGCATGCTTGTACCCAGCTACTTGAGAGGCTGAGGCAGGAGGATTGCCTGAGCCCAGGAGGTTGAGGCTGTAATGATGTAATCATCATGCCACCACATTCCAGCTTGGGTGACAGGGTGAGACCCTGTCTCCAAAATTAAAAAAAAGAGTCACTTGATAGAAATCTTTTTTGACTTTTTTTTTTTTTTTTTTAGCTCCATGTATTTTATTTCATGTATATGCAAATACTTTTGGGTCCTGGAGTTACCAGTATTTTATGTTTGTTTTATCTGATCGATGGAAACATTAACTGAGCTGAATGCATGTGTTTCTGGATTCTGGGATGCTACTTCACCAATTACTGCAGATCTCCATACTCACCTTACATGGGTTAATAGCTTCCACAGTGTCTCTTTCTGTGTTATAGTTTATGCACTGAGATTTTCTCATTCAGTTAGATCTAATATGAACATTTTAAATGTGCCTTTTAAAGAATTTAAATACTCATATATTTTTGCATGTCTTTTTTCCTTTTTACAAAAGGAAACTAGGGTCTTTTTTTTTTTTTTTTTTTACTGTGAACTACATTCTTGGATTCTGAATGCATGCTAAAAAATTGGTGAGACTACAAAGACAACCAATGAAGAAAAACACATTTGATGTGGATTTCAAAATATCAAGAGAATATGGAAAAGAAACCAAGATCAGCTTTTGGTTCCAGCTCATATGGCTGTTTGTGAGTTACTAGCTTAGAAGGGAAGTAAATAGTTTATGAGAGAGAAGAAGATAGATATTCTGGAAATCATTATTAAGCTGAAATTTCTGCATCTAATTTTGGAATGTTTATGTTTAGAAAGTCACATGCACAATGAAAATGTGTGTTTCAGGTTTGCGGAGAAAAACAGCGCTTTGAGAAGTTGATGGAACATTTCAGGAATGAAGACAATAACATAGATTTTATGGTGAGTTATTTCAGTATTCAATAAAGCAAACTCAATTTCAGCACTTTTTTCCTAAACACACACACACACACATATTTATATTATAAAGGACAGGGAATTGCATTTAATATGCTGTAGATCCAATCTAGAATGTCCCTCTTAATCTGTATTTTGTCTTTGAATTCCAATTTTGTTCCTTACATACACAGTATAGTAAAGACCAAAGTACTAATTACAGCAAATAAAGGGGAAGCCATGCAGTTGGAAACAGCCATGCCTGGTGCAAATGCTGCCATTGTTTAATTGTTGATGATGCTGCGTAAGAATCCTTAGGGTAGAAGCAATCTTGACCTTTTTTATTTTTGCAGGCCCCTGCCAGTGCCCTTCTCCAGACTATATTCTTAAAAATTAAAGTGCTTTGGTTTGTAGAGTTGACTGTTTGTATCTCCAAAATGAATATGCAGCAGTGATTGTTTTTCCTCTCTGATCTCTTCCTGCTGTGGTAACTCTGTGAGGGTTTAATCATACTGGGGCTCTCCTTGGCAGGTTAGGTGACATAACAAAACATGTGGTTCCACAGCAGTCCTGCCATTCTCGCGTAAGAAGAACATCAAAGTGAGTTGCAGCACTTCTGCATTCATAGACGTAAATCTTAATCTGGAAGGAAGATAGAATCCGCCACAGTGAATTTCTCCAGAAGTTTTACCCTTGAGTGTACCCAGGTCTGTAGGTGCTACCCACTTCAGTTGCCCTAGGGAAATTCTAGACCCAGGAGATCCTAACCAGGGTGTAATTTCCCAGATCACTTCTAACCTGAAGCAGACGTACTAATCACTTCTTACCTTGCAGAGCCTATGCTTAGGATGCCAAGTGAAGTTTTCACTTGAATTGCTTCAGTGATTATAAAACATGAAACATAACTTTGCCGATTTCTAACCCTTTTTGTGAAAAAAATGTTTGGAGTCCTCAAGTTTTATACACTCTTAGCCCTCATCCCCTTCCAAAATCAGTGAGAAAGATGAAATCCTTTATAGAGAAGATTTTCTGTTGCATAAAGCATGTTATTTGCTTTTCAAAGTGTGTGTGTGTGTGTGTGTGTGTATACACATACACTTTATAGATATACGTATATATACACACACGTATATGAAACAAGGGACACTTTTACATTGACTTTTAAAATCTTGTTATTAGGATTTTTTAGAGAAGTTAAGGCTAATGCTGGTCCTGGTGATAAATATGTAGAGAGATGGGTGTCTTGTCTCATGATGTCAGTTTCTTTCTTGTGCCGTTTTAGGGGAACTTATTCATTCTGTTAGAGTTGAGGTTGCAAACTGGAGGCTCGCACGCTGAAGCCAACCTACAGGCTTGTCAGTTCAGTCTGACAGTGATGACCCTACTTCAACAATTTGGGAATGATGCATAAAGATACACATCTGATTTTCTTGGAAACTGAAAATGTCTGAGAACACTGGGCCCCTGTTCCTGCAGAGTGTCAGCTGCTGGAGCCAAGCAGCCCCTATTGCTTTAGTCCAAAGATGTCCTCTCTAGTTTGTCACAGTCCACACCATTCCCTGTTGTGTGACACAGCCCAGCCTGCTCATTTATGATACCTGCCAGACCTCCTTGCCATTTGAGTTTCTGCTGAAACTACAATTATATAAAGCCCTTTAAAACACCTGCACTAGCCATACACAAACTAGGTTCTATTTTCTGCCCGTTCATTTATTCACATATACGTGCATCGAGGTACCTTATTTAGAGGCTGCTATTACACAAGTCGTATGTGCTAGATTCATGCGTCACCTTCAGATAGTCGCCTCTTAGGCATATCATAAAACCCAGTAGATCGTTTAGACCTGTTTTCCAAAGAGAAATGGAAAGATGTTAGAATCCAGCCATATTTTCTCTTCAGAAAATGAGGCTTTTGATAAACTGCCTTGAGAACACAATTAGGTTGCACAGCCTCTGAAACAAGATATTCCTCATAACATATAATAAAAAATTTTTCTAATGTATATAAGACATTTTTATCCTTTTTCTGTATTTCTTTGTGGACAAAAGAAAACAAAAACTATTTTGTTTCTTTAAAAAATATTTTTCTAGTTTGTATTTTGTACATGCCTTTGTAAAGATATATTTTTTAAAGCTCATTTAGTGATAGAACCCGAGGTGATTTTTTTTTTTTCTTTTTTTAGTAAATTGCAGTAGAGTCCTTCTGTAAGCTAGAGAGGTTACACATCTTCCAAAGATATCCAATGTATACCATATCTTCAAAGAATAATCTAACTTGATGAAAAAAAAAAATTGTAAACATAAAGGAAATTAGGTTTGGAGAGCGATGAGGAGTAAGGTGGTTCTCAGAATAAGTGTGACTCTGCATCCCTCAATCACGTTCCCTCCTTGCCAGAGACTCTGCTGAGTGACAGCCATGGAGGGAAAGCATTAGTAAGATGTTTCCACCATTAATAGACTGACTGTCACTGTGAAAAGCAAAATAGATCTGTTGAATGCTGTCCTTTTATTTACCCAACCTGGGACTGGTTTTCTCTTTGGCAGGTCTCAGAGCCACTGGTGCAGTTGTGGGGAGAAAGCAGTAAATTCCAGGCTTATAGGGAATGCAGACTGGTTGATTATATGTAAAGATGGGTCAAGGATCTGTTCCTATCCTGTTGATATGGAAGAGCTCACAGGGAATTTTAGATGTGGTTACCTTGTGGTGAGATTGTAGGTGATTTAAATGTTCTTCTTAAAAAAAGTTCTTTGTAATAATATTCACATTTTGTACAACAAACCTATAGTAATTTACACAGTTTATTTTATATACCCATATGACTTTTACTGAGATATAATTAACATATCATCAGATTCACCCAATTTATTTATAATCCAGTGCCTATTTAGGCTATTCACAGGGCTGTACAACCCTTACCACAATCTAATTTAGGACATAGTGTCACCCCCTCAAAAAAAAGTCCTGTACCCATTGGCAGTCACTCCCATTTATCCCACCCTCAGCCCTAGGCAACCACTAATCTGCTTTCTATCTCAATAGTTTAGTCTGTTTTGGATTTTTTATATAAATGGAATCCTACAACATGTGGTCTTCTGTAACTGGTTTTTATCATTTAACATGTTTTCAGGTTTACGTTGTAACAGGTGTTAGTACTTGATTGCTTTTTATTGTTTCATAATATTCCATTGTATGGATATACCACATTTTGTTTATTGGTTAATGGACATTGGGTTCTTCCTACTTTTTGGTTGTTATTAATGATGTTATTATGAACATCTGTGTACAGATTTTTATGTGGACATATGTTTTCATTTCTCTTAACTGTATATCTAGAAGCGGAATTGCTGGGTCATATGATAATGCTGTGTTTATCATTTTGAGTAAAAGTCATACTTTTTAAAGTGGCCACCCTTTTTTCCATTACCACCAGCGATGGACGAGGGTTTTAATTTCTCCACATCCTTTCCAATTCTTGTTACTGTATTTTTTTTATGATAGCCATCTTAGTGGTTGTGAAGTGGTATCTTATTGTGGTACCTCTGTGACTTTTGAATTTAAAAATAATTATAAAATATTTTTAAAGAACCAATGAAATGAAGGAAAAGGAAATCGGTAAGTGAGCCTCTTTTGTGAAATTGAAAGCACATGTCTGCAGTTAAACTGAGAAAAAAGTTTGGAGCCCATCTAACCCCTTGACAATTTCATTTCAGGTGGCTTCTATGCAGTTTATTAATATTGTAGTCCATTCAGTAGAAGATATGAATTTCAGAGTTCACCTGCAGTATGAATTTACCAAATTAGGCCTGGATGAATACTTGGATGTGAGTATAGCTGTAACCTTTGGCTCTAATATAAGAATTGACTTCTTATATTGCCTACCCTCAAAGCTACGCTTCCATAGCAGCTAAAGAATGCCTAGAGCTCTATGCAGTCGACTACTGTAGTGCCAGTTAAAGGGAACTGAGCTGAATGATGTATTCTGCCAGAGATGCTGGATTCTTGCAGGGCTCCTGGGACCTCAGGCCATCTTCTGCTAGCAGCCTTTTAGTACGGGAGTCGGATAACCTCTTGCAGCCTTGCTGCAGCTTTCCTCTGCTTTTGAGCTTCGTCTGGGTCAAGTCTCATTGCGTCCTTCCTCTGGACTATTGGGCAATTTGCATTCTTGGTTGCTCTGGGGACCCCATGTGGGCAGAGAAAGTCAAGCCAAGACTGTATAGTGATGAGTCAGTGCTCAGAGCATAAAAAAAAAACAATGAGGAAATGGACACCAGAGACTTCCTCCTGAAGCTGCTAAATTCTGCTTCAAGTGTTTGTGGCTTTAGAAGTTCCACTTTTAGTTCTTAGGAGAAGGAGGTTTAAAGTTTCCCTTTTTCTTACTCCCTTGCAGAAGTGGTTAGCCAGTTCCCTGAAGTTCTTCAGTTAAGAAACAGAAACTTGATGTGAAAATCAGAAATAGTCTTGAAAAGGCTGGTGGCTCACACCTGTAATTCCAGCACTTTGGGAGGCTGAGGTAGAGGATCACTTGAGCCTAGGAGTTCAAGACCAGCCTAGGCAACATAGTGAGACCCCATGTATACAAAAAACTAAAAAAATTAGCGAGGTGTGGTGGTACGTGCCTGTGGTCCCAGCTGCTTGGGAAGCTGAGTAGGGGGATTATTTGAGTCTAGGATTTCCAGGCTGCAACAAGCTGTGACTGCACCACTGCACTCCAGCTTGGGTGGCAGGGTGAGACCTTGTGTCTAAAAAAGGAAAAGAAATGGACCCGAGGAACCAGGCAGTTTTGTTTTCCCTTTTGTATAGGAATGGTCTAGTGATACAGCAAGAATTGTTGACCTCAGTTTCCTTCCTTTTTTTTTGAGATAGGGTTTCACTTTGTCACCCAGGCTGGAGTGCAGTGGTGCAGTCTTGGCTCACTGCAATCCCTGCTTCCTGGGTTCAAGCGATTCTCATGCCTCAGCCTCCTGAATAGCCTGGCTAATTTTTGTATTTTTAGTAGAGACGGGGTTTCACCATGTTGGCCAGGCTAGTCTCAAACTCCTGCCTCAAGTAATGCACCCAGCCAGTGATCTGAATGTCAAGGCTGTTTCCAGCTATGAAGAATATAGAAGTACTTCCTTTGGGCATCTCCAGCATTCAGTTGCCCATCTTTGTTAGAGATAAACCCAAGGGATTGTATAGACTGTACCCTCAGTTTATTGGGAGACGAATCACAGAGGTGGTTACTCTCAACCTGAAGGCCTTGCTTCCTAGACTGGCTGGGCTGCCCTTGAATAGACGGGCCTACTCTTATCTAAAGACTACTCAGGGAGAGGTGTAATAGATTTCCATTAAAGTGTTGTTTCAATTGCTTTCCTTAAAAAGACTCATTTATATCACTGGCAGAGTATTGTACAGAAAGACTCTTACTTTAGATCAAGGTTTGTCTATCCCTTTTTCTCCTGTGCTCTAAAAGTGTCAGTATTTGAAAAATTAGATGTACAAATTCCTAGCGGTGTTCTGGGTTTGGTTTTGTGGTGTCTGAGCAGAGCTTGTTTATGCTCTAGAATACAATGGCAGGGACCAACTTATCACTGAACACCTGTTACTCATTGTGAAGATCATGAAAAATCCCATTAAGCTGCTTCTCCTTTTGTTCTAGCCTTTGCCCTTATTTAGAAGCCATTCTCACTTGGGACTCATAAAGGAAAGTAGAACATTCTCTCTTCAGAGGAAGCTGTATTGTAGAATTCCAGATTAGACCTAGGGGAAATCCATCTTTCTGAAAATTTATATAGAGTGGAATTTCTCTTAAAACTGTAAGATTTTTTTTCAAAACTCTGTATTTCTTTAACTTCATGGTGTGTTGACTCTGGAACCTAACAGAGGTGGTTAGAAGAGTCATGTAAATGTAAGATACATAAATGCTTCATTAGTTTACAAAAACCCAGCCTTGTAAGTAGCCATTGATTTGTTCAGTAATGTTGATTGGCATCATCCATGTGCCAGGTATTATGCTAATCACTCATCTGTTCCCTAGGGAAAGTCATGACTTATGTTACTTGTAGGGAAGATTCACTGATTTATTTGACCTCTAGTTTCCAGAGCTAGCTGAGTCACTGCAGGATGCCTAATTTGGGAGGCAGTGAATTGGGGAAAGCTTTCTGATCTGTTCATGCTGTATACTGACTGAGGGAGGGATGTGTGGAGGTTGGGCTCTAGCAATTTGTGCTAAAATAATCCCCAAGGTTAAGTATAAACTCTATCACTGTCTGCCCCATCTCTCGCCTAACCTTGTTCCTCTACTGGAACCACTGTCACTAACCAGGTAAGATACCAAACACTCCAGTCTTTTCCACTACACAGATACCCCTCAGGTTTTATGTGGCTGTGACTATAATCTGTCAAAGCTGCTTTTAATTTTTCTGTCATCCCAATTTCACGTATATCAAAATGTTTTAGGTTGGAATATAACTACATAGGACAGTAAGGATTCGGGGAAAAATGTGTGTGCACTTGGTAGAGGGTATTCACCAGAAAGTCATCTGATGATACGCCTTAGGCAGTCACTCCATAATTCTCTTAAGGAAGATGACATGTTAAGCTCTCTCGGAAACGGCTGGACTATTTGTCACAAAGAAAACACATAGACTGGCTGGGCGCGGTGGCTCACGCCTGTAACCCCAGCACTTTGGGAGGCTGGCAGGCAGATCATGAGGTCAGGAGATTGAGACCATCCTGGCCAACATGGCGAAACCCTGTCTCTACTAAAAATACAAAAATTAGCTGGGTGTAGTGGCACGTGCCTGTAATCCCAGCTGCTCAGAAGGCTGAGATATGAGAATCGCTTGAACCCAGGAGGCAAAGGGTGCAGTGAGCTGAGATCGCACCATTGCACTCCAGCCTGGGTGAGAGTGAAACTCCATCTCAAAACGAAACAAAACAACACAAAAAAGACAGACTGTTAGGAAATGATACTCCATTTCCACAGATGAGCTAACACCACGTTCTCTCCTATCCTGGTTTTTAGAAGCTGAAACACACTGAGAGTGACAAGCTTCAGGTCCAGATCCAGGCTTACCTGGACAACGTTTTTGATGTAGGAGCTCTGCTGGAAGATGCTGAAACTAAGAATGCTGCCTTGGAGAGGGTGGAAGAACTGGAAGAAAACATCTCTCATGTAACTACATCTCAGAAAAGGAAAAACTGCTTCCATTTCAGCTGGGTGCAAAACAGAATTAATGTCAGCTTTCATGGTGGTAAATTAAAGAATTTGGAGTATAGGGACGGGCCATACCCTGCAATAGAGAGCTGTCAGAAGCTGTTCTGTGTTTTTGCCAAAAGGCAGCTGCGTAATGTAAAGTTTTTGAAATAGAAGCCGTTGCTTTGCTTTAGCTCACTTACCTGCTCAGTTTCTGCTGAGGTGCATTTCCTGGCAGTCTTGGTGATAGGCTCAAGCGGAGTGCGGGAGTTTGATGATTGGCATTACGTAAAAGATTAGAGGGAAATGAAATATGGGAATTTGGCCTGAGGTGAAGAGGTATCTTCTTATCAACTATGTCCACACAAGCCCATGGACAGGATTAGCTGGTGTCTCTGTGATGCATGTCTGAACATTCCCGTCTTACGGTACTCAAATTCTAAATAGAGTCATTTCAACAACAGGCATTTTCAAGGACATCGGTGTGCTTTGTCATATATCCTCTTCTTTGAAGAATGTCCTCAGTATCATTGTCAGCTCTGTCACACGACAGCGTCTCATTTTTCTTTGAGGGATTTTTCTTGACATAGACTGATTCTAATATGACTCTAAGGGCCTTTAGAGGTTATTTGTTCATTCATTAACCACATATTTCAATAGTAAAAGAATTAACAGAAAAATGGTGCTTCTCAAACACCCAAGCATTATGAAGACCAAATTCTTTTGGTGAGTCTGATGGGCACTTTCCTTGATTATGAAATGAAGTGTCTCCTTTTGGAGGATTATTATTTTCTCCTTTGAACAGTTCATTTATTTTTCTCCACATTTTTTAAAGAGTACTGCATATACTCAGTTTCTTTCACCTTTCCCCACCACTCTGAAAATGGGTCTCCTCATGGCTGTGGGTAAGCCGAGTCAGTGAGCCAGAAACCCTTTAAATGTGCTGCTGTGGCCCAGCTGGCATCTGCTTCAAAAGAGAATTTTACAGGCCCAGTATATCTTCCCTTAGAAGATTCGTATTATATGCTGAACCCGATCAGTGTAAATCTCCACTCTTCCTCCTTACCTTGCCTCCCTGGTTTTCTTTACTTGTAATGAATTTAAAGGAGATGTTAGAAATCAGAAGTTGCTCAATGTTAGAGCCCTATGTGAAAGGCAGCTATTTAACACATGGCTCACCCTGTCTTTCTCCTGAAGCCTCAGCCAACATTGCATGACCATACTTATGTGTCCACTTTTGTAGCAGGCCATCTGTTTCTTTGAATGGCTTCCCCAAATAACTTTATTATTATTATTATTATTATTATTATTATTGTGGGTTTTTTTCTTTGAGATAGAGTCTTACTCTGTCACCCAGACTGGAGTGCAGTGGTGCCATCTTGGCTCACTGCAACCTCTGCCTTCCGGGTTCAAGTGATTCTCCTGCCTCGGCCTCCCTGGTGGCTGGGATTACAGGTGTACTCCACCACGCCCGGCTAATTTTTGTATTTTTTTAGTAGAGATGGGGTTTCACCATATTGGCCAGGCTGGTCTCGAACTCCTGACCTCAGGTGATTCACCCACCTCAGCCTCCCAAAGTGCTGAGATTACAAGCGTGAGCCACTGCGCCCAACAAACTTTTATTATTTGTATAGTTTGGGTCGAACCAAGCAGTAGTTGTTTTTCAACTGGCTACCTAGATTGAAAGAACCAAGTTTATTATGTTAGCAGCTTTCAAAAGCTTTAGTCTGATGGCCCTTTCTTGGCATGGAGGTGGGGGATGGAGGTGGACTCTCCCTCCTCTTTCTCCTTACTGTCCTCTACCCTTGCCAGCCCCTGCAGAAATGGAGGGAGGCACACTGTGTATGTTGAACAGTAAGGAGCGGACATGTGGGTCTTATTAAGAATCATGTCTAAGTTATTAATTCCTGGTAGAAACAAATATGTATTCAGAGCCATATTATAAATATTACCATTTACAGAAAACAATGGGCGGAACACATGTAGGTCCCTGGCCCCTAATGATCTTGGAGTTGCACTTTCTGAAAACTGAGGGCCTGATCAGGATGATCCTGTATTGTGACACAGCTTTCTTTTCAAAATTTTACAGTTATCTGAAAAACTGCAGGACACAGAGAATGAAGCCATGTCCAAGATTGTGGAACTGGAAAAGCAACTCATGCAGAGGAACAAGGAGCTGGATGTCGTTCGGGTAAGCATGATGATGACAGCTGCCCAGATGGGCACGGTAGGGAATGTACTCCAGCTTTTGTCCAGTGGAACGCAGAGTACATTCAGAGGAATGCATTGATGCAGCATATTTATTGGAACCCTTTCAGAGGTGATGCTCTGATGAAAACTACACATAGTCGGCATATGTATACACATGTGTGTGCAATCAGATACTGGGGGGTTCAGTATTTCCTTATCACAGATTTTGGGAGCAACAATGTTTTCCCATCTGGAGGAGGCTGAGTTAATTCCGTGGAACACCCATTTGGTTGGAAATAAAAACACAGCATGGATTTAATTCATGCCACTTATTTATTTTTATTAGGACTTGAGCTTCTTTGTATTTCTTTGCTTTGCTTCCACTCAAAACCAGATTTGGTGGTTGCTGTGGAAACAGTGAAATACAACACAGGCTAGGCTTAATGGTATTCACCAAAAAAAGGGGGGTGGTGCAGAGCAAACCAATCCATTTTATTATCAGCTAATCCCAGCTATTTTATTGGGCCTTAGTATTGTTTACCTTATGTGCCAGGTATTTATGGAGTGCCATCCCTATGCTTGGAATTGTGCTGTAAGAACACCAGAACGCCTGGAGAGCTTTAAGGCAAATGACTTGCCTTTACACTGCTAATGAAATGGCACCTTTTATGTGATGGTTATCGTGTCTGTGTGTGTCTGATATCCTGACATGTCCTACAGTTCAGTCCAGGAAATTTATTTTCTGGCACGCCTTCGAGACACAGTTGTAGCATATGGACTCAATTCAACTTCAGACTCTTAGATTATTAATAATAGACAGGGTGTGAAGAATGTCTCCCTGCTTGCTGGAGGTTTGTGTTGAGAGATCGCTTGTACAAGGCCCAGCAAGGAAGTTCAGTTCCATAAAACCCTTTCACTAGAACCTCTGTGGGCCCCCCTTATAAAAGGAACCAGGACAGCCTTTGAATTGAAAATTGTAACTTCTTTGTTTTCTGCTAAAAACCTAGACAGAAATAAGTAATTAGTGAAGGGAAGCTTTGGCCTGTTTTGTTAACCGCATTACCGATGGGAAAATGTTACAACAATCGCTATCCTGAGCTTGGTCAAGGGGGCGTTGTGAGGGCCAGAGAAAGCCATTCAGGAACAGTCAGCCCCTGGCTACTCATGAGTGGATTATTCCATGCTTTGCAGATTTTTAATCCCAGTCTGATTTGTATCCAAGTCTGATTTAGGGCCCTTTTGTCTATTGTTAGCCGATACGTGTATCTAAGAGTTACAAATGAAGGTTAAAATATAGGGAAGGAAAACATGCACACCAGAACACCCTCAGGAGATTCCCGAGTCAGCATTCAGGCTCATTTCTGCTCTGTTTCTTTCTACCTGCAGGGAAAACTGAGTTAGCTGCATTTATTAAATGGAAAGAACTTCATTACCAACAACAATACCTAGAATATATTACATGCATTACTAACATACAATTAATAATTAATGGAACTTTATAGGTTCTGGCTGAGTTCCAAAGAATTCCCATCTATATGAGTGTCTTTTTTTCTCTTTATCCTCAGTCTGCCAGTCTGATGGATTCAGACTTGGTGTAAGTATGAATGTGATGTGAAGATAAACTCTTGACCTTGGACTTCATTGCAGGAAATCTACAAAGATGCAAATACTCAAGTTCACACATTAAGAAAAATGGTCAAAGAAAAAGAAGAAGCAATTCAAAGACAGTCTACCCTGGAAAAAAAGATTCATGAACTGGAGAAACAAGGGACCATTAAAATTCAGAAGAAAGGGGATGGGGATATCGCCATACTGCCAGTCGTGGCTTCTGGCACGTTGTCCGTGGGGTCAGAAGTGGTAGCAGGTAACTCTGTGGGACCCACAACGGGGGCCGCTTCCTCGGGACCCTTGCCCCCTCCTCCACCACCACTGCCTCTCTCATCAGACACACCTGAAACAGGTAAGAAGCCTTGGCAGGAGGACTGAGGAAGTTTCGGAATATTTGTATTTCTTCTTTGCCAACTGTCCACTTCTGTCCTTTGTCCGTTTTTGTTGGCATATTCTTTAAGAATTGGTTTTCTTGAGTAGTTCTTAACAGTTTACATTTTGAGATTAAAATTATAAATCCTCATTTCACATATGTTGAAATATTTTTCCCATTTGTCAGTGAGGACATGTTATGGTTTTTGAAAACAGTCCTTTGTCCTTTTAAGTGTGTTGTTTTCAGACGGCTTTATATGCACATGGCTTATTGCAGGAAAGCCATTCCCCTGTTTTCAAAGTCCACCTGTTTCTTTTCTCTTTGCTAGTGCAAAATGGTCCAGTAACACCACCTATGCCACCGCCGCCGCCGCCACCTCCTCCTCCCCCTCCTCC
>NW_012103343.1:3207656-3249382 GCF_000951045.1 Mandrillus leucophaeus
CCTCCTCCTCCTCCTCTCCCAGGCCCTGTAGCTGAGACTGTACCAGCTCCTCCCTTAGCACCTCCCCTTCCCTCTGCACCCCCGCTGCCTGGAACATCTTCACCCACAGTGGTTTTCAACTCAGGATTAGCAGGTAAGAGCACAGAATTCAAATCCAGGTACTCATATCAGAAAGGCTGTCTTATCTCGGAGAGTTGAAGCTGTTTTTTCAAAGTCCAGGTCTCTTGCAATGACATGTATCTCTTTCTAGTGTAAGAAATTCCTGCTGATGTAGCCAGTAGAGGGGACATCATCATGCATGGGAGACACTTTGCTCTGAGTAGTCTTTTTCACAACCATACCCCACAATGGGAGGTTCTGATCTCCTACACCATCGTCCTGCCTTCCACTGGCCCCACCTAGAGAATGGAAGAGAGACAAGCTACCTGCTTGAGGATCAGTGCATTTTTGTGGGTTCAGCAGATACTTTCTGGACACCTGGAGTAGTCAATACAGATACTACCTGTAGTAGTCAAAGCTCAATATTAGGCACAGACATTGAGTGCTTCTGGATCTTTTTTTTTTTTTTTAATGGTATTTATGATGTCATCTATAAAAGGGAAACATGCTTTTATGTGTAATTGCCCGATGTAGGCTTCCAGGCATGTCTTCTGAGCATTTGAGAATATCAGAGTTTGCTAGAGTGGATTTAAACTTCAAGGAGGAGGTGTTGCCAACAGCCATATTATCATGCCTTAAAATGCTTCCAAATAATTCATGTCCTCTTGCCAACCAGAAGATAGAAAACAGCATCCTCACCTCACCAGAAATAAAATGGGAGGTAGGGGTTAGAGCAGGAGGAAGAGAGTCACTCTAATGCCTTGAAATCTAAGTTCTTTGTTTTGACACACGGAAACAATGATTGATGCTACAAGCCATCTTCCCGGTACTGAAGTGTTTCCCTAGCATTTGGAATTGCTCTAAGCTTTGCCATCCCTGTGACATGGGGTAATTCTGCCTCCTCATTTACTTCAGACTGTTCATGAGGTCTCTTATTTGCAATGAAGAACTACCACTCTAATGGCCTCCATTTCCAAGGCTGTGATAGTTTTCAGAGCCTTTTGCCCAAAGTCTAAAAGCCAGTCTTAGCGGTAAAGATTTCCCCATCTCCATCCCTTCCAGGCTCCCATCTGCAGCTCTGCCAGCCGGTCATCAGGGCTCGTTCATCCCAGTGACTGGAGCCCTTTTGGATGCCCCAAAGTCACCTGGAATAAATTCACTCCACATCAGATCCATGGTTTTACTTCCACCCCGACTTCTAGATAAAACTGTCAGGGAAACAAACAAGATTCCAGTTCACAGTAAGGTTCACAGTAAATTGGTGACTTATTTCTACCCTTCAAGATTTTCCCCGTCTACCACTTTCTTCTAGAACTTTTATTACTTCTGAAGGAGAAAAGTTGGAGGAGAGTCATCCTGGAACTGATGGACTATGGAATATAAACAGACAAACAGGAAACCTCATATCAAGCCCTGGGAATGTGTTCCACCACCAGGCTGTTGTCAGTAACTGGGTGTGGAAACCCATAATTGTCCCGTGCACCTGGCCACCCTGATTAGGCACTCTTGGTAGCCCCCAAGGAGCACTTGCTGTGAGACGTGTCTGCTGTGGTGTCTCATTTAGGGCTGCTTCCTTTGTCTCTGACAAACACTAACGTGTGATTTAGCACCCACTTCCACACACCTGAGCACTAACATAGAACTCAGAACCGCCTTAGCTGAGTGAGAGCCCAGAGGCTGAGATGTGTCCAGAGCTTCCCTCCAAGGGGCCATGTCCTGTGTGATTGATCTATTTATTAATTTGCTTGGGCTCTTCCCACTGCTTGATTTTAAAAATGTGTTGGCTCTGTCAATTGCCTCAGTATTTTAATGTGTAGAGCTCTGTGCTCGGCTGATAACCAACTGCTTTTAGGGTTTGCTATACTTGGAAGTGGTCCCTGTTGTGGCTTATGCAATTTAGAGGACTGTAGGTAGAAATAGAGGAACTCTTTATTTCCATAAGTGTTCACTAAATGATTGTGAGGGATGTCTTGGAAGCATTACAAGACCCTTATGAGTCTTTGATAGCTTGAGATCAGGCAATTTCTACAAGGCTTTTAATCCCTCTTTATTATTCATCCTTATTTAGACTGCTAATACCTAGTGATTGAAGCCCATTTGGTGAGATGTTTTTGCTAGTGTGTTCAGTAACTCTCTGTCACTCTGGAACCAAGAGGCCAGACAGAATTAGGATGCCCCCAGTAGAACCAAGAGACAGAGCCTCGCTGATATTCTTAGGCCTCCTGGGAAGTCAGAAACCTATGACATCACTTGGCCTCTGGATCCACAGGCAACAGGAGGGTCTTATCTTTTCAATGGGCAGGTGGCCAAGACAGAAGACCAAGAGGAGGGCCCCATAGTTTATCTAGTTGAGAGTTTTCTTTGTATTTTATAGAGAAAATATTAGTAGTGTGAAATACGCATTTGAAGAATAAGGCTTGCTTTCTCAAGTCTGTGATAGAACAATCTGGCTCCCTTTCCCTGGGTAGGTCACCTGAGACAGACTGCTGAGCAGATGGAACCTTTGCTGTCTCTTTGGGAGGATGTGCTTGGATCATCACAATGTGAATTTGGACTTTGGTTGATTGTTTTTCATGTAAAAATTATTCCTATCCTATGAAATGCCTAGTACAGTTCAGTATTGCTGTTGGGTACCACTATGATGAAATAATTTTTTTTCTTCCCTCTTCTAAAGAGGATAATTTTTTAAACAAAATAGTTGAGTCTTGGAGGCAGGCCTGAATGGAAATGAATTTTTGGCTCTGCGCTGCCTTGTGAAATGTGTCCAAGAAGCATGAAATTCTATGCTGAGTGCGTGAACTGCTGAGCCACTTGACTCTAACCATATCTAATTTTTTTTGTATTTTCTCTGTTCTTTCTGCTTCCACAAAAGATGGGCCAATCAAGCTTTTCTGTAGGTTGCTCCTCACTGAGTGTGTTGAGTATTTGCCATGTGTTTCTGTTGGTCACACTGTGCCTTGACATCTTTCCACTCCATTTTGCTTTGATCCATTGCATTTTGACTTTGTGTCTGCGGGAAGTCTTGGTGGCGGCTGATGATGATTCCAGGTTTGCCCACACATTCTAGTTGAACCTACACAAGAGATTATTGTCCTTGAAGAAGACATCCTGGATTCACATGCCCTCTTCCATTCCCTCTGAGGAAAGTTTTTTTTTTTCCTTCTTCTTTTAATTTTTATATTTGTATCTGAGGCTTCAACTCTAAAAGGATTTTAGATCTACTCTAGGGAAAAAAGAACAAAAGAAAAGGTGCCAGGTGCCCCTTTTCCATTCCCTCCCTCATGCTAGTCTCTGGCCCACTCCAGGGAGCACTTACCCGCCTTTGGCCTGAACCGTGGGGACACAGTGTGTCCAGTGGTCACCTGTGTGCCTTCCTCCTCTTCACTCCCACCCTGGTTAAAGCCAGGTAAACCTTTTCAAGGAGGAGAACTTTCTTGCCTGTGTTCTGATCTCAGGCTTACTCCCGACCTTGCTAAACAGTTAGAAGAGTGGTTGCAGATGGCAAACTTCTAGCAAGCGTCATGAGCCTACTATGTCCGTGGGAGGAAGGTAGGAAGCCATTGGCACCAGCCTGTCACCTCAGGTTATGAAAAGACTCCTCTGCAGCCCTTCCGCTGCTCCCCGATCCCTGACATTGCCGAAGTGCCAGAGGCAATGCAAGAGCAAGTGCTAGAGGAAAGTCTGTTCCTTTGTCCCGTTGAGAACATCTGTTTTCCTGGGTAGTGTAGACAAAATGCTGTATGGTGAGGAATCTGACACTGTGGGGTAGTGGGGACAAAGGTGTCACGTTTGGTGGTGGAGAGGCCTGGTTTGGCTAAAGCTGTGTCTGTTTTTCTGCATGCTTTTGTGTGGATTTATCAGATGACATTCCTGCTGTTTAAATGGCCTTTGTAACTCTGGAGGAATGAGAGGCACCGTCTGTGTCATTTAACGCCAACTGAGGCAGGCAAGCAGGCAGGCAGCCAGCTACAAGCTTAGTCGTGTGTTGCTTTTATTTTGTTCTGCACTGAAGCACTGAAGTTCTCCTGCCTGTCTTGCTAATAATGACAAATAGTGAAGCTCCCAAGTAGTGTGATGGGCTACCCAGGACAGACTGATGAAGCTGAATGTATATGGCTAAATGGTTTGGGAAGACTTCTTTATGATATATAACAGATAAATATAATTTTAAATGGATTACCTTTTTTGGCATATTCCCTCACAGTGAGAGGAGTTGGCACTCACCATAGTCCCTTAAAGATACATCCCATTTTCTCTATTAAGAGATTTTCAGTATTTTTAATGAGTGTATCAATACCTCCTAGTCAAACACAGCTGACTCCTGGGAATAACTTGCTTTTCAAAAAGAAGGGCAAGGGACTGTGGCCATTTCTGAATCTGAGAATCAATACAATTTCTAGATTGATTTCTTTCTAGACTTCCCTTCCTTCCTTCCTTCCTTCCTTCCTTCCTTCCTTTTTCCTTCCTTTCTTTCTTTTCTTTCTTTCTTTCTTTCTTTCTTTCTTTTTCTTTCTTTCTTTCCTTTCTTTCTCTTTTTTTCTTTCTCTCTTTCCGTCTTTCTCTTTCTTTCTCTCCCTCTCTCTCTCTTTCTTTTCTTTCTCTCTCTCTCATTCTCTCTTTCTTTTTTTTTTTTTTTGAGATGGAGTTTCACTCTTGTTGCCCAGGCTGAAGTGCAATGGCATGATCTCGGCACACTGCAACCTCTGCCTCCCGGGTTCAAGTGATTCTCCTGCCTCAGCCTTCCGAGTAGCTGGGATTACAGGTGCACACCACCACAATTGGCTAATTTTTGTATTTTTAGTAGAGACGGGGGTTTTACCATGTTGGCCAGGCTGGTCCTGAACTCCTGACCTCAGGTGATCCACCTGCCTTGGCCTCCCAAAGTGCTAAGACTTTGAGCCACCATGCCCTGCAATTTATTTTCCTTTTTTTCCCCCCTTTTATTTATTTATTTTTAAGACAGAGTCTTGCTCTGTATTTACCCCTTTTTTTGTTCTGTCGTCTTAAACGTTTTCTTAGGCTGGGCAAGATGGCTTAATTCTGTAATCCCAGCACTCTGGGAGGCCGAGTGGGGAAGCTTGCTTGAGTCCAGGCGTTTGAGACCAGCCTGGGCAACATGTGAAACTCTGTCTCTATAAAAAATATAAAAATTAGCCAGGCATGGTGGCACACACCTGTGGTTCCAGCTACTTGGAGGCTGAGGTGAATGGATTGCCTGAGCCTGGGAGGTCAAGGCTGCAGTGAGCCATGATTGCGCCACTGCACTGCAGCCTGGGTGACAGAGCAAGACCTCAAAACCTCAAAAACCTATTTTCTCATTAGGCCTTTCATAGCCCTTAGTCTGCTTAAAATAACTCGGCAGCCAATACATCGGAATCACCCACAGGAAGGTCTTGCCCTGGTGGAAAGTCAGCCTTCATGACGTTATACTCCTGGTAGTCTAGTCAGCCACTATCTGCACTCCCTGATCATCTTCTAAGGTTTGTTTGTAAATATGTGGTCCACAACCAAGAATTTAGGATGTCCAAATATGGCAAGTTTTTGCCCTCTTTGCTATCTAATAACATGAGTAATAATCTTTGCTCTCCAACACTATTTATTTGTCCCAACCATCGTCCTAATATTGTAACTGTAATGCAGCAAATTAGTTGCCTGAGTTAAAAGAAAAAAAAAAAAATCAACCCTTGGCCCTTAGACGGCTTTTAATACAATCAAATGATGACCTCAACTGGCTCTGGCCGAAGCCATGTGTGTTGTTTACCAGCTTTAAACACCTACTTGCGCGCCTCTTGCCAACCTTCCTCCAGTGTTAAAGTGTCATCTGCAAGGACTGTTGTCTGATTGTTTCTGAGGGTCGTAGACTTTTGGTGGGATCTTAATTCCATTCTCTTTGATGTCTTTAGCTGTGAAAATTAAGAAGCCAATCAAGACAAAGTTCCGAATGCCAGTGTTTAACTGGGTTGCTCTGAAGCCCAATCAGATCAATGGCACAGTCTTCAATGAAATTGATGATGAGCGAATTCTGGAGGTATTTTTCTCATTGGTTAGAAACTAGAGGTGCGCTCTGTGCAGCAAAGCCAACATGGGTGTTCTGTTAACCTGGAAGTGTCAGAGATAAAGTACTAGTGTTATAAGTCCCTTGATGTAAAGAAGAAACAGATATGTAATATCGGAGAAAAACATTTGACACTATTTTGTAAGGTGGCTCTAAAACTGTGTTTAAAGAGTTATGTTAAATTAGAATAAATGCTTTTGAGCATTTTCAGTGTATGCCACAGAATATAGATCTGACATAATAATTCCTTCCCTTAATTGAAAGACATAAAAACTTTCAGACTGTAAGTGAATAAGAACTCAATTACCACACTCACTGCCTTATTTGATAGATAATTTTAATCTGTGGCAGCTGTCTATGCAAGCTAATTATTGAAAAGCAATTGAATTGGTGGGTTAGAATCGGTAGTCTAATGTTCACTTTTTTAATTTTAATTTTATTTTATTTTTTAATTATCATTATTATTATTATTATTATTATTTGAGAAGGAGTCTCGCTTTGTCGCCCAGGCTGTAGTGCAGTGGTGCAATCCCAGCTCACTGCAACCTCTGCCTCCCAGGTTCAAGCAGTTCTCTGATTAGCCTCACAAGTAGCTGAGATTACAGGCATACACTACCACGCCTGGCTATTCTTCGTATTTTTAGTAGAGAGCGGCTTTTACCATGTTGGCCAGGCTGGTCTCAAACTCCTGACCTTAAGTGATCCACCCTTGGCCTCCCAAAGTGCTAGGATTACAGGCATGAGCCGCCACACCCAGCCTATGTTCACTTTTGTGTATGTGCCAGAATTTGTACTCTAACAAAAACAAGAAAAATAGAGCAAGCCATGGCCAAAGACAAGTACTTAATAGAAAAAGTAATGTCTTTGCTTAAGAAACTAACTGGTGGCTTCCAGACTTCATTTTTAAATATAATCCAATTTTCCATGGTCATTCCTCTCTACCTTAGGATTTAAATGTGGATGAATTTGAGGAAATATTCAAGACAAAAGCCCAAGGTCCTGCCATTGATCTTTCTTCAAGCAAACAGAAGATACCACAGAAGGGATCAAACAAAGTGACATTACTAGAAGCAAACAGGGCCAAAAATCTTGCCATAACTTTAAGGAAAGCTGGAAAGACTGCTGATGAAATATGTAAAGCTATTCATGTGTAAGTTCAGGAAAATTATATTCTAGTTAGTTTATAATAAAATGAAAATGAGAAAGTTATGAATTAGTAGATGACAAATATTTCAATAGTGAGGCAAGAGCTAAGATAAAAGCTGGAGCAATTTTTGATATCCATACTTCAGAGATCTCCTGAACTCTGTGTGTGCTACTTCAAAGTTGCATATGATGCCAACACGAAAGAGGTGGACCAGAAATCACCCCGGGGAGTGTTGTGTTAGAACGAGTAACTAATTGTTTTAGAAGAATAACATCTGGATTGTGACATCATTTATTATCTCTTATGCGGGCCTCCAGCAATGCTTACATAAAAGGAAAGTTGAGCTGAGTGTGGCAGATGTTAAGAAAAGGTAGAAGATGTCAGTTTTCTCTGGAGTATCTGAATTTTATCCAGATTTGTTGAATACAAATTTGATGGCATTTGTGGAATGATACAGCTCAATGCCAGACGCAAATATGATACAGATGCATATTTTAATTCATAACAACAGGAATGAATTGTTTTGCTTTTAGTACTTTCAGGACATTTTAAACAAAGTTCATTTTTTACTCTTGAACTGCATAGAAGGCATTGGTTTTACTTCTCTATTAGAAGAATCCTTCTATTCTTGTGGCCATGGTGACTTTCAAATGTGACGAAGACATTATTAAATGTTTTAGGAACTAATTATTTATAAATGCATTATCTTGTAAATTTTGGTTACAGACTTAGAGGTGTACATGACCCTGAGAAATCCTTTGTTCCAATTTTGTGTCCTCAGCCAGGGTGATAATCTCGTAGTCCAGTGCCTCCTACAGTCTGTTCTCATTTCTGACATTGAATGCTGAAGTGCAGCCTGGCTTTAAATCTTTATATATCTTGTTTGTCATGATGATTAAATGTAATTCTATTATTTAGCTGAACAAAGATTGTCCAGAGAATAATAGAGAATAGAGATTGTAACAAATACTTAATTTGTTCAAATTAAGCATATATCCAAAAAGAACTTCAAGGAATGTACACACTTGACCTAAAACATTCAGATAATACAGGCATTTGGATGCATTTTTTTCCCAAAGAAGAAAAAATGCTACCAGACTATTGGTTTAATTGAAATATTTTACATAATTCAGCAGATATTCTGTGATAATGTGTACAGTGTTAATCTCCTGAATTAGCAGTAGTACTTCACAATGCCTGTCAGCTATGTCCTTAAACCATTAAACCATCAGATGCTTTGGCCTTGGTTCTACCTCTTCCTATTTTCATTTACTCCTGATTCCAGAGGCTTAGAGCTATGCCAGTCCCCTAAAAACTGAGGATGGCAGTTGTGACAAGGTCCAGGTTTTCAGGAAGAACCAATTAAGTTACCTGAGGCATAGTCAAGCCTCAGCACCAGGACCAGGGTGGACAAGTGGAGAAATCTTAGACTCATTGATTTGGTATTTGCTGAGCTGTACCAGATGGATGATGGATGGATGGATGGACGGACCTGAAAAGAAGGATGAACTTGAAAAAGGGGTAGGAGGTTTTTTCTCTCTAAGGCTAATCTCTCCACATCCGTCTTTAGATTTGACTTGAAGACACTGCCTGTAGACTTTGTGGAATGCTTAATGCGGTTCCTGCCAACTGAGAATGAAGTGAAAGTGCTTCGGCTCTACGAGCGGGAAAGGAAGCCTCTGGAAAACTTGTCAGATGAAGACAGGTTCATGATGCAGTTTAGTAAAATCGAGAGGCTCATGCAGAAGATGACTATCATGGCTTTCATTGGGAACTTTGCTGAAAGCATTCAGATGCTGACTCCTGTGAGTGGACCAACTCTGGCAGGGGAGGGGGGTCCAAAGAAATGTGGAATCATAATTTTTTAAAGTCTCTCCCAGAGGTGCACTCAGTGTGTTGGGTTCTAAAGACTCCTTCCCAGAACTTTCTAAATTGTCCATCTTTTCCACATTATATATGCAAAGTAAATTTGAAAAAATGGGGAATGTTCATATTCCATATTGCTGTTCTTCCGAAAGAATGCCATTTTGTGTGTCTACAGATGTTCTCTAAATTTCAAAAGGCAGAGGACAAAGAAACTTGGTTCTTTTCTCAAACTTGGTTCCCCCCTGAAGATAATAGTCCTCTGACGGGGTTGGCAGGAGTGAAAATGTGACTTTCATTTCTAAAAATGCTGCCCTCTCCTTAGTGAGCAGACTTACAAGCTTTTGCTGAAAGCTTTAAATTTACCATAAGAGTTTTCTTTCTTGTAAGTGTGTTACAGTAAACTGTGGTGATATAGACATAATAGCCAACCATCTCTCATTCCCTTGTGTTAATCTTGTGGAGATTTATGAATATCATAAACTTCAGTTCTCTCCCAATTCTGTTTCTAAATAAACTTTGTTACTGATTATAGTAGTCAGTTCTTTCCCAGTTCTGTTTCTACATAAATTTGTTGGTTTCTGCTTATAGTAGTATGTCTGTTGAAAACATGTTCTGTGAACTTCTGGGGGTATTATATTCCCCCCTGCCTTTTTTTTTTTTTTTTTGATGCCTCCTCCATTGATTTAAAAATATTAATTGTATGACATGACTAGAGGTGGTGGGCAGGAAATTAAGTTCTACCAGAAGAAGCTATGGACTCTTAACTCTGAGTCTTAATGGTTATAGATTGGTTACAGATTTTGTGACAAGCAAGTTCCTACGTTACTTGCTATTGTGAACAGTTTCAGTAAAGACCTTGCATGTAACAATATTACCTGAAACCTAGCAAGACAATTAAATTTGTTATACTTTGGAAAAGTAGACTCTCATCATGAAGATTGTATGCTCTAAATGCAGGCCTGTTTTCTTCTGTGTTAATATTTAATTGCTAATTAGTTTCCCATTTTTAACATGTCTTTTTCCCCCCCTTTTTCTTTCTTTGATTGGAATCTAGCAACTACATGCGATTATAGCAGCATCTGTCTCTATAAAGTCGTCCCAGAAACTCAAGAAAATTCTGGAGGCAAGTGCAGTTTTTCTTGTAGGTATGAAGGGCTACTTCAGCTGTATTCAGTGCCTGATGTGCTGAACTGATGGGCTTCTGTTTTCACCTTCTCTTTTGCAGATCATCTTAGCCCTCGGAAACTACATGAATAGCAGTAAAAGAGGAGCAGTTTATGGATTTAAACTTCAGAGTTTAGATCTGGTGAGTGGACTAAAAGAAATCTGAGAGCTGTCTGAAGGACAGATGGCTGGCAGAGATGAAGTTAGGGTGGTGGGGGATGTTTTGATGAATATTTTCAATTGGTACTAATTTTCTGGAACACCATTGACAGAGAGCACATAGAACTTGTAATTACTCATACCCTTTGACTCAGTATTTCCATTTCTTTTTTTTTTTTTTTTTTTTTTGAGACGGAGTCTAGCTCTGTCGCCTAGGCTGGAGTGCAGTGGCCGGATCTCAGCTCACTGCAAGCTCCGCCTCCCGGCTTCACGCCATTCTCCTGCCTCAGCCTCCCGAGTAGCTGGGACTACAGGCACCCGCCACCTCGCCCGGCTAGTTTTTTGTATTTTTTTAGTAGAGACGGGGTTTCACTGTGTTAGCCAGGATGGTCTCGATCTCCTGGCCTCGTGATCCGCCCGTCTCGGCCTCCCAAAGTGCTGGGATTACAGGCTTGAGCCACCGTGCCCGGCCAGTATTTCCATTTCTCGGAATCTTTTCTCAAGTGTCTGAATTTTGAATGCTGTATTTTATTTATAATTGCAAATTAACAATCTAAAGGTCTGTGGGAATGATTAAATGTGCTGTAACGCTAGTTAATATAGTGAACTATTATTCTTCCACCATTAACATACTGATAAAGAGTGTTCCAAGAAAGGTTTGTGTTTAGAAAAGAAAGCAGGGTATGCTTTGCATATACAGTTGAATTTCAGCTAAGTAAACTATGTGGGGAGAAAGACAATGGAAGTAGGTTAAAATATTAGCAGAGGTTGGATGGAATCAGGGAATTTTTTCAAACTGTTTTTGTAAGTACTTTTCTATATTTTCTTAAATTTTTTTGTTGTTGTTGCATGCAAGGTGCTCTAATTTTCAGAGTCACCTACCTAATGTGAACAGGTCTAGAGAAAATCCCCCGTGGACTCCCTCCAGGCTGTGCAGGCCTAACATGATTGCCACATGAGAAGGCTGGGCAGTGGGTTGAGTCCCTAGACCAGGGAGCTAGTTATTTAATAAGGAGTGTCCCGTCAGTCACAGTGCTGGCCTCCAGCAGATCGTGATCAGTTAAGCATGTCTGTTTCAGGTCTTCACAGGCTAGGAAATAAGGGAGGGGCTAAGCTAAATGTAAAAACTGGAGCATAGGAGCCCTGCTGTGTAGGAGGCACCTGCACGCACCTGCTGGCTCTACATCCCCATTTCTCCTCCGGCTCTTCACTTCAAAGAGCACTAAAATTAGAGCCATCCTTCTTTTAAGGCAAGGAAGGTGGGATAGTAGATGCAGGGCTGGGAGAGTTCATGTAAGTCCAGTAATCAGTGTCCCCCTTATCCATGGGGGCTGTGATCCAAGACCCCAGTGGATGCCTAAAACCTCAGATAGTACTGAATCCTATATACACACTATTTTTTTCCTAGAGATGCGTATCTGTTATAAAGTTGAATTTATAAATTAGGCATAGTGAGAGATTCATAGTAACTGAAAAATAAAATAGGCCAGGCATGGTGGCTCACACCTGTAATCCCAGCACTTTGGGAGACTGAGGCAGGCGGACCACCTGAAGTCAGGAGTTTGAGAGCATCCTGGCCCACATGGCGAAACCCTGTCTCTACTAAAAGTACAAAAATTAGCTGGGCTAATTTTTGGTAGCGGGCACCTGTAATCCCAGCTACTCAGGGGGCAGAATCGCTTGAACTCAGGCGAGACTCCAAGTTTAAAAAAAAAAAAAAAAAAAAAAAAAAGAGCAGTGAAATAAAACACGTTACTTGAACACAAGCACTGCAATAGGCGGCAGTTGACCTGATAACCCAGATGGCTACTAAGTGACTAATGGCAGGTAATGTTTACAGCATGGATCCACTTGGCAAAAGGGTGATTCTAGGTCTAGGAGGGATGGGAATGGCATGTGTGAGGTTTTATCATGCTGCTCAGAGTGGTGCACAATTCAAATCTGATGAATTGTTTACTTCTGGAATTTTCTACTTAATATTTTTGGATACCTGAAACCTGCAGGTTTCCTGAAACTATGGGAAGTAAACCTGTGGGTAAAGAGGAACTATTATAGAGGAAAGCTGTGAACCATTCTCAGGTGCTTAGAGTCATCCCTATAGTTAAGCATGTGCCCTGGTTGGAAAGTTCTCGAGCCAGTTAAGCATCAGTGGACTGGTTCACTAAGGAACAAATGGAATCCTGACCCTCCTCTGGGAATGCTCCAGCCTGTTGGGCGACCATTACTCAGTTAATGACTCTGGGTGGGAAATCGTCATCTGAGGGGTAGCTCTCCCGTTACCCTTTACTCTTGTACCTAACCCATGTTCCCTTTTGTTTTCAGCTCTTAGATACAAAGTCAACAGACAGAAAGCAAACACTGTTGCACTATATATCCAATGTGGTGAAAGAAAAATATCACCAAGTGTCCCTGTTTTATAATGAGCTTCATTATGTGGAAAAAGCTGCTGCAGGTACTTGATTTCAGCTATTACCGTTTGTCTTGGGTATTAATGCCTTTAATTGTGGTGGAGCCATTCCCTGCTTAAACACTTTTCAGAACCCATTTAAAAAGCCAAGGCTAAGAAGTCAGCCACTCTGAGCTGGAACACATCGGCTGTGGTGGTGTCCACCCCTGAGAGCAGAAGAGAACGTGGGCGTAAAGGTGATCTCTGTGTCCTTTCTGTAAAATACAGACCGCTGAGCGTCATGTCCCTTCCCTCCTTTATTCACTGCCCTTTTTATTCTGCTGCTGTTGTATGAAATGTGAGAATGAGAATCTGAAAATCATCACCCAACAAACACTTTTAATTTGGTTTTGTGCCATTCTACTTGCTCAAGTGTGGTAGTTGTAAACATTTTGCCTTTGCCTGGACACTAGTTAAATTATCAGCACTTCTTGGTTGCTACTTTGCTAAGACAGGTATACATTTTCTCATTTAAATCATCTGTGACTCTAAGATAGCTGGGATGTACAAGGTAATAGTATCTCCATTGTTAGAGGTAAGGAAATTGAGATTTTTCGAGGTTAAATGTGTTGCCCAAAGTCACATGAGTAGAAAGTGATAGAAACAGGACTAGAAACCTGGTCTTACTTTTCATGAAGTGTATCACCCAGTATACCATGTTCTCTGAAAAGCATATTAGAAAAAGGAATGATACGCAGATTGACCTTACAGTCAGTTACAGGCTGTGATTCTCAAATTATGATATTGAACCATAAGCAGCCAGTGTTTATTATAAATTCAGATTCCTATGGGATACCTCAGGCATATGAAATTTTTGAGGGTGAGGCCTTCTCCAACTCAGCTAGGGTAAATGGCTGCTGCTTCTGTGTTCTCACTAAAGAGCACTCTGTTCCACCCTCTCATACAAGATTTCTCATACTGTATTACAACAATTTGCATGTCCATTGCAATCTGTGCACTTTTTTTTTTTTTTTTAGACAGGGTCTTGCTCTGTTGCCCAGGCCACAGTGCAGTAAAATGATCACAGCTCACTGCAGTCTTGACCTCCCAGGCTGAAACGATCCTCCTATCTCAGCCTCCTGAGGAGCTTGGACCACAGGCACACACCACTATGCCCAGCTAATTTTTAAAATTTTTGTAGAGATGGGGTCTCCCTATGTTGCCTAGGCTGGTCTTGAATTCCTAGGCTCAAGTGATCCTCTCGCCTCAGCCTCCCAAAGTGCTGGGAGTACAGGTGTGAGTTACCATGCCTGGCCAATCTGTGCACTTCTTAAGGGTATATCAGGTTTTATTTATCTATTTCTCTCAGCCCCTGAAAATTGGATGTTGGAAATAAATGAATGAACAAGTGAACAAATGAATGAATGAATGAGATGATGCACTTGTTACGGGAATAAATGCTGCAGACGCTGTGGTGGAGACTGAGAGGCAGATGGAGATGACTCTCTGTGAAGAACTATATGATGCAGGCTGGATAGACCTAGAACGAGCTTGGGGCTCATTTAGACAGCAGGCAGAATTTCTGTTCTTACCAAGTGATTTTCCTCCTTTCAAGTTTCCCTTTGCCTAAATTAGTTCTTACACCTCACAATTCTAATTAAGAAAAATGTTAAAAAGCTATTATAATTTGTATCTGACCAGTGGGTACTAGTTCATTTTGTTTGGTCCAAATGATGTCATTTGAAAAACATCAATGAGGAAAATGGGAGACTGGGTTGCTCCTTGGCAAAACTGTTCTTTCTGTTTGCTCTCTGGTGCCCAGGTTGCCCCACACAGATTCTCTATGCCTTCACTCATGTATTCACTCCCTCCTTCATTTATCCAGGGAACACCTTTGAGTGCCCCCCATGTACTTGGCACTATCATAAGTGTTAGAGAATCAAGGATAAGACAGTGTGAGTCTACTGAGGGAAAAACCTACTGCACTGTTTTAGTAGGTTGGTGCAAAAGCAATTGTGATTTTGGACTGTGAGTTTTCAATCATTATAACTAGGCTCAAACACATCTTATGGCCGGGTGCGGTGGCTCACGTAATCCTAGCACTTTGGGAGGCTGAGGCAGGTGGATCACTTGAGGTCAGGAGTTTGAGACCAGCCTGGCCAACAAGGCGAAACCCTGTCTCTACTAAAAATACAAAAATTAGCTGGGCATGGTGGCACACGCCTGTAATCCCAGCTACTTGGGAGGCTGAGGCAGGAGAACTGCTTGAACCCGGGAGGCAGAGGTTGCAGTGAGCCGAGACTACACCACTTCACTCCAGCCTGGGTGAAAAGAGCGAGACTCCGTCTCAAAAACAAACAAAACACATCTTTATTAATCAAAATAGGAACCATTAATATCAACACATTTTTGCCAATGAGAAATGTTTGTTTATTCATGTAGTGAAAAAAATCCATGCTTCTAGATTCAACAACTCTTGGAAAGCATTTTCTGCATCCTGCTGGTTGTGGAAGCATTTTCCCTGCAAAAAGTTGTCGAGATGCTTGAAAAAGTGGTAGTCGGTTGGCAAGAGGTCAGGTGAATATGGCGGATGAGGCAAAGCTTTGTAGCCCAATTTTTTCAACTTTTCAAGCGTTGGTTGTGCAGTGTGTGGTTGGGTGTTGTCATGGAGAAGTGGGCCCTTTCTGTTGACCAATGCTGGCTACAGGCATTGCTGTTTGGGGTACATCTCATTGATTTGCTGGCCATACTTCCCAGATATAATGGGTTTCGCTGAGACTCAGAAAGCTGTAGTGGATCAGACCGGCAGCAGACCACCAAACGGTGACCATGACCTTTTTTTGGTGCAAGTTTGGCTTTGGGAAGTGCTTTGGAGCTGCTTCTTGGTCCAACCACTGAGCTCGTCATTGCTGATTCTCATATAAAATCGATTTTTGGTTGCATGTCATAATCCGATTGAGAAATGGTTTGTTGCGTAGAAGTGGAGAAGATGACACTTCAACGATTTTTAAAAAAATTTTCTCTTAGCTCATAAGGCACCCACTTACTGAGCTTTTTCACCTTTCAAATTTGCTTTAAAAGACTGTAGAATGGTTGATGTTGAGTTCTTCAGCAACTTCCTGTATGGTTCCAAGAGGATCAGCTTCGATGATTGCTCTCAGTTGGTCGTTGTCAACTTCTGATGGCCAGCCACCAAGCTCTTCATCTCGAAGGCTCGCGTGTCCTTCGGAAAACTTCTTGAACCATCAAATGCATTGCCAAATGCATTTGTTGATGTTGCGAGTTGTCTCCAGTGCTTTACAACCCATTCTGAACTCAAATAAGAAAATCGCTTGAATTTGCTTTTTGTCTAACGTCATTTCTGTAGTCTAAAATAAATATAAAAAGCAAGTAATACATCATTAGCAAAAAAAGTGAGAAATGTGCATTAAAATGATGTATAACATAACCACATTTAAGAATGTATTCCAGTATCAAACAGCGTATTTCAGCAAATACTGCAGTTACTTTTGCACCAATAATTTGTCCATGTGCAGAGCTGAGTCAGGCAAGGAGGCCCAGAGCTGGGACCCGGCATCCCACAGAAGCTGCTCAGGAGGTTCCGGGGGCAGTGCCTGCCCTGGGAGGGGCCACACTGCAGACAGAAAGGTTCACACTTATCCTTTCTGAATAGGGAGAGGTTGTTAAAGTAGCTGTGCAAGGCTGCTTTGGGTCCTAGTAATCAATACAACCTATGGTCAACAGACAAAAGGCTGCCCCCTGCTTGAGAGTCAGAGAAATGCAAAAAGAGTTTATAGGCTAGACAGTGGCTCATGTCTATAATCCCAACACTCATGTCAGGGTAGGAGTTTGAAGGTGCAGTGAGCTTTGATGGAACCACTTAGGTGCAGTCAGCTTTGATGGAACTACTGCTTGTGACATTGTGAGAACTGGATGACATTGTGAGAACTTGTCTCTAAAACACACAAAACCTTAGGCTTGCTGCAGATAAGGACCGCTGAGCCTACGGCCCACCGACAGGCTATTTCTTGTAAGAGAAATGGAAGAGTTTTGTGCAAGTGTGGGATTTAGAGTCCTCAGTTGTTACCTGAACTCCTCTGCCACCTACTAGCAGTGTGACCAAGGGCAGGCCACGGAACCCCTTTATGCTGCTTTTGCTCATTGGCAAAATGACCTAATGATGCAAAAGAACTAGTGAATGCAAAGAATGTAATGTAGTGCTTATAATGCTTCTTTGTATTAAAAGATGTCTGTGCCAAAAGCTGGAAACTAGGTTTAGGGCCCTTGGGTAAGCCTAAGAATCTCCTGAGAACTTGGCCCAGCAGCCAGACTCGCTGTGGTTGTGACTTTCCCCGTTGAGTTTCACTGGGATGTTCTTTCTCTGCTTCAGTCTCCCTTGAGAATGTTTTGCTGGATGTCAAGGAGCTCCAGAGGGGAATGGACTTGACCAAGAGAGAGTACACCATGCATGACCACAACACACTGCTGAAGGAGTTCATCCTCAACAATGAGGGGAAGCTGAAGAAGCTGCAGGATGATGCCAAGATTGCACAGGCAAGTATTGGTGCCCCCGAAACCTGTGAAGAGGCTGCATCCATTAAAGCTGCCTGTGGTGCAGGCCCTGGATTTAGGGAGAAATGTTCCATTTCCCTCGGTTTGTGGAGGGTAGATTTCTTGTGTAGCTATTGATTATTACAGGGGGACCATTCCCAGGGTTATTCTTGGAAGGGCCCCGTCCTCATTGTCCTTTTCTAATTTGGGGCTCTCTACCCTGTCCCCCCATCTCCCCTTTCACTTCAACACCCACTCCATTGTGGGTCCTGTATTCAGTTCAGCCCACATGCATCAGGCCTGTGCTCGGCAAAGCAGTGTTCCCTGTGTACTGGGTTTCTGTAGATCTTGTCCTCAGAAATCTTACACTATACTGGGGGTTGCTGATAGGCAGGCCTGCAAAACAGAATGAACAGTACATCATCAGAGGAGGTAGAGGCAAAGTTGGGGGATGGGGACTCAGAAACCAGATTCAGTGGAAGGGCCTCCGGTTTGTGGCAGTCTTATATCATAGAAGAGTTCAGGCAGAGACTGAGTGTCCCCTGTGTGAGGCTGTCATAGGGAGTGTTGAAGCAAGGGAGTGGGATTTAGGGTCAGAGTGACTAAGATCCCTTTTGACCTTGTTGGTTTTAAGGGGTTCTGCCACGGCCTTTGGAACTTGAAAGAAAGGTTTCCGTGTTTTGTATGTGGGGTGTGTGCGTGCATGTGTGTGCATGCATGTGTGTAGAAGTGGCAGAAGGTCCTGCAGATGAATTCCTGTGCCCCACTATTGCATTCCTCGGATTGCCTCTGCTGAGGCATTTGGAGGAAACACAAAGGTGTTAGGCAATCTTGGGAGGTAAGGAAGGTGCAGCAACGCGAGGCCATGGGAGCCTGTCTCGTGGCGGCTGCTTTGCATCAGTGTTCCGCCCAGAGCATCCAGTTCAAATGCCGAACGAAATTCAAGAAAAATTTGCTTCTTCACAGGATGCCTTTGATGATGTTGTGAAGTATTTTGGAGAAAACCCCAAGACAACACCACCCTCTGTCTTCTTTCCCGTCTTCGTCCGGTTTGTGAAAGCATACAAGGTATATGTTAAGGCCCTCCTTAAGATGTGTCTGAGTCCCAGCTCTCTGCAGAGACCTCCCAGTTCCTGTGGACAGCAGATCTGGGTGGCCTTCACGAGATAGCAGTCCCTGGCTCTGTGGAAGCTGAGGAACATTATGGTCCCTTTCTCCACCTAGCCAGTCCTCTGCCTCAGCCAGAAAACAAAGCTCTTGGCAGCCCCCTTGGGGCAAGAGAGATGCTCCAAGACCACTGCTGCCCCATTGACTGTTCACCTAGGCAGGCAAGGTGAAGGACTTGAAAATCCAGGCCTCTTGTGGAATTGTTTAATGGGTAGAAGTGAGCTGTGGCCTGTGGCGAAGGTGCATGATATAGCAGAGGTTAAAGAGAGCCTGCTTGTGTTAGTCCTAGCACGGGGCTTAGGACCTCTTAGACCAGCATTTCTCTAGTGTGGACTGAAGGATGGTGTTTTTAAGGATGGGCACTCTGTTTCTTGGTGTGGATCAGTAAGTGGCCCTTCCTTTAAATGGGAGGCCCTCTTGGACATAATCCAGGGCTGTGGTCTTGAAAAAGCCTATGACTCAAAGAGGCATGTATCAGAAGAATTTGTCCACTTGAGAAATTACAAGAAGGTTGTTAGAAGATTTTAGCTGACCTTGGAAACACCTCAATCTATATCCTTCAGGCTTGTCTGCATGTAGCACTGATAACATTGATGGAGGTAGGAGGAATGTTTATTGCAGAGGGGAGAAGGGATGTGGCAGGGTTCTCTACACTTTTGAGAAAAGTCCCATTGGAAATAGGGGGACACTTCTCTAACACCACTAGGGGCTGCTGGCTCTGGAAAATCATTATCGGGCCTTTTACTAAAGTCAAAATATTTTTAGTCCATCTTCCCTCAGCATGACTTAATGTAGCAGTAGAGATACAAGCTGCTGGTAGAGGGAACATGTCTGTGGCAGTCAGGGTGAACAGAAACACGGCACAAACTCCATGTGCCAGACTCTGAGAACTTGCACGTGACGAGAAAGCTGCAGGCCACCAACTGCTGCTGTCTGCAGTGCTTGGTAGCCCAAACCCACTGGCTGGCTGTGCTTATGTGCTGCAGAGATAGCCTGTGCTGTGCCATTTTTTCTCACAAAAACATGTAAGTCTAAGGTCAAAAGAGAAAATATATTTTAAAATCGGCTAAGACAGGTTGGGAAGTGGCTGGGGTTTTTCTCAAAGCCTGAGGCATCAGCAGGGATATAGGTGGAGCAGATGAAACTTTGTAGGGACTTTGTAGGCAGAGGTTGGGGTTTTAGGACATCATCTCTCATGTAGACCAAAATGAAAATAAAAGCAATGGAGACCCAAATGTAAACTTTATTACTGATAACTGCTGGGCTGGAAAATGTGGTGTCTGTGACCTACTTCAGCTGCAAATTAGGTAGGTGACCTATCCATCAGTTCACAGCTTGACAACTAGAGGTCTCTTCAGGGAGGCCAGCTTCAGAAGAAAGACTGCCCAAGAGGGCTGAGCTGAGGTGAGCCTATTCACTTTCTTCTAGATTCATCGGACTAGTCACACTGCCTCCCTTGGGAAGGAGTGAGGCATGGGAGAGTCCAAGAGTGTCACTCTGGTGAGGCCATGAAAAGAAATGAGGGTTTTCCCCTAAAAAATAGGCAGAAAGCAGAAGAATCTTAGATCCTGCTATCAGAGGAGCTCTAGGTAGGCAGACTGTCTCTGAAAGGAAAACAAAATCACTGAGCACAGCTGCCAGGATGGTAGGTGTCCACCAGTGTGTGGGACAGAGACTAAGAGGAAGTTCAAACAGGGAGAGGATCATCAGGAAAGGGCTTCTGGATGAATCTCAGCTCCCAGCTTTTAAAGAGATGTGACAGATAGCGTAGCCCAGAAGCAGAGCTAAATACAGGCATGAAGTGTAGATCTTCTCAACCTTCCATTTATTCTAATTCTCAACTCACTAAGGATGCCTGAAGAATGACTTTTAAAAATCTTGGCTGCTATCATTCCCATTAACATGATCTTTCTGGTTCTTCTGATTTATCCAGCAAGCAGAAGAGGAAAACGAGCTTAGGAAAAAGCAGGAACAAGCTCTCATGGAAAAACTCCTGGAGCAAGAAGCTCTGATGGAACAGCAGGATCCAAAGGTAAGAAATGCCACGCTCATGAGACAGGTCCGCGAGGAGAGGCTGAGAGGGCTCTTTAGAGCAAGCCAAAGGAAGGACCAGCAAGCTAGGTGTGCCCAGGATCCTGATCACTTCCTTCTGGTGCCTGGACACTTGGCAAATGGAAATATGGTCATTACTTTGTTCCATAACCACTGGAATGAGGCTAAGAGCATGTTTGTGTAGCATATCCAGGCTTATAGACATCTGGAACTTAGTTGGATATACAGAGAAGCCACATCAGATGACCCAGTGATGGAAGGGCTTAGAGCATAAAGGCTGGCAGTGCATACAGTTTTCTTCATTGTGATCCCTGGTAACACAATTGACGTCTGTAGTCATTACCAGTTGTCTCTTGTTGCCGCCAGGTGAAGTTTTGTGTGTTCGTTAGTGAAAGTTCCTGTTTCCTTCCCAGAAACTTGAGTTTTCTGCATTTGAGCAGAATGTGGGAAGTGTGTGTTTTTGGCCGAAGCTGCTTATTAGTAACATAATGCTCAGGCACATTTTGGATTTTCACAAACTCCTAATGGGTGCTGGCCTCACTAATCTCTGCCCTTCTTTCTTCTCAGTCTCCTTCTCATAAATCAAAGAGGCAGCAGCAAGAGTTAATTGCAGAATTAAGACGACGACAAGTTAAAGATAACAGACATGTATATGAGGGAAAAGATGGTGCCATTGAAGATATTATCACAGGTAAAAGATACTTCTTCACTGTGGCTCGTGGAGATCCCACTGGCCTTACCTAGACTGGGATGCATGCAGATTTTACAGCTTCTTTTGTCCAGGGTTGTCAAGTTCATTAGTTGACTTTATTCACACCCAGAGTGATGCAGAGAGGGTTTGAAGTCTATTAACAGCAGCATGTATACTGCCCCAATACTCTGCATTGGAACCCTGCAGGTTTCAGCAGAGCTCCTTGATTTAAAGGATTTCCATTGTTATTGATATGTCATAATGCTCCATTTTTTTTTCCCTCGTGGCCACACCTAGCCACCTGCCTGATTAATAAACACTGTGAACAAGACCCATTCAGCAATGTACTAATCATAGTCCATGGATGCTCTTTAAAAGCCTCTTTACTCATTCAAAGTAACTGAAGTCAGTAGGTACTTTAATTTGGATGAGCCAACAGGCTTCCAGCCCAGGGTTGGGAACTAGTTTTATCAGCCAAGAATTGTGTGTTAACCCAGCCTGGTTCTTGTCTGATTAAATTAGCTTAATGCTATCTCCTCAAACCAATTCTCCCAGATTTCTGTACTTCCTTTTACAGATCAGAATAATAACTTGGACACTAGTAGCAGAGGCCACAAGTGACTTTTCTTTCATGTCTGTTGCACATGAATGTTGCTTGTAAGCTTCCAGATGCTTATAGCTTTTTATAATGGGACAGTCCAATAATATGTAGAAGTACTGAAAATAGTATGATGAGGTCCCATATATCCCTCATCCACTTCAAAAATTATGAACTCATGGCCAGTCTTGTTACACGTACACTCTACCTACCCCCATATCCAACCCTTGACAACCAAGATGTAGAATTTCCTTTGGAAATATTTCAATATGTATCTTCAAAAGGACTCTTATAAAAACAAAAACATACTTTACACCGTTATCACATCCAACCAAGAATCCCTTAATATCAGATATCTGATATTAAGTTCACATTTCCCCAACTGTCCTGATTTTTAAAAATAGAATTCCTAGACTCTTGATGTCTCATTTCTTTTTGTTTATTTTTTTTGAGACGGAGTCTCGCCCTGTCGCCCAGGCTGGAGTGCAGTGGCGCTATCTCGGCTCACTGCAAGCTCCACCTCCTGGGTTCACGCCATTCTCCTGCCTCAGCCTCCCAAGTAGCTGGGACTACAGGCGCCCGCCACCACGCCCGGCTAATTTTTTTTGTACTCTTAGTAGAGACGGGGTTTCACCATGTTAGCCAGGAAGGTCTCAATCTCCTGACCTCGTGATCTGCCCACCTTGGCCACCCAAAGTGCTAGGATTACAGGTGTGAGCCACCGCGCCTGGCCTGTCTCATTTCTTGTTATAGCTTAGTGAACATTGTACATTGGGATCCTAAATGGTGAAAACCACGAATTTTTTTCTCAACAGCTCAAACCCAGGGAAATTAAATACATAGGTTCGGTGATTAGGTAGATTAGACAGATTAAAAAGGAAGTCAATAATGAATTCCCTGCCAGATTAAAGCAGTGTAGGTCTTAAGTGGATAGTAAGTGGCTGATGAAAATGCCATTCTCTATACATGGCACACACACTCTGCACGTGTGCCTGTTGGTATTTCAGTGTACATAATGCAGGGGCTTGTAGATGCCCCCCAGATAAAACCTTCATTGTAGCACCTCTCCTTGCCTCCTCCATGCTGGGTGAGAAACTCCACTCTAAGCAAGACCAGGAATAGACTTCCTTCCTAGGTAAGCACTTTTTGGTCTCAGTGCTATAAAATGAACTTGTAGTCAAGGAAGCATCCAGCCTTGCTCATTAAGAACTCGGAGTTCCTGGCTGGGTGCGGTGGCCCATGCCTGTAATCCTAAGTACTTTGGGAGGGTGAGGCAGGTGGATCACTTGAGGTCAGGACTTCAAAACCAGCCTGGCCACATGATGAAACCCCATCATTACTAAAAATTCAAAAATCTTAGCCAGGCATGGTGGCTGGTGCCTGTAATCCCAGCTACTTGGTAGGCCGAGACAGGAGAACTGCTTGAACCCGGGAGGTGGAGGTTGCAGTGAGCCAAGGTCACGCCACTTCACTCCAGCCTGGGCCACAGAGCGAGACTCTGTCTTAAAAAAACAAAGCAAAACAAAAAAAACAAAGAACTTGGAGTTCCTTTTTCATTAGAATGTCCTCCATCCCAATTACATCTGGCTTTATAAAATGAATGTAATGTACGTTTTCTATTTGCTTGATCTAAGTCATTAATCTACTAGAAGAGGGGAATGAATATCTGTTTATAGGGCAGTTTTTATCCTCCTTGGAGCATTTTTCATTTTCTGACTCACCCCAAAGCCCCAGATAAACTCCTTTGTACCTTTATGAACTAACTTGAGTATACATTGCCTTCCCCGTTTCCTGCCCATCTCCCCCAAACCCCATCCCCCATCCCCAGGTATGATTAACAGTGCACTAACCATGTACTAATGCAATAGATCTTGGCTTTTTATTCTCTTCTGTTTGTGTTGTTTGGCTGTCATTTTCAATGCAGTGCTGAAGACTGTGCCCTTTACTGCTCGCACCGCCAAGCGTGGCTCTCGGTTTTTCTGCGAACCTGTTCTCACTGAGGAATACCATTACTAAACTATCACTCTTTCTCACCTGATGCTCTTAAAAGGTTGCTACAGGTTTTTTGATCTCTTATGTCCCCCTCTGTGTGTCTGTCAGGGCCCACCAACATGCTAGCATGGAATTGCCATCTCCATCATGTTATATTGTGTGTTCTCATGCTGCATGATTTTGCATTTCAATCATTATTGATCACTCACTGCCACTTTTAATACATGTATGTATTCACACTGCTGTAACAGTCTGGGTGTGTTTGACAGTTGAATTCATAGACTTGTTCACAGAAATTTTCAGAAAAATAGAGCAGAAATACTAAGAGCACTTCTTTGAGAATCAGGATTGGTACCAAGTAGATTGCTTCTAAGATTTTTGAGCTAATGTCTTTCAACACAATATAGTAGCCATTAATAACAATAACTGCTATTCCTAACATGTATTAAGAACTTACTGTGTTCAGGTTGGATGCAGTGGCACACACCTGTAATCCCAGTACTTTGAGAGGCTGAGGCAAAAGGATCACTTGAGCCCAGGAGTTTGAGACCAGCCTTATGATAACATAGTAAAACCCCATCTTTACAAAAAACACAAAAATTAGCTGGGCGTGGTGGTGCACACTTGTAATCCCAGCTACTCGGGAGGCTGAGGAGGGAGCATTGCTTGAGCCCAGGAGGTGGAGGTTGTAGTGAGTGGAGATCCCGTCACTGCACTCCAGCCTCAGCAACAGAGTGAGACCCTGTCTCAAACAAAACAAAACAAAACAAAAAACAAAACAAAACAGAAACCCACAAAATGTACTGTTCTAGTAGGTTTACAGATATTAACCTAGCCCTTTTGTCCTGTACCCCGTTAATATGATTTGATAGCATAATCACCTGCCATATGAAAGTGCTCAGGAATGCAAAGTGCTCTGAAGTACAAAATGACTTGCAGAAGGAACTGTAAACTATGCACAGCTGCAGATTGGGCCTTTCTTTTAACTCTCTTATACGTCCACAGTGATGGAACTCGTAATACGAGCTTAACACAGGGAGCCCTTTTGACCTAGCTTGTATATGTAGATATAGGCAATTCATAGCTTTATGACACCCTACCTTAGTAGGCCACCTCTATTCCTTCTGAATGTCATGCCCATGTTCAACTATCAGTAATTCCATGTTGGAGCAAAGCTGTGAGGCAGGACATGAATACAAAGGCTTAGGCGCTCCCACTGTCTTATCTCATTCACACATCTTCACTGTTCCATGTCAAACCCAGGCTATACCTTCTGTGATCAGATCATATCTTGACCTGCTGCTTTAGTCAGGATGGTGGCACCAGAAATATTAACAGCAAATATCATTGGAAAATGCCACTGTTTTTAAGTTCGGTGGGGGGGGAAACGATCAAACTTTTCAAAGTAACTTCCTGGGCTTAGTTCTTGATGCCTAATAGGAAACGAACTTCTCTTCAGTGTCTAGTTGATTAGAAAAAGAGACAAGGGAAGCACATACTCTTAATTGGACATAGCCATTGACTCCTGTGCTGAGATTGACATGGAATTGGGTGTTTATTTTGTGGCATAACTATTCTATGAATTGCACTTATGTATGTTCTTCTATCTCTGATAGCAAAGGACATAGAGTGTCATTGCCTGCTCTGCAGTGTACTTACCCACCAGTGCTTATTAACAGGCTAGAAAACTTGTCATCTGCTTGGCTGATGTTTGTATCAGTTTTGCTGCTGGACTGTATCTTTCTGGAGCCAATCTTCAAAGCAGCTTGGAACTGGGTGGTCAGAGAGCTGGGTGGGAAGATGCACTCGTCCTTCCCTTATTTGATCTAACACTTCCTGTAGTAATGGCTTTCCATTCTCTTCCTCTGTTGGCTAACATGCCTGGGAATGTTGAGCACTAAGTTGAGTTGCTTTCCATTTTCATCCCATTTTTTCTTAACCATCATTTTGTGTTTTTGTTTTTTTTCTGTTTAGCCTTAAAGAAGAATAATATCACTAAATTTCCAAATGTTCACTCGAGGGTAAGGATTTCTTCTAGCACACCGGTGGTGGAGGATACACAGAGCTGGCAAGCATCACTTTTTACTTAGCTTCCTCCTCTCTCTGTATGCAGATCAATGGTTTCAATCTATTGCTGAGGGTAATACTGGTGAGAATCTGACCAGGGAGTTTTTGTACCTCACATTCCAATGATGCAGGGATTGAGCCTCTCTATTGGACTCTTTCTCAGCCTGCTTTTAAATTCTCAAGTGTGATGGCTTGGGCAAGGGTATTTGCTGATGATTGTATTTGCTTTGAGTGCTGGGCTGTCCTTCCTTTACCCCTGTCTTGGTCTTTGAGTTACTCAGTTAAACCCATTTTGATCTGAAGCGACTGAAAGCAGGTCCTGGCCAGGGAATATGAACTAAAGCCTTTGAAGGATTAAGATTTTTAGAACAATTGCTCGGTTGAAGAACCACAGAGCTGCATATGAGGCAAAAGTGTAATTCTGGCCTTCCATTGCCAGTGTGGGATAGGAAGCAGAGGCTTGAGAGGACTGGGGTATGTAAAACTATTTTTTCCTTAAATTTAAGAGTAGAGGCTGGGCACGGTGGCTCACACCTGTAATCTGTAATCCCAGCACTTTGGGAGGCCAAGGCAGGCAAATCGCTTGAGTTCAAGATCACCCTAGGCAATGAAGCGAAACCCCCGTCTCTACAAAAAAAAAATACAAAAGTTAACCAGGCATGCTGGCAAATGCCTGTAGCCCAGCTACGTGGGAGGCTGAGGTGGGCAGATCACTTGAGCTCAGGAAGTGGATGCTGCAGTGAGTAGATATCCACCACTATACTCCAGCCTGGGTGACAAAGACTGTCCTCCCCCCACAACCCCCCAGGAAAGAGTAGGGCAGGGTCATACAAATTCCCATGAGTCAAGGAGCCAGGAAGGTGACAGGCCTGGTAGGAACTGTGCTGAACCAAGAGCACAGATCTTAGCTCCAGCTTCTTTTTGCTGTGTAGGAATTGGGGCCCGGTTTTGCCAGATATTCCAATTTTTCAAAATACAGAAACCCAGGTCTTTATGTTAATTACCAATTTAAACATCAGGAAACTGTATTTTAAAATGTGAGGGGGGGCACAGTGGAGCAAACATTCTGTGGGTCAAATGTGGTCCATCAGCTCCACTTTCAACTTGTTGAGTAGATAAAGGGATACAAAAGATTCAATTTGGTTTAATTCTGTTATTTGTTTGTATTTCCCTTTCTAAAGATACCATGTATTCTAGCAGAAGTCAACAATACTAAGTTAATGAAAGGGAAGTAAATACTAATTAAACAGAACAAGAGGAAAAGTATAATGCCTGCTTTACTTTTTGCACTATGCCCTGACTTCATCAAAGGGAGGCTGCATACCCTAGCCTGCCGGCTAGGTTACCTGACTTACTCAAGAAAGCTTGCCTTCATACTGAGTCCTTGCATAAAATTCCTCTGCTCATCCCTTCATGCCGACAGAGCAATGCCTATTTGGACTGGTATGCGGTGATTGATTCATTCATTTAACACGGATTTTCTTATGCAGGAGGGCCCAGATAACTTCTCCTTGCTGACATAACATAAAAAATATTGGGTGGTAGAGCTCTGTAGTCCCCGCTTCTCAGGAGGCTGAGGTGGGAGAATCACTTGAGACTAGTTCAAGTCTGGCCTAGACCACATAACAAGACCCCATTTCTTTAAAAAAAAAAAAAAAAAAAAAATAGGTGGCCGAAAAGGATGTCAGGGAATGGATTATTATGTTGGTTTAGATTTAATGGTTAATTGAACATTATTTTGTTTAAAATTTACAAAATAATAAACTTAGCTAGCTTAATGGAATGAAAATTGAGTCCCTTATCTGCAAAGTGAAAGCCTTTAGGTTCTTGTTACAACTGCAAGGATAAGATGGGACAGGACAGTGTGGTTTATTAATTTTGCAGTGTAAAATTTACTGCAATTACTGTTTATTCATTCAGGCTTCCAGAAACAAAAAAATTAAGCTACAGCTGCTTCTAATTTAAGAAACATTTCAAAATAAGACTTCAGCTAGACTCTGGCCAGTGACAGAAATAATCTGTATTTTTCTCTCAAAGTCCTAGAATCCTACCAGTATTACACCCTATTTTGATTGATTATAAATATTGAAGGCAAATGTTTATGTCTTTGATTCAATGCTCGGTGAGTTTGAAGGGCCTATTAGCTGACTTTTCTACACAAGCTGCTTTGATTGGCTGCCAGCTGGCCTTTGTCTTGCTTAGACACATGCTATTAAACGTTGCTATTCTCTCACTGGCACTCTCCTCTTTACAGATCTTAGAAACCAACCATACAGACGAGCCGATGCGGTGAGGAGAAGCGTCAGGCGGCGCTTTGATGATCAGAACTTGCGTTCTGTTAATGGTGCCGAAATAACAATGTGAACCGGAGACCGGCCTGCATGAATACAGGGTGTGCATGAATGAAACTGCCCACATGAACTTTAAGAAAGTGCTACCATTTAACTGCAGCCTTGAACACACAAAAAATATTCTTAAGGGCTCAGATTTAGCAAACACAAAATAATTTTAAAATGAGCTCTCCTTTCAACCCTTGTTAACAAGTGCCTAAAAATGGAAGTACCTGTTCAGATTAATCAAAGCAATAGGATTTGATTTGATTAGGTATCTTTTTACACCAGTATGTTTGTTTTTTTAACCAAAATGTAAATTTCTTATTAAACTCATTACCTGCCATTGTGATTGTCCCATGATGGCCCACCTGGTTTCCTGATGTTGTAAATAACATGAATGCATCTGCTGTGGGTCCTTTGCTGAGATGTCTTTGAAGGAATTTTGTTTTAGCCATATCCATCAACTTTGTATTTTACTTGCAACTTGGAAGAAGGAAAAAGTCACATGATGAGACTCCTTGTGTCTATAACCAGGCCCTGGCAAAGTGCAAACAGGATGCAATTGCAGTGGCACAAAGGTCACTCAACCCTTTGTTTCCAGTTTCACATTCCACTATTTCTGTGCTAGAGAACGATGCTCTGTGAGAAGCATTCACCGGTATGAATGTGGGGATATAATGTATAAGACTTATTTGTAGTACTGTGTTCTTCAGCTAGAGGCAGCTTTTAAATAATGCAAGTGTATTTATTAGCACTAAAATTAACATCTCAGTAATCAGTATTAGCATTTCTGAGGACCATTATTAATTCTGAGAACAGAAATTGGTGCCTTGCAAGGAAGAAGTTTACTAGCTCTATTAATAAGCATTCAAGGTTACATCTGCTAGCAGAGTAGTATTAGGAACCTGGCCTTATTCTCCTCTGACAATCGCAATTTTTTCTTATTTTCTGTAAATTGGAGAAGATACACTTGGCATCGTCTATCAAGGCTAACTTGTTCATGCATTTCCCAGACTACTTATGGGGAATTGCAGTTTAAGTTGCTAAAAAGTACTAACATGGTATTAAGCTTAAATAATATGTAATGGGACTAAATGGCTCACTAAGCCACTGTTATTTTTCCTTCCTCTCTGGCAGGGCACTTGATCCATTCCAAAGTCAAAAACTGGACTGAAGCTAAATTTGTACTTTTCATAATATACATTCTGCTTCTGGCTTATCTTCTTGGTACATCAATATATTAATTGTAAAGTTTATTGTATAGTATTTAACCGCTGAAGTTCCTATTTTATGTTGTGCTTATGTGAACCCCTTGGTGAAGGTCCCTTTTCCTTGGATGTGTAGTTATATGATCTTTTTAAATGTACAGATATTTTGCTATAAAATTGGTGCAGTTTTTTATGGTTTTTACACTTCTCTTTAATTCCCACCTAAGCCTCTGGGTAATATTGTAAATATTGTTTTAAAATGCATCAGCCTATGCTATACAATCTGAATGTTATTTTAACTTATAGTTTTTTTTAATATATATATTTAACTACAAGGACAGTTTAGGGAACAAGTTACCATATTTCACTTTAGTGTACCTATTTACAGAAAGATTAAACTGCCACCTGCAGGCACATTCCCATAAATGTGTACTTTAAAAAGAACATGCCAAGATTTTGTCTTTCTGTGGACTGAACATTCACTTTGATTAAAAATAGCAATTTGACCAAGTTGGACTTCCACTACAAAGCAGCTGTTTTCCAAAGTTCAATGCTGACATATATGTTAAAATAATTGCCTATTTATTCATCTACAAACAGACAACGTTGGCATGTTCTTTTCTGTCTATTAATGGGCCTGCTTCTTAGCAATATTAGAATATTTTATAAAAGCAATTCATGTTACTTTTCTGGTCTTTTCATGGCATATGAGCAAATAAACTATTTACACTACTATTCTGTAATATGTCATAATCTTTCAATGGTACAATTTAGGGGGTTTTAGCAATATTATGTAGACTTACCTTCTAGAAACACATATATCTATCTTGCTATTTGAACTCAGAATCCAAATACACTTGGTAAACTTCAGGAAGGATTCCTCCCTATGTGAAATCTTGACCACTTGCTATATAAAACATAGAAAATGGATCTTGGAAATGAAACTACATCTCCAAAATTGTATTATTTATAAACATACAGCTTCTGGGGAAACAGCACCTTTGTTTGGTGAAATGCCACAACCCCCCAGCAGTCCCACCAAATGTTTCAATTAGGATGTTGTACAAATAAAGATAATAGGCTATATATGAACTGCATAGTTAACACGGCACCCAGCAACCATACCAGTTGGCAAGGTGCACAAGCAGTTTGGCCCCCATTGCACAAATGGACTGACAGTTGTAAGAAAACTCCCAGTCATCAAAAGTTTATGCATAACATTTCATGTTCTTTTTATGGAAACAAGGAAAATTTTAAATTTTAGAATACCTTTCAAGTGGCTTAAATTTATAGACATATAAATTATAGTCATTTAAGGGAGTATTATAATTTATATAATTAGTGTCACAACCACCACAGCGTACTTTGCATTTGTCACACATAGCTGCTTACAGATTAAAGGCAATAATCTTTATTCCTCACAAGAAGCCTGTGAGATATTTAACAAACACTGTTGTGCACATTGGGAAACTGACTTGCCCAGGGTGCAATCTAATAATTGCCTATAATAAAGCCTTAGGTCTTTTGTTCCCAATTCAGTGTACCTTCCACTAAACCAGTTATGAAATGTGTTAAAAGCTTTATTTTATGAAAGACAAAAAATTAAGTTCTGCAACCAGTAAGGATCTTGTTTGTTTTACTATCAGACTGGTGCCTAATGGTAAAAGAAAAATCTTTTAATATTCCACAAATTCAGAATGTTTTCAAACTCAACTATAGCAGTAAGTTCAAATGAGGCAGAGAAAGTAACATTCATCTTTTAAAAGGTATTTACCAATGACTTTGAATTAAATACTCACGTTCCCCACTCCCTATCGTGTAACACTAAAATTCACTGCAATGCCCAGTGACCATCCTGACTCAACTCTGCTCTCAATAGAATGGGGCTTGATATCCATCACTAACTCTGCTTTGGTTCAACATACTGGAATCATCTCTGTAGAATGAGGTGATCTTACACTGGAAAACAGATACACTTATACTAGCTCCATAATCCACATTTTGTTGTTTGTTAGACAAGGTCTGGCTCTATCACCCAGGATGGAATGCAGTGGTGCAATCCTGGCTCAGAGTAACCTCTGCCTCTCGGGCTCAAGCCATCCTCGCACTTCAGCCTCCCGAGTAGCTGGGACTATAGACACGTACAACCACACCTGGCTAATTTTTGTAGAAACAGGGTTTTGCCATGTTGCCCAGCCTGGTTTCAAACTTCTGAGCTCAAGTGATCTGCCTGCCTCGTCCTCCCCACGTGTTGGGATTACAGGCACAAGCTGTTGCACCCAGCCACACATACCTATTTTAATGTTTGATAAAACTCCTCTTAGTCCTAATGTATTTCCTAATTTTTATCAGAAATGTCTCCAAAGATGAATTTACCAGATTTCGTCAAAAGGATGTTTTCCATTTCTTTTTAAACTAATAGCCCATCTATGCCCAAGGAACAAACATGTACGTCAAAGTGGTGATGGGTTTTTTTTTTTTTTTAAGTCTTTTTATCAAGAAAAAGAGGAATTACACTGAGAAAATATAACGTGGGCCTCTAGCAACTCTCACAGCATAGAGCTTGCTGCCTGAGTGGTGCTTAAAGGAAAAAACTGACACAAATCCAATTTAGTAAAAGATGCCACTTTTTCTAATAAATTATATTTATTTACAAAAGGTCTAATTTTATATAACTATGAGGTTCTTTTACATCAGAATAATATATAAACAGAGGTGAAAATCTGGTAATTACAAACACAGAAAATAGAAACCTTGTTCCCTTATTACTCACCTTTCAGAACAAGTCCTTGGCTCAGTTGTAGAGGTGGGGAAGACCAACACCTACCGAAGTTTGCAGGCAGGAGCCCCCAAAAATATTTATAAATAACACATTTAGACACCCTAAGGAACAGTAGTGAAGAATAGCATCAAGGAATGGCTTAGTTTGAATCTGATCTAATTCGCCAGCCACTCAATGTTTTCATTGGCCATGACTAGGGGCAGGGAGGATTAGCCAGTATGAATGTCAACTTTACAAGTAGGGTAATTACCATCAAATTAACAATTACCAATCACTAGCACTGAGATGGCCTTGAACTAGATCCTACTGAGAATCACAGAACAGTTTTGATAGTCTTTATATGGCAAGTTTAAAAAGCAGAGAAGCTATTATACCTAAGTTTCTTAAAATGGAGGGTTAGGGAGAATGTGTGGGTAATTAGAGCAAAATCATCTCTCACTTTCCACCTCACCTGAAAGACAGCGCCAAAAAACTGAGCGCCTGACATGTCACCATATTTCAGCCCTATTCAAAAATAGCCCAAAATGATTATTTTCAACTTTAAATTGTACGTTCTCACAAGTTTTGGACATGTCTGAAGTAAAAACTAAGGTACAGTCACAGGACCTTATTTCAATTATGACCGTGACTTTAGTGGTGGGTTAGTATGGTTTATTGCAATGATGCTTTTATAAGCCCTTTAATACAGATGATGGGTACCATGGATGCCAGATGAATACATATTTCAACTAGTATTTTACATTCATTCCCAAAGTGCCTATTATGTGCCAGGTACTGTCCTATTCCACAAGGATATATAACAGTAAGTGAACCAGACAAATCCTTGCCACCGAGGAACTTACATGACCACCAGTTAAGTCGAAACAATTGGAAGAGTAATGTTAGAATAAAGATGGTAAGAATCATCAGACTGGTATACGCCATTACCAAAAGCACAGAATGAGATTATAAGCCTGTTAGAACACAGTTCCATGAAAGTAAAGACATTATTTTGCTTTCATGTAAAATGAGTGTAACTTTATGTAGAGAATGTAGAATGGTTGAATTAAAATCTACCTAACACTGAGAGAAATATATACCCAAGGGAAAATAAAAAGTCTGATTTAAGATAGAAGGAATTAATGTACTTTGCTTCATTTTGTTTAGAAACTGTTTTAAAAGCTGAAGTTTTTTAGTTTTATAATTTATATTTAAGTTACATAATATACTTAAATATCCCTTTTTTAAGCAAGCATTCATCACTCCTCCCTGGGTACTATTGTGATTACAAATAGTTTTCTCTTACATAGCATCTAAGCTTAAAAAAAAAAAAAAATCCAATCTTCATATAAAAGGGTTACTCCCTTCTGGATGCAAAAATGAGTGGCTGCATAGCCAGGACTCAGCTGACTGTAAGACCAGAAGAAAACCGGGAACATTTAGACAAATGTTTTTTAAAGCATATAATCAAATTACATAACTGAATGAAAACTGAATTACACAGTTTGAAACTGAAAACTTTCCAGAAAAACGCACACAGATTTTTTTTTAGGAGTTTTTACAGTTTCTTCATCCTACCATTAACTGATTCCCTTACTTTAGGACAATCCTTTTTCATATTATAGTTGTACGAAATGAGGCCCAGTTAAGCAAAAGTCAAAAGATGACAAAGCTGTGACAAATCATTATCAAATTTACTGGGAGGCATAAAATGCACTTTTAAAGTTGGAAAACATCAATAATTTATATGCTGAAGCTACTCTGGCTAATGATAATAAAATGCCAGCTACTATGTTGAAAAAAATGTGGTGGGACCACTGCTTTTATTTAAAAGCATTACATTGTTTTAATTCAGTTAGGAAGAGTGTATACTTCACACTTGATTAGCTAAATTATCTAACTTTTCATACAAATTCAATTTTCCCACAAAGAAATATGAACTGGGAGAAAAAAAATTTAAATTCTGGATATTGAGTATGATATTAAATGTATACGTGAATTTGATCTAATAGTTCATTAGTATTAATGACACTGAGGGAAGATAAACCCTCAACATTTTCCTAAGAATCTGAGGCTTTAATGAAAAGTATAAATTCCCCTTATCTGAAAATAAACACACTTTCCTGTTTTAACATATATAACTCTAATAGAACCAATATTCCAAGACGTTTCAGTTTTTACCAAACTGAAGATTTAAAAACTTAACCTATTAGTTTAAAAATATTCACAGAGAACAAAATCTTATCACCTGTACCTTCAGACTGTCAAGTATCTTTCTGGCAACTAAATCCCATTTGATGGGATCCTGAAAGGGAGACAAAGGATCACAGTCACTTAAATTACATCTTTTATGGCAAGGATGTTGCATTTTGAATTGCAATTTGTTTACTACTATGGTTGTTTTTAAGTCAAATAATTTTCATGGGTGAACTACAGGGAAACTTTATATTGTGTTGTAGGGATTTGCGGTTATAGTAAGATTATCTCTGTAAGAAATACAGGAATCTATTTTGAGGACATGCTAAAACACATCAATAGCTTTTTATTTAAATAGAAAAATCAAAACTTTAAAGCTGTACTTTAGAAATCATTCATGGATGTAATTAAAACAATGTTTTTTACATATTCTAAAATTCTTTTGTGAAACATCACTAGTATATATTTGCCGATATCAAATGCATACTTTAAAGACTTGCCACTGACTTCCATGTCAAGTGATTGACATGATTAGTAGTATTAACTCACTACAATGGGACCTCTGAAAATTGAGTCTAGACAATTCCCTGTTGCCAAAGTTGTTATGTGTTTTGGCTCTAATATACAAATAGGAGATTAATCTCAAGCAAGCAATTTGATTACTTCACATTTTCTCCAAGATGAGTCTTCCTACAAAGCTTGGTCATATTTCTTAGCAGAAAAATGACTCGGGAGACAAAATGAGAAACAATCCCCTCGCCCACCCCTTCAGCCTTTAAAAAGTAGACATTATATTTAATTCAAACGGGGGCAAAATGGGAAAGACACATTCTGGTCAAGTCCACTTTCAAAACTCACTAGGATAGTTAAGAAAAAAAACTTTTTGTTCTTCTAAATCCCAACTTGAAATAGAATCTCTTCAAGTGTACACATTAAAAGAATAACACAGATAATACCAAAGAATAGGTGCTAAAATTTACTTATTTACTTAAAAAATCTCCTGCACTGAAGGAAAATAGTATAAATTACATTACCAACCTTCAGAAGTTAGCATGTAGAGTATTCTGTCTTCAAACCACTGCCTCTCTAAAATAGTCTGTAAAAAATTCATAGGTGAAAAACAAATCTAGGGACCTCAAATGCACTGATTTATAATATTCTTAAATATTAAAAAAGGAAAATAAACTAGCTGTGTGGGTAAGATGAAGCAAAATTTCAGGGATTTAGTACCTTTAAAATGATCATACAATTTCTTTAGAGCTGAGCAGTTTAAGTAGAAATAAATACTAGTACACACTAGAAGAGAAGGTTTAATAATTGATAAAAATGTACAAAAATATTCAAATCAGAAATGCTTTAGAATGTGTACCACGAAGTCAATACTTCTCAGTGAGTAGGGAAGGCAAAATACTTCCTCAATAGCGGGGGAAAAAAGCAAGAGAAAGACTGAATTTAGAAAAAAAAGACAACTGTTAAAGAAAATGTTTAAGTCAACTGTTTTTTTTTTTTTTTTTAGACAAGGATATTGCAACTATCACTTAAAGTCTGGTGGCACATTCTTTAGTAGGTCCTTAAGGCAATATATTTAAATTAATTTACAATTTGATGTTAAAGTTTTTTTTAAACATCACCTCAAAATAGATGCTCAAAATAATGCCCTCACAATAGCCTTTGTAAAATGTATTCAGATGTTTGATAAAAAATAATGGTGGCTTTATATTACAGTAGTGCTCATTAGCACCACTATAATTAAGGGTCTACCAAGTTTCCAGCAAAACCACCTATTTCTTAGGAGTTTCACCATAAAAGATCACATTGGCTGTAACCAGTTGGGTAGTGCACAAAAAAGCAGTTTTATCAGTTGCTGGTGCTTTTTTTGTACTACTATATTATCAAAAAATTTTTCATTATATCTTCAAAATCCAGCTTCTATAAAGTAAATCAAATCACCTCATGACTTAGATTTTAGAACAAAGTAGAGACATCTGCAGTTATCAGTAAATTGCCACCTTTAATCCATCCTACAGTGCCCTGTGAAAGGGTCACAGAAAGACAGTTATGACTGTATGAAAATATGATTCTTGATACAGAATCAAAAGTTATTTTCAATTTCCTTTGCTTTTATAAAGTCCACGATAACAATACTTAAATGCACTTTTTTTTTTTTCCTGTGATATAATTAAAACCCAGTGTTACTTCAGTTGAACTTAAAATAGAGTCCCTGGTCTGAATCAGACTTTAAATCATACTGTAAACATATATTTGGTATAATTTATTGATCATCATCCAGTTGCTCCAAAAGGGTTCTTCTGCGCTTTTCCAATTCCCCTTCACTCAGTTCACTGCCAGAAGTATCCCAATTACCCTGAAAAGACATTGATTACAATTATAGTTGACATCAGTACTCAGAGGTTTAAGGGCTGAGCCTGTGAAAAAAGAATCCAGTATCTATACAAATTCTCTTCCAAAGAAACACATTTCACAGAGTATAAAGACTGTGTGAATATGAAACAATATTTCCATTTAATGGAAGCCAGGTATTCATTTCCTAGATAATATATTCCTTGCTAATTTTTTTTTTTGGAGACCAAGTCTTGTTCTTGTTACTCAGGCTCATCTCAGCTCACTGCAACCTCTGCCTCACAGTTCAAGCAATTCTCCTGCCTCAGCCTCCCGAGTAGCTGGGATTACAAGCGTCCGCCACCACGCCCAGCTAATTTTTGTATTTTTAGTAGAGACAGGGTTTCACCATGTTGGCCAGGCTGGTCTCAACTCCTGACCTCGTGATCTGCCCACCTCGGCCTCCCAAAGTGCTAGGATTACAGGCATGAGCCACCGCGCCCGGCCTATTCCTTGCTAATTTTGTAGCTTCCCCCTGGTTCCAGAAGTATTATCACAGAAACAGAAGTAGTATGCTTTAAGCAGATGAATTCCTGTGCCAAATAAATACACAAGACTTATGAACAGGACAAGATTTAGGCTGAACAAACAAAAATAATACTGCACTATATGTGAGACACAACCTTTGAAAAGTGGATAGTTCACATATCGTCCTCTTTCACTCCAGGGATTTCATTTAACCCACCATAAGCTGCTAAAAAGTACAAAGGAAGCATTCACTCTTCACTTACGATGTGACTCAGACTCACCTGTTTCAGCTCTAAAAAAAACCCACCCTATACCAACGAATCAGAATATCCAGAGATCCCTAATAGGGTTTTATCTACATAGTTTATGCTCTCCAGTGATGATTCATAGGCATTTGCCCTTGCTAAACCCACAGTATTTGCATTATTAGGCTCTGTCATTCATATATACATATTTTTGAAAACGACTAATTATGTAATCTGTTATTGAAATAATTAACTTTGGCTTATATTCTCCTCTCCTATTTTTTTGCCCTTTCTCCAACCCAAATCAGTATTTCTAAAAGTTACTGAATTGCTACTTTTTGAAACAAAGGATTTAATGACAGTGACAACTGCGGACATCTGTAGAATCCCAGATTTAGTCTCTCACTTAAAAAAAAATTTGAGAATTAGGTAAAACATGTCCAGTGGCACTTCTTAGTGACCATATCCTTTCTTAGTGAGTTAAGGCTACAGTTATGAAATGCTATATTTTAAAAATGTCAAATTTAGGAGAATCAAATCTAGGATCATTCATGACCAAAAACTATCACATTGTGTGAAATGTAGTTAACAGAATTTTCACTGTTTTCTTCAATTGTAGCACACTTGGAAAAGTCTATTCTTTCAACACCACCATGGTTTAACCAAAGAATCCATTTTTGCATTTTGAAAATACAGGTAGGAAACAATTCTAAATACTTACAGAATCCTTTCCAGTCTTTTTCTTAGGCGATTTGTGTTTTGATTCTGATCTTTGTCTAGTTCTGTCTTTTTCACTTTCCCGATCTTTTTCTTTTTTATCCTTCTCTCGCTCAGCATCGGATTCTGGAGAGTCCTGAATGAACAGAAAATAACAGGTTAGCATTTTGATGAAGATACCATTCTTATATAGGTAATTCTTATATAAGTAATACTTAAGAACATCTACGTATAACAGATTATGTGTTCTTAGAGCGAATGTGAATTGTTAACCTCAAGGATTAAGTAAAATTTACCCAAGATCCATGGGGGACAGCCTTCACTTGGGAAGGATAATATTCTAACAGGATAAAATACCACTCATGAGACTTACTACCACATCAGATGTGTAATATCTATTATGTAAATACAGAGACATATTACATTTTTCACCAACTCAGTATAATACTGGTTTATACATGTACCTAGGATACTGCTGTTAGCTTTAACACATAAGGCAGACAGCTGTATTAATAAAATTTTCTTGAAATTGCTGAGTAGGAATTATTTAAAATTTAACGTCAGTGCTTAAATGAATGGCTCTTCATTAGATATACACAAATTCAAAATAAAAAAAAATGTAACTAAACAGGTTTGTGGTGATACCCACGCCTTCACATTTTGAAAAAGCTCCTTAGGTGGATCCTAATGTACACCTAAGATTAAGACCTACAACCGTAGAGCAGTGGTTGTTTTAACATTTAAACTTGTGGTTCTCAACAACAGCTTCAGTCTACATAGACACACAAATATACATACATACACAGAGACACATGCACGCACAAGAGTCTCTTTTCTAGAAGATTAATTTTAAAGACCGGGATGGGGATCCTAATACTGGTGTGTGTATTTTTTCAAAGCTCACCAAATGATTTTAATGGAAGATCAAGGTTAAGAGCAACAACAATGTGCCCACCTGAACTGTCCTGGGCTGCAGAGAATTAGATAGAAAAAGGTTGTATGATCTCTGAGGAAGTTAAGGGTAAACGCCTAGGTGAAATGTAAAAATTAGAAGCTTGCTTACAGATTTATGTCTCCTCTTCTTACTTTTCTTCTTATGCTTTTTTGACTTTTTGTAACTTCTCTCTGAGCAGCATAAAAGGAAAACAAAAGTGTCAGAATGTGAGTATATCAGTATAAATGATTTAATCAAATAAACAGAAATGCTCACCAGACTCTGCACTAGAAGAATGTTCTGAAGCAGAACGAGACTCTGATCGTTGTCTTTTTTTCTTTGAATGGCTATCATCATCATCTGAATCTGACCCCTAAAAAACACAAATAATTTCATTCATAATAATGCTAACATTTTAATACACTCATGGTGCCATAACTTTAATACACTCTTGGTACAATAAATTCCTTTACCGATCGAGAGCGGGAACGTTTCCTATGATGTTTTTTAGATTTCTTAGAATGTTTCTTGTTCTTTGAATGATGATGCTGACATTCATGCTACGGGGACAAAAAAAAATTTCAAGAATTTACACTTACTGTAGACAGACTTTAAAGATTTTTAAAGAATCTTTAAAAAGCCATGGAAATAAGTTCTTAGAGTAAAACTCCACAATATATAGAAATGTAATTCCTTGAAACTGCAAAGAATTGTCACTTAAATTTTTTTTCTGTTCTTTCTTGCCCATCCTATACCCACTCATTTAGACATCTAAACAAAACAATGTTAAAAACCATTAGTAGAAAAAGTAGGTTTCTTTTGTTTTTGTTTTGAGACAAAGTCGCGCTCTATCACCCAGGCTGGAATGCAGTGGTGCGATTTTGGCTCAATGCAACCTCTGCTTCCCAGGTTCAAGCAATTCTCCTGCCTCAGCCTCCCAAGTAGCTGGGACTACAGGCGCGCACCACCACGCCTGGCTAATTTTTGTATTTTTGGTAGAGACAGGGTTTCACCATGTTGGCAGGGCTGGTCTCGAACTCCTGACCTCAGGTGATCCATGCGCCTCGGCCTCTCAAAGTGCTGGGCTGGGATTACAGCAATGAGCCACTGCACCCAGCTGAAAAAGTTATTTATTTATTTATTTATTTTTAAGACAAGAGTCTCACTCTGTCGCCCAGGCTGGAGTGCAGTGGCACGCTCTCGGCTCACTGCAAGCTCTGCCTCCCGGATTCACACCATTCTCCTGCCTCAGCCTCCCAAGTAGCTGGGACTACAGGCGCCCGCCACCATGCCCGGCTACTTTTTTGTATTTTTAGTAGAGACGGGGTTTCACCGTGTTAGCCAGGATGGTCTCGATCTCCTGACCTCGTGATCCGCCTGCCTCAGCCTCCCAAAATGCTGGGATTACAGGCGTGAGCCACCGCGCCCGGCCTGAAAAAGTAGTTTTTTTTAGAAGAATGAGAATGGTGTGGTTTAGAAGAAAAGTGTAATATGCAGTCTGCTTTTAATGACAGTGAAATACAATGACATTCAGGCATGGTTTTTGTGATCACTTTGGCTTTGATCAGCAACTTAGGCCAAGCATTAAGATAAAAAACAACCTGAGAGCCATCCTTGAATTGAGATATATAAAAGTTGATGTCAGAATAAATCCAAAATCTACTACCCCTTTTTCATTTCCCCCAAGGAGCCATTTCCTTCCTCCTCAAACAAGACATCCTTAGACATCCATATGTTGTCTTTGTGGATTTCTACTCATTAAAACAATTATTAGGTTAGCAGTGATGGGGGGTGCTACAGTACAAGCTCCTTGCCCCTAAACATTTCTATGGCTTTGAGAATAAATTCTACCTCAGTTACAGATGTGGAAATGGAAAATCTGGATCTCAGAATGGACTATTCTCCTTTTGATCTCACTGAATGCTAACCTACCTTTAATACCTCAAGCCTCAGATTATTAAGGCCCCAAAATCTGAATGTGTTCAGCCCTTCCCTATGGTACCATTTTTACTCCATTTACCACCTAACTACTTTATCCCCAGTACAAATCACAAAAGAATCTGGAGATTCTTGAACTGGGGGAAAATAGGTAAGACACTATCTAGAGCAAAGCTTCTCAAAATTAAATGTATATTTTAATGCTTGGGAATCTGGTTAAAATGCAGAGTCAGATGCAGGATTTCTGCCCCATGGGGTCTAAGGTTCTGCATTCCTAAGAAGCTTCTAGGTAATGTAGATGCTTCTGGTCTGCACTACATTTGGCACAGAAAAGATCTAGAGGCCCAGCATGGTTGCTCATGCCTATAATCACAGCACTTCAGGAGGTCAAGGCAGGAGACTTGCTTGAGGCCAGCCTGCCCAACATAGCAAGATCCCATCTTTATAAAAACAGAAACCAAAAAAACCCCACAAAAAGCCAAGCGTGATGGCACGTGACTGCAGTTCCAGCTACTCAGGAGGATCATTTGAA